>NW_028258351.1:12793257-13096287 GCF_053883595.1 Heterocephalus glaber | reverse complement strand
ATGAAATACATGGCCTGGCCAGGGGTGACAGATGCCCACCAGACCAGGTATGGTAATAAACAGTTGCTATAAATCCCCAAGTTTGGAAACAATTGCTATACAGCATTGTCGTGACCATAAATCACTAATACAATGGTATCTGGCAAATAAAATCCCTACTCTAACCACAGTGTCTAGCCCAGCTCCTTTCCAGAGTTCAATGCTGGAGGCAAACAGGAAGCATAAGAACCCAGCAAAGCCCTCCCCTCCCTTTCCCACCATGGGCCAGAAGAGGAGGGGAAGGGGGAGGTGAGGGAATGGTGCCTCCACAGGTGGCTTTCCAATGCTGGAAAAGAGGCTTCATCCCAAGTGCCAAATATGAGTCAGTGCCCAAGAAGCTGCATGGCAAAGGAGTCACAGCCCAGTGTCTAGCCTCCGTAGGAAAGGAGGCTGCGATCTATTAATCATGTCTGCATTGCTATAGGAGGGAGGGAGGTTGCACATTTGCTACTACTGAGTTTGCCATTCTAAGACATCTAGCTGTGCAAAAGCCAAGGTGACTGAGGAGGAGATGGGATGTAAGGGAGAGAAAACTGGAACAAACATAAAAGAAAACTTGCCACCAGGCTGTGCTTCCCAAGGCCTCAAAGCCACCATGTAAGAGCCCTCAGTTCCACACCCAGGTATTAATATTCCAGGAAACCCTTAGCAACAGGCCCTGACATCTGCTCTGTTACTATGAAACGGGAAACAGGATGATAGAACGGAGATAAGGTGAGTCCAGACATCAACATTTCCCTTACTTGTCAGGCACCTGGGAGGATGAAAGGTCCAGACAGGAAGCCTCCAAGGCCTGTCTGAAATGAAGGGACCACTCACTTGGAAGGGTCTTGGGCTCATTATGCACCAGGCAGAACCTGAGCTGATTTGGAGATGAGACGGGAGCCCCAGGGAAGTCAGGGCCTGACAAACTCCCTAAAACTGCCCTGTCATCATGCATCCTGCCAGATACGCCTCCTCAGGGTACCTGTCTTCTCCTCCTCCCACCTTTGCCCAGACTGTGGCAAAAGCTTTCTAATGGGCCTTCAGACCTCCTGGGGCTCAACTTCACCTTCCCTTCATAGGCAGCCTGAGAAGTTCTCTTTACAGTTTAGACTATATGATTCCTCTGTTCAAAAACCATCAATGGCTCCCCACTGCCATAGGAGAAAACCCAAGCTGTGCTCAAGGCTGTCCAGGATCTGATCCAACCCACCTTTCCAGTCTTACCTGCCACCACATCCCTCCAAAAAACTCAGGATCAGCCACTGGAACCTGGACATGTTGCTGGCACTCAGTCCTGTCCATTGCACCTACTCATCTAGAATGATTTTTCCTCCTACTGACTAGATGGCCAGAACACCTCCTCTGAGAATTCCCTAGCTCCTTCCTATTCAGTCAGCACTTGGACTGGCCCAACCTCCCTCCCCCAATTTCATACCTGTATCCCAGGGGATCTCTGTCTCTGCTGTCCCTATAAAGACCATGGCTCTGGGGATACATCTGTCTCGGGGTCCCTGGGCTAGCATAGTGCCCAGAACACAGTCCAGAGCACTTTCGAGGAACAAATACTAACTTCTGCCACAGCCCAAGGAATAAGGTCCAGTCTGCTCAGTGTAGAATTCAAGGCCTAATAGTGTGACTCCACCTTCTCAACCATCTTCCTGACACACAAGCCCATCCTCTGAATGGGTCTCAGCTGTCCTGCCTCTGGTCCACTCTGCAAAGTGGTTTACACCAACTAAAACTGTGGGATATCTAGAAAGGACTCCCAACTCAGGAGGAATGGTCAACAACAGTACAATGTCAAAAAAACAAACAAACAAATGACCTGGAAAAGGGAGTACATAGCAAGATCAGGTGCAGAAAGTGGAACCAAACAGTCAACATAGGGATGACACAGGGATGGCAAATGCAAAGGAATGTGTCAGAGTAGGATTGGGAATTACGGGTGAATTTATTTCTCTAATCACCTTGAAAGGATGATTTAGCAATTGTTAAACAGATGAGGGTACCCGACCTGTCTTTCCGGCCCACAGATTCCTCCTCTTCAGTGGGCTCTCGAGGCCCTGCAAGACTCCTGCAACCTTTGTTGCCTCTGCCCTTCCAGGAGTGGTCAATTCTGGACATCATGTGACTCATCCCATCACACCTCCCTACTTAGTCACAGGGCTAAGAGCTTCTTATTGTCCTCATCAGGGCACGAAATATCGACTTTTGGTTTCACTGCATCATCTGTTCGATGAACACACACTGGGTACGGATTGCACCAAGGATGTTCCTGTAGCTCCATCTCCTGCTTGGGGGCCAATCATGGGTTGATTTTCTTTGTTCCCCCACAAGTTTCACATGTGCACATGTAGGAGTTCTCATCTAATCCCATGGGCTCTTTTTTTTTAATCTAGAAAAGTAAATCCTCTAGAATGTTTAGTGACCTAAAATACCCATCCTAATGGACTCGAAATCGCTGCCTATCTTTCTGTCTAACTTGAAACCATTTTCTCCTTCCCAGGGCAAAATGCTATGCAAAGCCTCCACCGAAATGAGACGCAAAATATCCTATTTCCCCTCTCCCTTCAAGCTCCTTGCTCTGCCTGTGCATCCCCAGAGGTGCAGCCTGCTTTTGTCACTTATGAAAGGCCTGACACTGTGCAGGTAACACTCCCAAATCAAGGCAATCACAGCTCTGAAGGCAGCAACTCCAGGGTAACCACACTCCCTGGGCAAGAGTCACCCTGCGAAGGCACAGGAAGTGGGGGAGCCTCGCAGGCTGGCTTCTTGCCTCTAAGCAGTGCTCTGGGCCCACTGCCCCGCAGTATCTGTCTCCTAGAGTGGATGCCACTGGTACTACACACAGGGTGAGTTAAAACAGTTCTAAGTCTAAAAGGTCAAAACCGAGCTACCATCACAGTCCAGCTCTATTGAAGGATGAAGGGAAGGATGAGTTCCACACCTCTCTGTTAGTGTCTGCTGTTTGCTGGCACTCCTTGGCTTGCAGCTACCTTCCTCCGATCTCTGTTCTCACCACAAGTCACTCATACCTCTGTGACTGTCTTTCTTCTCTCTCTCTCCTCTTCAAAGGTCACTCATCATGTTGTATTAGAAGCCCACTCTATTCCAGAATATCATCTTAACTAACGATATCTGCAGTGACCCTACTGCCAAACAAGGTCACATTCGGAGGTACTAGAAGTCAGAACTTCAACATAATCTTTTGGGGGGGAACTATTCAACTTATAATGAGGGATCCAGCATGCAGAGCCCCAGCACAGGGCTAGAATTAGAAGTTAGCTCAATAGCTACAACAGTCTGTGTGCACAGATGTGTAAGCTGGTCTAAAATGTCCTCTGGCGTTCCTGACACATGCAGGACCATGATAGGGATATGTCATATATACAAAAAGGGGATTCAGGAAAACAACCTCCTTTGCTCACTGCTTGTCTTGGGAGTTCTTAACAAACAACCTCCTTTGCTCACTGCTTGTCTTGGGAGTTCTTAACAAAGGATCCATGAACTTGGATGAGGAAAACAAAATTGTGTCTTTATTTTCATTAACCTGTAACTGAAATTTTTTAATTCCTTTCATTATAAATGTAGGCAACATATCAATCATATTGTCATGGTCATCGGTAGGATTGTAGATGTTTTTCCATCACAGAAAAGAGTTGCACATATCTTAAAATGTTTATGCCCATTGCTACTTTGAATTGCAATTGTAATTAGACCTACTGCAAGGCTATTGCCTTAATGGATCAACAAAGAAGCACATAGACTACTATATTACAAGCTTCTAAAGAACATCTTGATAATTATACTGTAATATGAGTACAATTAGTTTCCTATGAATACTGTTTGTGTGTTTGAAACCATTATTTCACCAGACTGTCAAAAAGGGGATACATAGCACAAAAAGAAGAGGAGGAGGAGAAGGAGGACAGGGGAGGAGGAGGAAATACAATTAGAACTTAGCTCAACAGTTTCAGGAGTAATATCAAGTCCTCAGTGTAAGCAAGTCTCTGCTCAGAAAATGCCCAAGTCCTCCTAAGGGCTGCCTGGCACCTGGCTTGAAACGTGCAGTGAGGGATGTTAATGCTGTTTGTCTCCTAATACAGAAATAAAACCTGCTCCCATTTGTGTGATTTATGTGGGTCTGGTAAGTCCCAGGCAAACAGAATTTTTCCAAAGGAAATCTTATTTTAGCTCACACCTGGGTGTTGCTTATTGAAGGAGTCTAAGAGAAACCTCTCCATATTAAAGCAGAGAGAAGCCCCTGGAAAATCTGACCACCCCATCCTTACCTGCTAGGTCAAGTCCCAATCCTCAGGTTTGCTGACAGGGTGGTTCTCTGGGTCCCTGGGAGTACCTTCCCTCCCTGTCACCTTCCCCAGACAGCTGCTCCTAGGTAGCTCTTCTCTGGCCCTGCCAGCCACTTTTCTCCATCCTTCTTCCCCCCAGGCGCTGGCCCTGGCCCTGGCCCTGGCTGAGTGTTTGCTTAAAGCCGGCAGCTAAGGCAACCCCAGCTGACCCAGACTACTAACCGTGGGCCAGCTGTCCCCTCTTGTTCGTGGAAACACAAACAGACGTTTCTCTGTTCCAGCTCCAAGGTTAAGCACTCCACTGCCTAGGAACCAGCTGTCTGCTTCTCCACACACTCTCTGTGCCCCTGCTAGAGCCTGAGACCCTGTTTATGTGCCCATCACAAAGCACTATGGTGTAAGTTGCCAAGGACTCGGCAACAGCAGGAGGCCAGTCTCAGAGAGGAGGCCACCCCAAAATAGGGCTTGATACTGAGAAGATAGGCAGGGAGAACAAACAACCAAACAGAACCACTGGCATCTTGGCAGGAGTTTTGAGGCAGTTAAGAGGAGCCCACGATTTAAAAACTCCCTGCACATGTGCACATGCTCAGCCTGACCCTGGACTGCCAAGCCGGGAAAAGAAAAGTGGCTGGCTTTATAGGGGCTGCCTACTACAGGAACAGTACTTGCCACGGACTGACATCACAAGCCCAAGGGTATAACACGACTCTCATCCCCTTCCAGAGAAGAAGAAACCAGCCCTTGAGAGGTGCAGCTACTTGCTCAATGCCACACAGCTGGCACGTGGCAACCAGTTTGGCCTAACTGAGCTGGGCTGGGCCCCTGATTTTTCTTTCACCCTCTCTGCCTCCAGCAACCCCTGCTGCAACTGGTGGTGTCCAGTAAAAGCCATAAAGCAGGGGATATTCTCCAAGCAACTCCCATGCACCCAGCACTTGGGAATGTGCCAGGAGCTCCAAGAAGGCCAGAACAGCCCAGAAGGTGCTACAGAGGAGGTGGGTGGGTGTAGATTCCTAGGAATTAGGGGTGCAGGGCCAGTGTTGCTCTTGTTTTATGTCCACCCCCAACCCACAAAGCAAAGTAGCGCAAAGTCTCTGACAAGTCCTTGGGCCTTTTTCAAAGATGGCCCCAGGCCAGGGATTTAGCTCAGTGGTGCTGCCGCCTGCCTCCCAAGCACAAGGTCCTGAGTTTGATCCCTGGTACCAAAAAAACCACAAAAAAATCCCCTCAAAGATGGCCCCTACTTCCCACTCTTCCCACTGCTGACCCAAGTGCTCACCAGACCTCAGTCATCCTAGGATTCTAAGGATTCCCTGCCTCCAGACTAACCAGCCACCAGAGGGCCCTCCAAAGGCCCTGCTCTGCTCCAGTAGTTTCAAATTAAGCCCAGTGTCCTGACCTGGGGGGCCATAGCCATCCTTAGGCTCCATCTTGCCTTGCTAAATGTGTCTCCAGACAAAAACACTTGGCATCAACCCCCATGCCCAAGCCTATGCTGCCCCCACATTTCCACAGCCTCTGCCCCAGCCGCATGCAATACTCCCTCCCTGACATCTTCATTAACATCATTTTTACCTCTTCGAAGCACCTTCAAATCCTAGTGGTTTATGAACATGTCTGACATCTCTTACTGGACCAAATGCTCCCTGAGAGCAGGACATACCTCCTGGTCAGATGGCACCCAAAACTCAGGGCACAGGAATATAACTGAGAACACAGAACTAAATCCATATATCTGTAGTCAGCTGATTTTCATTAGGGGTGCAAGGCCACTCAATGGGGAAGAACCGTCTTTTCAACCAATGGTCCTGAGACAGCTGGAAGGCCACATGCAAAGAATGAAGTTGGACCCTTACATCACATCATTTATAAAAGTTAACTCAAAATAGTGCGAAGATCTAAACCTAAGAGCTAAAACTATAAAACTCTTAGAAGAAAATATACAGATAGGTTAGTCTTCATGACTTCAGATTGGGCAGTAATTTCTTAGATGCCACCAAAAACATAAGCAACAAAAGAAAAAATAGGATAAATTGGACTTCACCAAAATTAAAATATTTCAAAGGTCAACATCAAGAAGATGAAAAGATAACCATAAAATGGGAGAGAATATTTGCAAACTAATAAGAATCTAGTATCTACAATATATAAGTAACTCTTACAATGCAACAAAAGTGACAAAAAATTTAATTTAAAATGGGCAAAGAATTTGAATAGACATTTCCCCAAAGAAGATACACAAATGCCCCAAATATCACATGCAAAGATACCCAACACCATTACCTGTCAGGGAAATGCAAATCAGAACCAGTATAAGATTATTTCATACCTGCTGTAATCAAACGAATGGACAATAACAAGCGTTGGATATAGGAGACATAGGAGAAACTGGAACCCTTGCCTAGTGGGAATATAAAATGTGGGAAATACTTTGAGAGTTCCTCAAAAAGTTAAATATAGAAGTATCATATGACTCAACAATTCCTTTCCTAAGTATATCCAAAAGAATTGAAAACAGGTGTTCAAACGAAAACTTCTACGGAAATGTTCACAGCAGCACTATTTGCAATAGCCAAAAGGGAGAAACAAATCAAATGCCCATCAACTAATGAATGGATTGACAAAATGTGGTATAACCGCACAATGGAATATTATTTGGCTATAAAATGAAACAAAGACCTGTGCATGGTGACACATGCCTATGATCCTAGCACTCTAGGAGGCTGAGGGAAGAGGATCACAAGGATGCAGGGTTCTCTTGGTGGTGTAAAATGTTCTAAAACTGACTATGATGATGGATTCAAATATCTTTGACCATCCTAAAAACCATGTGAATGGTACCTCAATAAAGCTGTCAAAAATAAAAAATAAAAAAAACATGTGGCACAAGGAAGAAGGAACCTGGGCTCTAAACAGAGTAGCCAGATCCAGGCTCCAGGGGGCAGGAAGGGGCCACTTACTGTCAATGCCTAATAGTCCCAGGACAGATTAACTGCAAATTAACCCTGATTAAAAAAATAAACAAACAGATGGTGCATTTTTGAAAACACCATGTTGGGGGGAGAAAGGGGGGGAAGGAGAAGCAAATATGGTTAAACACTAAGATTATTAGGTGAATCCAGGTGAAGGGATGACAGGGGTTCATTTCTGTAATGGTTGAAGACTTTCATAACAAAAAATTTCATAATGAGCTCTCAATGGCTAAAACTGAAAGGATCTGAATAATATAAATTATAATCAGATTGGATTTTAACCCATAAGAGATAATAAATACCTAATTTTTATAATATGTGAATTAGTGAATCAATAGAGGAGAGGAGACAACTCTTTCTTACAGAAAAGTTCCAATTAATATATGTAGAAGGAATGGAAGAAACGGAAAATCACCAAATCACCACCAAAATGCCCCAGTAGTAATTGTTAAGGGCAAGATGGACCGAGGGATGCTGACATCAGTAGGAGAGGGGGAGAAAAAGCAGGATATTTACATAATCTCAAAGTGTCACCCCCAGGACACTGATTAATTATAAAGCAAAAGATGCAGGGAGAGAGACCCAACATGGCTTCGATGGGACTCTGGCCAAAAATGCATCAACCCAACCTAATCATGAGAAAATACCAAACTCAAATGGAGAGATGTTCTACAAAGAGGGCTGACCAGTTCTCTTAAAAAATGTGAAGGTCATGAAAAAGAGAAAAATGAGGAGCCGTGACAACAGGAGTCGCTGAATGAAGGGCATAGGAATTCCCTAGAACATTTTTCCAAGTTTTCTGCATGTCTAAATTATTTCAAGTTTCAATTTCTTTTTTTTTAATTAAATTCTTTTATTGGTACATTGTAGGTATACAACACAATTACATTTCGCATTGGGAATTGTATCTTTACATAATCCATCTTGGTTCTTATTTTTTCCCCATTGCTAGCCCTCCTTTCACACCCTCCAGCCTTCCCTATTTACAAAGACTTTATTTCCATTTTTCCCATTTCTCATCATTTTTCCTTTCCCTTCTTTCCTTTCCCCTGCCCCTCCCACTACCCCTACCCCTTTGGACCTTTTCTTCCTATTTTACATTATCGATTATTCATTCTAATCATTGGTACATTTTAGGTATACAATGTAATCACAGTCATCATTGGAAATTTGCACCTTTACATAGTCTCTCTTGGTTCTTATTTTTCACCCTTGCCCAGACCTCCCTTCAACCCCTCCAGTCCTCCCTATTTACAAAGATTTTGTTTCTATTTTTCCATTTTCTCATATTAATCCCATTCCCTTCTATCCTTTCCCCTAGGCCTCCCACTTCCTTCCCCTTTGCCCCTTTTCTTCCTATTTCACATTACCTATTATACATTTTAGTCCTTATTTACACTTTCAGTTTCTCACACCAGAGAAACTATTCAGCATTTATACATGTGTGTCCTATTTATTTCATGTAAGAGTATCACCTCAATGTCCATCCACTTAGCTATAAATGTCTCTAATTTCTCATTTTTTATGGCTGAGTAGTACTCCATTTTATTAAAAACCACATTTTCTTTATCCAGTCTCCAGTTGATGGGCATTTGGGCTGTTTCCAAGTTTCAGCTATCACAAACTGTGCTGCTATGAACATGGGTGCACATATATCACTGTGGCATGATTCTTTTAATTCTTTGGGGAAGATCCCCAGCAGTGGAATAGCGGGGTCAAACAGGACTTCCAGTCCTAGTTCTTTGAGGTATCTCCATATTTATTTCCACAGTGGTTACACCAGTCTACACTCCCACCAGCAGTGGAGCAGAGTTCCTCTTTCCCCACATCTCGGCCAGCATTTGTTATTGGTTGATTTCATGATAGCAGCCATTCTTTCTGGAGTGAAGTGGAATCTCAGCGTTGTTTTCATTTGCATCTCTCGAATGACCAGTGATGTTGAACATTTTTTCATGTATTTATTTGTATTTATTTTTTCATATATTTATTTGCTATTTCTACTTCTTTGTCTGAGAAATGTCTGTTCATTTCAGATGCCCATATTTGGATTGGGTCTTTAAATTTGGGAGGTCTGTAGACCTTTGTCTGAGGAAGAGCAGGTGAAGACTTTTTCCCACATTCTCTTCACACTGCTGGTGGTTTCTCTTGCTGTGCAGAAGCCTTTTAATAAGCTTCTTATTGATTGTTTGTAATAAGCTTCTGTTGATTGTGCTAGTTCATGGGTAACTGAGGTTTTGTTCATAAAATCTTTTCCTACACCGATATCTTCAAGGGTTCTACCTAACCTCTGTTCCAACTGGTTCAGAGTTTCTATTTTAATGTTTAGATCTTTAATCCATTTTGATTTTAGTTTAGTGCATGGTGAGAGATATAGGTCTAGTTTTAATCTTTGGCAAGTTGAAGCCCAATTTTTCCAGCACCATTTATTAAAGAGGCTATCTTTCCTCCAGTGAGGGTGTTTGGCTCCTTTGTCGAAGATGAGATGGCTGAGTGTGTCTAGCATTGTTTCTGCATCTTCTAATCTTTTCCACTGGTCCTCAAGTCTATTTCTTTGCCAGTACCATGCTGTTTTAATCACAGTAGCTTTGTAGTATAGTTGCAGGCTAGGGATTGTGATACCCCCTGCCATGTCTCTGTTACCTAGAATTGCTTTTGCTATTCTGGGTCTCTTCTTGTTCCAAATGAATTTGTGGATTGTTTTCTCAAAGTCCATGAAGTATGCTGCTGGGATCTCAATTGGAATTGCATTAAATCTATATAGCAGTTTTGGAAGTATGGCCATTTTCACTATATTAATCCTTCCTACCCAGGAGCAGGGGATGTCTGTCCATTTTCTGGTATCATCTTCAATCTCTCTTTTCAGAGTGCCATAGTCTTCAGAGAAGAGGTCTTTGATTTCTTTTGTTAGGTTAATTCCTAGGTATTTCAGTTTTTTGGATGCTATTGTGAAAGGAATTATTTGCCCTATTTCTCTCTCAGTGAGTCTGTCATTGGTGTAGAGGAAAGCTATTGATTTTTGTGTGTTGACCTTGTAACCAGCTACTTGACTGAATTTGGTTATTAAGTCTAGAAGACTTTTGGTGGAGTTCTTGGGGTCTTCTATATAGAGTATCATGTCATCTGCGAATAATGACAATTTGACTTCTTCATTACCTATCTTTATTCCTTTTATTTCTTTCTCTTGTCTAATTGCCATGGCTAATGTTTACAGAACTATATTGAACAAGAGTGGTGATAGTGGACATCCTTGTCTTGTTCCTGATTTTAGTGTGAAGGATTTCAGTTTTTGACCACTTAGTATATTGGCTGTTGGTTTTTCATAGATGGCTTCTATCAGTTTGAGGTAGAGACCATCTATTCGAATTTTTTGCAGGGTTTTTATCATAAATGCATGTTGGATTTTGTCAAATGCTTTTTCTGTGTCTATGGAGATAATCATATGGTTTTTGTCCTTGGCTCTACTGATATAGTGTATTACATTGATTGATTTTCCTATATTGAACCATCCCTGCGTCCCTGGGATGAATCCCACTTGATCAGGGTGTATGATCTTCTTGATGATCTTCTGCATTCTGTTTGCCATTATCTTATTAAGGATTTTTGCATCTATGTTCATTAGTGAGATTGGCCTATAGTTCTCCTTTTTAGTTGGGTCTTTCTCTGCTTTGGGGATCAAGGTGACGCTTGCTTCCAGGAATGAATTTGGGAGTATTGCTTCCCTTTCCATTTCATTGAAGAGTTTAAACAGTAGTGGCAGCAGTTCCTCTCTAAATGTCTTGTAGAATTCAGCAATGAAGCCATCAGGGCCCAGGCTTTTCTTAGTTGATAAGTTTTTAATTACATTTTCAGTTTCATTGGTTGATAGTGGGTTGTTCAGAATTTTTAGGTCTTCTTTGTTCAACTTTGGTAATTCCTATGTATCTAGGAATCTGTCCATTTCTTCTGTGTTGTCTATCTTATTGGCATATAGGTTCTGGAAGTAGGTATTGATGATCCTCTGGATTTCTGCTGGGTCTGTTGTAATTTCACCCTTTTCATTCCTAATTGCATGGATTTGGCCCTTTTCTTTCCTTTTTCTGACAAGATTGGCTAAGGGTTTGTCAATTTTGTTGATTCTTTCGAAGAACCAACTCTTGGCTTCATTGATTTTTTGTATCATTCTCTTAGTCTCCATTGCATTGATTTCTCCTCTGATCTTTATCATTTCCTCCCTTGTATGAGCTCTGGGGTTGTCCTGTTCTTCTTTTTCTAGAAGCTTGAGGTGCAGCATCAGGTTGTTTAATTGGGCTCATTCTGTTTTCCTAATATGCGTATTCACTGCTATGAATTTCCCTCGTAAGACTGCTTTCATTGGGTCCCATAGATTCCGATATGTTGTATTGTCATTGTCATTTAATTGAAGGAACTGTCTGATTTCTTCTTTAATTTCCTCTGTGACTCATTGGTTATTCAGAAGTGTGTTGTTCAATATCCATGTGTTTATGAAATCTTTTGAGTTTCTTTTGCTATGGACCTCCAATTTCATCGCACTATGGTCTGATAATATACAGGGGATAACTTCAATTCCTTTGCACTTACTTAAACATGTTCTATGTGTGAGTATGTGGTCTATTTTGGAGAATGACCCATGTGCAGCTGAGAAGCATGTGTATTCTGATTTTGTGGGGTGGAAGACTCTGTAAACATCTGTTAAGTTCATTTGTTCAAGAGTTTGATTGAGTTCTAGTATTTCATTACTTATTTTTTGTCTAGTTGATCTATCTATTTGTGACAGTGGGGTGTTGAGGTCCCCCACTACAATTGTATTAGTGCATATATGACTTTTCATGTCCATTAGTATTTGTTTTATATAGTTGGGTGCACTAGTGTTTGGTGCATAGATATTTATGATTGTCATCTCTTCCTCTTGGATTGTTCCCTTTACAAGGATGTAGTGTCCTTCTTTGTCTTTTTTAATCAGTGTTGGTTTGAAATCTACTTGATCTGCAAAGAGGATGGCTACTCCTGGTTTTTTTTTGGCTTCTGTCTCATGGAGTATTGTTTTCCACCCTTTAACTTTCAGTCTATGAGTTTCCTTTTGAATTAAGTGTGTTTCTTGTATGCAGCCTATTGTTGGATTTTGCTTCTTGACCCATTCTGCCAGTCTATTTCTTTTGATTGGTGAATTGAAACCATTAACATTTAACTGAAACGTATTGACTTGTCATTGCCATGACTTTTTCTTTTTGTTGGGTTCTCCCCCTTTACATTTAATTTCCTGTCATCCCAGATGGGTTCATTCTGCTTTGCTTCCTGGGGGGTTGTGATCCTCAATGTTTGTTCCTCGGATATTGTGTAAAATTCTTTGGAGTGCTGGTTTGGTATTCACGGAGTTCCTAAGGTGCTCTTTGTCATGAAAGTATCTTATTTCTCCATCCATTTTGAAAGATAGTTTTGCAGGGTCCATCAATCTGGGTTGGAGGCTGTTTTCTTTTAGGGCTTGGAATATGTCACTCCAAGCTCTTCTTGCCTTGAGGGTTTGTGTTGAGAAGTCTGCTGTGATTCTGATGGGCTTTCCTTTGTATGTGATTTGTTTCTTTTCTCTAATTGCTTGTAGAACTTTGTTCTTCTGTTGAGTTTCTGGAATCTTAACAATTGTAAGCCTATGTGTATATTTTTTTGATCAAGGCTATTTGGACTCCTATATGCCTCATTTATCTGTATGTCAAGCTCTTTTCCCCTGCTTGGGAAGTTCTCTGCCATCACTTCTGTGAAGTTTTTTTATGTCATCTGCACTGTCTCCTGTTTTTTCATTGACTCCAATCAGTCTTATGTTATTCTTCTTTGCATTATCTAGCAGCTGCTGGATTGATTTCTCATGTTCCCTTATAATTTTGAAGCAATTTTTCTTTTCCTGGTCACTAATTGCAATCTTATCTTCTATATCTGAAATTCTGTCCTCACATTGGCTCATTCTGCTGTGCAGACTTTCAATGGAGTTTTTCATGTCCTGGAAATCTATTTGCATCTGTTTTATGGATTCCATTTGTTTCCTATGTTGGGATTCCATCATGTTCCTGAGCTCCTCTCTAGATTTATTAATCATGTCTTGCACTAGGGGCACAATTTCTCCTGTTATCTGAGAAATTATTTCTGATTTCATTTTTTCCAGATCCCCTTTTGTTGCCAGTTCAGTGGGTCCAGGTGGTTGAGTATCACAGCGTTCCATCTCATTTCCCTTTGGGGTTGCTGTAGGTGATCTGGGAGTCTGGTTTTGAGACTTATTTACGTGTTTTCTTATTTCGACTGGGGCAGGCTGCTATTAGCGCCTGCACGGATTACCTCCTCTGAGCTGGGAGAGGTGGGACAGGGCCCGGGAGCAGCGGTAGGGATGGTGACCCAAAAGCCCTTTCCTGTGGGCTGGGAGCAGCGGGAGGGATGGTGGCCAGGAAGCCCCTTCCTCTGGTCCAGGAGCAGTGGGATGCTGGCCGGGAAGCCCCTTCCTCTGGACCAGGAGCAGTGGGACGGCGGTTCAGAAGCCCCTACCTCTGGGCCGGGAGCAGCGGGATTCAGTACCGTGGTCTGCTTGTCCGGTGTCCTCTGCGTCTTTGTAATGTGGAACCAGGTGGCTGTACAGAGGAGCGGGGGGTGGGCGTGGGGGGTGGGGGGGGTGTTGTCCAGCGGGCTGATTCAGCGTGTTCCGCGCGACTCGGGACCTCAGTAGGGTGTCCGCAGACCTGCTTGTCTGCAGCGGGGTAAAGTTTCAATTTCTTAAAAACCCTAAACTGGGCCAGGGATTTAGCTCAGTGGTTTTGCCACCTGCTGCGCCAGCGCAAGGACCCGAGTTCGATCCCCGGTACAAACAAAACAAAACAAAACAAAAAACCCTAAACATGTTCATAATTAAAGAAGCAACTTTACACTAATATGTGCATTTTTCAGAAGTACCTACACCCAGAGCCCATGTGGTCCTTAGGCTGGTGCCTGAGAGGACACCCCCTTCCCTGCACAAAGCCCCTGGGACAGAGGGGAGCAAGGGGTGCTGAGAGCCACTGTGGGTCTCTCCTGCTCTGTGGATCTGCACTGAGGAAATGGGAACTGTGTGCTGGATCTTTGCTTATTTCTGAAAGAAAGGAGGGCTCCACAAAGGGAAACCAAAGACAAGAGTCTAGAATTTCCCAGATGGCCAAACATGGCCTTGTCTTTGTAGAGAAATTTATATAAATTTCTGTTTGAAACTATGTCTCTGTATTATTTCTACATTTTAAGAGCATGGATTATAATACTGGGTGACACGGAAGGGGGTGTTGCTGAGGATTGAACTGGGACCTCACACATGCTAAGCACACGCTCTATCACTGAGCTACACCATCACCCAGGTTAATGAAGATCACCTTTGTCCCAGGTCTGCTCTACTGTGAGGACTGAACCTTCAATACTGGGAATGCCTTTACCATAGTCCTTTTTTTATTTTTTTCATTTTGAGCTGCATATATAGAGCTACACTCGGTTCTGTAGAAGTTATTAATTATTCTCCTAGAGGGTTTTTTGGGTTTTTTGGGGGGGTGATACTAGGATTTGAACTCAGGGCCTTTGCCCTGAACTATATCCCTATCCCTTTTAAAAATTTTTAAATTTTGAGACAAGTTCTCGCTATAGTGCTAAGTTGCCCAGACTGGGTTCTAACTTGTGATCCCGCCTCAGCCTCCCAGAGTTCTGGGATTACAGGCCTATCCTATACCACATCTAGCTTTCTAGAAAATTTATAAACCTATGCGTTGACCCACCAGACACAAGTGAGACAGGGACACACTATGAGTGATAAAAGACATGCAGTAAAAATGTTAACAGAATCTAAGTGGAAGGCATGTAGGTGTTCACTGTAAAATTCTTTCAACTTCTCTGTACATTTTTTTTTTCCAGTGCTGTGGATTGATCTCAGGACCTTGCACTTGCGAGGCAGGTACGGCACCACTGAGCTAAATCCTCAGCCCTTTTTTTCTCTGTACATTTTTAAAACAGTAAATGATTATGAAACTACAAATGAGTATTTGGGGCATATTCAATACACAAAACCAGATTCACACCCTCAGTGGGAGAAATCAGCAACCACAGGAGGTCCCATTTGCCTGTCCCTCCTCCCTACCGGGGCTGCAGGTGACAAACTAGGTGAAAGGGCACTGGAAGGAAGAAGCCAAGGGACTCCTGTTATGGCACAGACCTGGGGCCTATGGACGCAGTCTCTACACACAAACTTTCATCTCTTCAGGTTCAAATCAAATCAGAAAACAGGCAGCAGCCTCTGTGTTTGTGAGCTCCATGCGGATTTGACAATGGATGCCCGGGCTGGTCCTGTAGGCTCCAACCCAGACACATACTCTGGGCGGCCCTGCCAAGAGGGTGATTAATTCTTTTCTTTCCAGGGCAATAAAAGCACTGGTCATGAGTCTAAGGTTCACACTGTAGCTCTGAATTATTAGTTGAGTGGCCTTGGGCAGCTTCCTAAGCCTTATACTGCCTCACCTATAGAATAGCTAGCTGCCTGCTGAGGCTGTTGGGAAGAAAAAACTATCAGATCCATGGTTCCGAGGCAGTGTGATGTTGTCCTCCAAAGTTGTCTGGAAATGTCTGGAGACACTGAGAGGCTGCTACTGATTGCTGTCCAGTGGGTGGAGGCCAGGGATGCTGTGAAATACCCCCAATACAGAGAACAGCAGACAGAATCATCCAGTCTGACTGTGAAGCTTGGAGTGGGGGAGACTCTCATTTAGACAGTCCAGGTCCTGTAACAGTTTGCACTCTCAGCAAAGGGCCGCCATCACTGTCACTATCATCACCATCATTGCCATTATTAACATCAATGTCATCGTCATCATTACCAGTGTTGTCTATATAATGGCCTTGGAATTCCCAGTATTCAGAAGAGCACAGGCAGAAGGCATAAATAAACACTGCAGCACTAAACTGAACCAACAACTCATTTCTCTGGGTTACTGACAGCCCTCTTCCCAAATGCATGGCCAAGCCCCTCAGCTCACTGGAAGGATTGATGTTGGGAGCCTTTCTGGTCCCATGATGTGATGCTCAAGGGCAAGATTACATTAGCATAAGATCCTCATGAACTCAGGATTATCACCACCCTCTGAGACAGCTGATGCTCCTTAGGATTATAAAATCCTCCTGAATTGAGGATTATCACCACCCTATGAGTCATCTGATACTCCCTATGAACCAACCCAATAGATAGTGGCTAGCTCAGAGTGTCTTTGTCTTTGCCTGCTCTGAGGCCCTGACCTCCTGGCCCCCATATACTCCAAAATTATGAAAGTCTCTGTCTTTTTTTCTTTAGCCCTTGCCGTTTCCCTTTCTAGGCAAATGATTGATCAGCCTCTGATAGACTGAACCAGCTAGAGGTGGGAGGAGGAGGAGTGGGAATGAAGCACACTGGGGAAAGGTCTCAGCCACCTTTAACACTGAATGTCTGTGATTCTAAGTATTTGAGATGAATTAATTCATTTGAATCTCTCAGGAAGGCAGCAGGTCAGTTCATGATAGAATAGTGTATGTCTCTTCTCCACCATGATCTTAACCACTGAGCTAGCTTCTGCTTCCCTGCCAGGAGCAGTGCTCTTGCAGAATTGGCCCTCAGCCTGCCCTGCTGCCTGTCCGACCACTGTAGGAGGAACCCCAGAAGGCACAGCTCCGTGTGGCTTTTTTTTTTTTTTTTGGTACCAGGGATCGAACTCGGGACCTTGTGCTTTCGAGGCAGGCGCTGGAACCACTGAGCTAAATCCCCGGCCCAAGGCTCAGCTCTGTCTCCCAGCTCTAACTTGGGCAGCTCTAGGCCTTCCCCTTCTACACTATGGGAAATGCCCAGAGGGGTTCATTGCTGGGCAGGCAGAGGGCTGGTGACCAGAAGGTGTCTGTCAGAGGAAGCAGTCTGTGGGGAAGTGTCAGGAGCCAGAATGTTCAGAGTCACCATTGAGAGGACTCTGATGCCCTGGTCACTCTCCAGCCTCTCTGACTTCTCCCCACCATCAGCCAGAGGTCCCTCACACAAGACTACCTGGGGGGATCATCCCCAGAGAGGCTAAAATGGGGGGTAGCTGGGGTGTTCACATTTGTTGGGAGGAGCAAAAGCAGCAGCTCTGGAGACACAGTGAGTGAGAGAAGGGACCAAGGAGATGAAAGTGGATGATGACAGAAGTGAGAGGGGCCAGGAATAGGGGCCTTGAGGCTAAGAAGGATGCCTGCTGGAGCATGGCATGTTCCCTCTTGCACATACACACCAACTTTGCACTGTAAAGATAAAGGGGATTCTAGTGGACCCTGGCTGTCAAAGACTGGAACACAAAGGAAATATAAAATACTGTAGGGGAAGTAAAAAGGTATGCCTGTTGATTATCAGTTAGAAGAGCCATCACTCACTAAGTGCTTACTATCTCCCAAGCTTAGTGCCAAATGCTTTATAGAATCATTTCCTGTATATTTCAAAGCAACCCTAGGAGACAGACTTTTACATCCCTATTTGACAGCTAAGCAAACTGAGGCTCAGAGAGGTGAATGGTTTACTGAAGTCACACAGTTGGTAAGGCCCCAGAATCTGAATTCCAAACTCTTCATCTCAGGGACATCTGAATGCTTCAGTACTTCACTTCTTTGCTGAACAGAGCGACAGGTCTTAGAGGCCTTTTCCAGCCCAGTCATCTCACATACATACACAATCTTTTCCTCCATCCTGTCAGAGAAATCAGTCACAATGAATAAGATTCTAAATGGGGAAATAATACTCTTTTCCAAAGTAAGGAGATACACAACCCAGCTGAAAGTGGGCAGAAGATGGGACCAGGGGCTAGGGTGTGGCTCAGTGGTAGCACTCAATCACCAGCGGGGTGGGGGGGAAGGCTTGAAAAGATCTGAACAGATGTGCCCACAAAGATAAATGAATGACAAACATATGGAAAGATGCTCAGCATCATGTTATTGGAGAATTGCAAGTTAAAACAACAAGATACCACTATACAGCCAAAACTACTATACAGCCAAACTCCAAAAAACACTGACGAAACCAAATGCTGGTGAGGATATGGAGCAATCAGGACTCTCATTCACTGCAAAATGGTATGGCTGCTTTGGAAAGCCATCTCTTATAGGAGGAAACGGAGTAGTCACCCTTATCTGCAGGGGATACAGTCCTAGAAGGGCAATGGATTCCTGACATCACCGATATCATCGAGCTCTACATCTGCTAGGTTTTCTCCTATACATTCAAACCTACGGTAGCTACAATAAGAGATTAACAACAGTAATTACTGATAAAACAGAACAATTATAATGATACACAGTAAAAAGTGTGTGAATGTGGTCTCTCATCCCCCCCATATATATATTCTTAATTCCTCATTGTACCATAGTAATATTTTTGGGCCAGAGTTGACTATGGATACCTGCAAATGTGAAAGTGAAACCGTGGATAAGGGCAGACTATTACAGTCTTACAGCAGGATTCAGCAATGACTCTTCTCGGTATTTATCCAAACAAATTAAAAGTTATGTCCACACAAGAATTTGCACATGAAAGTCTATAGGAATTTTATTCATAATTGTGCAAACTTGAAAGCAACCAAGATATCCTTCAACAGGTGAATAAATGTGGCATATCCCTACAGTGAGATATAATCTGCAGTAAGAACGGGCTTGCAAAGCTGTTGCATTAGGCTGAGGACACATGGCCAGGCCGATGACTACCTCTTCCCTGCTCTGACTGGGAAGTCCTTTGTCTTTACAGAACAAGAAAGAGAAAGTGGAACCTGTTTCATCCCATTAGCCCACTTTGAAGAAAAGGACCATGGGACAACTGGAACATTAGACCCTGCTGCTGATTTCATCTTTATCTCATTGAACTGACAACAAAGTAACCAACATTTAACTTAGTGTACCTAAAAAGCAGTAGCAAAATAAATAAACCTACTGTGGAAAATATACAGTGCACTGGAGGTCACAGAAACCCTGCCTCCTTTTCTCATTTGAGGAATGGAAAGTGATGAAAATAAAGATGAATAGCTATGTCACATTATAAAGGATAAGATGTGTTCAATATGTTTTGGTTCACAATACAACCATCCCAGGACTGGGCATGTTGCTCATGGGGGGTGGAGGGGGATGAGGGAGGAAAGGAGGAAAGAAAGATCAATTAACCAAACAAACAAAAACCAAAACACAATCAATTATCCATGGTACTCTAGCTATTAACAAGTTTTAATTTTCCTCGTTACCTAGAAGGAACACAAAATAATATACCAAGAGTAGTATTCATTTGATACATGGGCTTCTCATCATTTTAAAGTCCCCTCTAAATATTTCCAGACATCTCCACGGTGCTTTTCATGAGCCCTAAACACGGATCACCATGTCAGCTAGAGGCCAGCCCTCCCTCCTCCTCTCCCGGACCCTCTACTGCACACAAGTCAGTCACTGCCTCCATCATGGGCCCGAACACCTCCCGCAGTCACCTGGGACCCTGAAGTCCAAAAACTTCTTTTTCCTGATTTTTTAGACTTTTATTCTTTGGAGAAATATAAAACACTTTAGAGAGTAGTTGTGAGATGGCTTTGCTCATTTAATCTGTAGACCTTTCTCTAGGATTGGTTCCTTTGTTATGGAGCTAGACTAGGAGGAGCTGCGAGTAATAGGTATCACTTTATGTAAATACTCACATTTCTTCCGTGAGAAATAAGGTCTGTTACTAGATCAAATTTTATGTGCTGGGACGGGGGATGTGGCTCAGTAATAGAGTGCTTGCCTACCATGTGGGAAGCCCTGGGTTTAATCCTCAGCATCTCAAAATATGTATGTATGCTTAAATCTTGCTTTAGCATGAGTTCTTTCCTAGGAAAGCTTGTCAGTAAATCCTACACACAGCAATGAGGCAAGCCCCAGTTTCACTGGACAGGTATATATTGTTATGTGCCACAGTAATGACCCAATTAAGCTTAATGTTTAATTTACAAAACCCATAAATGTCTTATTCTGTCAGCAAACAGAAGGCTCAGAACCAATATAAAACACTTGCCTGTGGAGGTCCGGTGATATATTTTGTAATTTATAAGCTCACCCCGACAAGAGCCCACAAGCCACAAAAAGACACAAAGGAACTTTAATGCATATTGTTACATGAAAAAAGCCAGTGTGAAAGGGCTACATACTGTATGAGCCCAATTATGAGACATTCTGAAAAAGGCAAAACTATGGAGGCAGTAAGAAGATCAGAGATTTGTAGGGAGAGGGAAGGGTAAATAAGTGGAGTGCAGGAGATTTTTAGGACAATGAAACTATTACCCCCCTATGATACCGCAACCATCGAAACATGTCCTTACCCATCTGCTGAAACTCTCAAAACCTACACCACCAAGAATGAACCCTAAGGTGAACTGTAGGTTCTAGCTAATAATAATGTATCAAAACTAGCTCATCATTTGTAACAAACATACTGCATCAATGTCAAGTGGTACAGTGGGAAACCTGGGAGCTGAGGTATAAACCTAAAACTATTCAAAAGCATTTTTAAATGGTACCAAATGGAGTGAAAAATGTTCTTAATTTTTAAATGTTCTTCCTTAGAGATGAAAAAAAAAGCCCACAACAATCTTCATCAATGGGAAAGAATCCTACCCGCCGTGGACATTACATTTGTACTGAGTCATGCCCTTCAGATTGCGTCTGTGTCAATGAATGACAGAAACTCATATGCTGGACAAGGAATGTGCATGCTGTTTGTACCTTTATTTCCCTCACAACCCCTTGATCCCTCTTATGCGGCCCTTGCTGGGGACACAGCCTAGTGCAGATGGAAAGGTCAACAATATCAACTCTCAATTCTTTTTCTTCACTGCATGTATCACAATTTGAATCTGCACACTTATTTCTTTGTTAATTAATTTCTGTAAGGTCCATGGGGAGACAGGTCACCTCTATTTTGTTTGCTCCAAACACCTAGTTCATTTTGCACAGTGCATGGGATGAATCTGGAATGAACCAGGCAATGGTGCTGACAAATGCTGGGGCTGCACAAAGAACAGCAGAGCCCAGAGCTCTGAGTCTGTGCTGAAGTGGTCTTTCCAAGGCAGTTCAAACTTTAGAAGGCTCCAAAGAGCAGGAGTCTGGTTGAGGGCATCACAGAAGAAGTAGAAACCTGGCAGGGAAAGGTCAGGGAAGAAGATTGTCCTCAAAGTCTCCAAAGAAAAGACCTCATACCAGTCTCTCTTTTCCAAACTCCAGAGCCAAAACTCAGAGAATGAGGCTGGTTAGGCAGGGTGAGGCAGGAAGGAAACTGGCCAGGGCAGTTTAGTCCTGCCTGGAAGTCACAGCTCCTGGCACCAACTTTTGGCAGAGCTGGGACAGATACACACACACACACACACACACACACACACACACACACACACACAGGGGGAGCTGTGAAAACAGCTAAGTGCACATTGATTCTCAAGTTTCCCTGCGGTAGGGCTGGTGAGAAAGTAAACAGTGCAGACCCCTCTCCCTGGCTGCACACAGATCCTCTGACACCCATGCTGAGGTGACCGATGGCCAGCCCAAAGATGAAATGTCTCCAAGGTCAAATGTTCACACTCTACCCTACTGGATGTTAACTATTTTAACTATAATAATCCCCCACCCTAGGTGATACCCTCCCAGAAACGTCTTCCAGTAAAACTGATGTTCAGGACAGTGCAAGCTCCAGTTTCGTTTTTAGGTTTTTTTGTTTATTTTTTTGGTACAGGGGATCGAACTCAGGTCCTTACACTTTTGAGCCAGGCAGCAGAACCACTGAGCTAAATCCCTGGCCCAAGCTCCAGTTTTATGTAATGCTGGTAGCAGCAGTTGTTTACAGAACTCCTTACCTACAGCATAACTCAGGTTACCCTGCCCCAAGGCCACATGCGTACAGTCAATGCTCCCATTTTGCAGATGTGCCCAGCCACTGCAGCCCCACACCCACAGAGAGGAGCACAGACAGCGATTTATGTTGTCCATGGTACTAGGTGCGGATTGAATCCAAGGCCTCATGAAGCTAGCCAAGCACTCCTCCTCTGAGTTGGATCCCCAGCTCTTTTATTTTTATTTTTTGAGACAGGGTCTCACTAAATTGCCCAGGTTGGCCTTGAACTCACAATCCTCCTGCCTCAGCCTCCCAAGTAGCTGGTATTACAGATGTGAGCCACCATGCCCAGCTCCAAGCTATTGTGGTCACAGTCTGGCTACTACTTCAACACACTGGGTAAATTTGGAATCAGCACTGTGTGGGACTGCATGACTCTGTAATCATAAAACTCCCCTAGCCCCAACTGTGATTGAATGTGAGTAAATCGATAAAGATGCTTCTTAGTTCCAGGACACTAGATAAGATCTGTATCAGCCATAATTATTCAACTCTTTGTTCCGGACACCGCTATCTATAGAACAATCTACAAAACATCTGCTGACCATCAGTACATGTCAGGCTAATTAACATACAAATGTAAGACCACTAACCTTTGTTCCCTCTTCTGTAAATTTCTCCTGTTAACTTCCCTGCAAGCCCCTATAAAAGAGCCTCGGACTCTGGACTAGGCGCCTCTCTAAGCTACTTTGCTTTGGGAGTGTCGTCTGGCCAGACTAAGGTCTGTTTTACTTTCCAACTTGTCCAGTGGGTGTTCTACACTGCAGTCAGCTCCTTGGAGCATTTGGTAAGGCCCTTGGTCTTACATTCTGGAGGCACCGTTGGGATCCCTGGGTGTGCTTCACTACAGTCAGCTCCTGGGAGCGTTTGGTAAGGACAGCGGTCTTACAACTGTAGTTAACCTACTGTATTACCTGGCACTAGTGGAACCTCCCCATTCCCTGTTCCCGCTCTGTATGTTATAGGCAGTAACACCATCCTTGACAGGCTTGTTCAGGTTAACCCGTGAGAATGGAATAAAAGTCCAAAACAGCATCTGGTACATGGTAGGCCTTCAAGGGGGACATAATCTGGTGTCTAGAGATCTGGTGGAATTTTCCAAATTAGAAGAACTGTGAGAGAGAGAAAAAAAAGGGACCCAGATGACCAAAACCCCTGCTGATAAATGAAGTTCTGCCCTGGGGCAGCCAGCCAAGGCTGCTGGGTGAACCACAGGCAGGAAACTGCACACTTACTGCTCCGGCAGGAACTTTGGCCCAGAGGAGCTTCCTTCAGCTGACCCTACCCAGTTCCTCCAGAACATTCAGTGCTAGGCCAAGAGATACCAGGAACAGCTCTCTGGGCCTTTCCTCGCCTCCCTTCCCAGCCCATCTAGGAGAGGAGGGCCCCTCCCTTCCCAGGCCTCAATCCACAACCTCTGCCCCGACCCTCCCAGAATCCTCTGCCTCCACAGGCACTCCCAGGCTCGCTCTACCATCTCACACCTGGCTTTCTCCAGTATCTCTGAGCTGCACGCCAGAGCCAGCAGGAGAAGGGCTGTGTGGTGGTGGCTATAGTTTGACCTATTAATAATCTTTTTACTTAGGTCCCTGACTCGTCATCCTGCCTCTGTTGGTACCTTTCACAAATAAATGAGACTCTTTTAAGGACAGCCAAGAACTATTTCCCTCCTCAAGCACCTTCAATTTCTCCCACTGTCTCTTGAATTAAATTAAGAGTCCATATCCTGAAATTGATGGTCCTGTATAATATAATCCAAGCTCACCCTCCAGTCCCTGTCTGACTTATCTGCTACAACCAAAGTGGATTACACCAAGATTCTCACCCATATTTCTGGACCTGTGTGTCCGGACTCACCCTCCTATCTCCACTTGGGTGGGTGGTATTCCTCCCACCCTCCTGACTCTTCCCTGAGCCCTTTATTATCTCATCTCTGAATTCTTCTAGCACACTGCTCCCAAAACTCAGGGAGTCACATGTTATCTGCCATTCCCTATGTGGCTTCCATACCATTCTTTACTAAATATTTTCCTTTAAATCAATTCACTCTTACTTAAAAAAAATTATTTTCAAAAGAAACTTACTAGTATCCCTACTACAAACCATACTATTTGCCGTAAATAAATGGCAACTGAAAAAACAAGTTATGTTCCAATATTCACGAAAATAATCATTAAAATGTTTTAAATGCTCATCTGTACACCACTTAACATCCTTGCACACTGTAAGAAACACTGCCTTGTCTATTTATCTTTGCTTCCTTTGTGGGGTTTTTGGCTTCATCTCATGGTTATCTAGGAACTTGACACAGTCTTGTCCTGGTTGATCCCAATGTAGGGGATGGGCACAGATCCTGCAGACCCTGCCCGTCCTACATACAGAGGTGACATGCAAGAAAGTATTCACCTGACACCACCGTACAATTTGCTCAATGATGGCCCCCATTCTCCACCTGCCCCAGGCCCACCTGCTGTTCAACTTTCCACCAAAACGCAAATGCTGTCTGCCCAGCACCCCAAATACGCCCCTGTCCACTGGGCTACTCAAAAGGATGGTGCAGGAAGAGTTACAGATGGTCTGGGGAGACACAGGGGAGGCTCCAGGCTCAACTCCAACTCCAGCCTCTTCCTGGCTGGGGCCGCCGGGGAAAGCAAGCCCCTCCCTCAGCAACCACTAACCAAACACTCCCAGCACAGACCCACGGCTCTTTCCCTGGGGGTGAGTGAAGTCCTGGAAACCCCCTTCGGGAACTGAGACCCTGACTCCTGTAAACACAAAAGTATCTCCCTCTGCCCTCAAAGCCTGACACCTAGGAACCAGGAAGCCAGGGGGCCAGGGGCAGGAAAGGCCAGGCTTAGCCAGACAGGAGGTGGGGCCTCCCTCCCACTCTTTGTTGTCAGGGGCACCCAGTTGCTCCAGAAGCAGATCTGAATCACTCAGACTTAAGTCAATAAGTGGCAGCCACCGGAAAGGCCCAGCTGGAGCCAAACCAAGGCCTGGATTTTCCCTAGTGGATGGAAGCCTGGCCAAGGCCCCAAGTCTCAGGGACACAGTCTTGTAACTGAACAGACGCAGCACATTTCCTAGCAAGAGAGGCCCTCTCTTTTTTGGTATTTTTTTTCCAATATGGACACTTTTATGAATGTGAAGAAGTTTTGTTTGTTTGTTAGAAATGGCACATTTTTGGGGAAAGGTCTTCTAAATATTGATTTCAGGCAGTGATAGTACACAGGATGTCAGCATCTCAAAATTTCCCCAAGCCTCCACTCCCAAGGTGGGGGCTCCCTCTGGCCATTTACAGGATTGGTCAAGTTACCTAGGCCTCAGGAACGAGGTAAATTGAGGCCCACATAACTTGACTGATATGCTGTAAACAAAATGGCCTCCCAAAGGTGCCTGGTGGAGCACAGGGGGAATGAAATGAGGCTATCTGAGGACTGCTCGCATCCTGACATCTGCCTGCAGTGAGAAGGAAGATGACAAGGATCTCCCTGTTGACCTTTTCATAGTACAAACAACCTAGCGAAAGAAGAAAATGTTTTGGTGGTAAGAAAAACACAACACTGGCAACCTGATCCCCATGGGGAATAAGAACAGGTGTTACTGAAAGGGGCAGATGGACATCATCACCAAGAGGTTCTCAGAGTGGACACCAAGGATCCCTGAGGGTGTCAGATACCTCTTCGTGGCTACTGAGGCAGAAGAGAAGAGGTGGGAATAAGCAGAGGCAGTATTCCAACCCAATTGTGAGCAAATTGGCTTTTGTCTGCTTTATTTATAGGGCTTCCAGGTAAGACTTCATTTGAAAAAAATTTTTGCAATTAAACATGCTGAGAAATAGCCAGGCATGGTGGCACACACCTGTAATCCCAGGACTCTGGGAGGCTGAGGCAGGAGGACTGCAAGTTTGAGCAGCTTAGCAAGACCCTGTCTCAAAATTAAAAAATAAAAAGGGTCAGTGATATACCTTAGTATGAAGGTCCTGGGTTCAATCCCTAGTACTGATCCCCTCCCACTGCTCTCCCTCACCCCCACCAAAAAATAAGTTGAGAAGTAGGCTGGAAGAAGGGGTAACTCAGTGTTAGAGCACCTGCCTATCATATAAGTAAAGCCTTGAGCCAAGTCAAGCTTTGGGAAGAGACCTGAACCCCAGCAGGGAGGGGGCCCACTGTAGACATCAGAGCCAGATTTGGGGATCCAGAGACCAGAGGTCAAGTGGTTCAGAGACCAGCATGATCTTGGATGACCTGGGTCAAGCGTGGTAGTAAAAAAATGGTTTCCATGGGCTTGAAGCAGCTGTGGCATGGAAAGGCAGCTGCATCTGAAGAAGCAGACATGGCCAGACATGAAGGTGTGAAGAGGCTGAGCACACACACTTCACACAATCAAGAACTATGGGGGACACCACTCCACTGCTGCACAGATGGCAGCCTCAAAGCCGCATCTCCAGAGTACTCTGTGCACTGGTGGGCTGAGAGGACCATTCTACCTCCGCTGCCCTACATAATGGACATCCATCTTGCCTGCCCGACATTCCGTTGAGAATGATTCTCCTCTGGGCCAAAGTAAGCATGCCCTGTCCTTCTGCGGTCAGAGATACTGACCCCTACTTCCTCTTCCTCAAGGGCTAATGTGACTGGAGCCAGCCAATTAGAATATCCCCACTTCCTGGGCAGTGCCTGGCTCAGGCTGGACATATGACACAGGCCCAGCCACCCAGAGTCTTCCCTGGGCTCTTGCCAGAGTTCCTTAGAAATATGACCTTTTTCTGTGAATAATGTTAGTTTGGGATGGCCAAGAGACAGCCAGTCAGCAAATGAAGGACAGGGTTGCAAAGAGATGGAGGTACATAATCTCAATGACACTGCCAATCAAGGGGTCTACCTATGCCTGAGCCACGGTTAATTCCCAAGCTGCCTGACCTACAGACTCATTCCCCTTCTTGCTTAAGCTAGTTTGAGTTGGGTTCTTGTCATTTGCCATCAAAATCCCTGAGGAAGTCACCTACCCAGGACTGGGAAGGAGTGAGAATACACACAGATCCTAAACTGACTGGGGCAGACATCTTTATGAATACGATGTGAGCTCTCTGCTCTGGTTCCTGTCCTTAGGAGGCCTGTGCCAGCAGCAGAGGGTGCTTTCCTTCCAAGCCCCAGCATTCATTCCTCCCCTGTCACATTGATGTGGCCCAGAAGGAATCACTCCACTGTGGGCTTCTTTCATGCTCCTGGATGGTGTGGCAGCCTCTTCTATCACCATGTGTGACCTGCTCTCTTGGCACTTACCTATTTGCTAACCCCCTACCCCCACCCCAGGGACAACTGAAGCCTTCCCAGGTCATTCCAGATCCTGGCCCATCTCCCAAGCTCTACATTCAGGCTCTGTCGTCCACCTCTGACCATCTCTGGTCTTCTGCACTAGTGCACCCAGAAGGAAAGGAAGCCCTTTGTGTTGACGCGAGAGCCCTTGGACACGTGTGGAACATGCACACTTCGGCCTCTGTCAATCCAACATCACCCGGTGCTGAGGAATCACGAGCGACAAGGCCCATCACCATTACATTTCCTCACTCTTTGGGGCTGCACAGGAACGTAGATGCCAAACAGCTTAGTAGATCCACAAATAAGATTTGCAAGGAGGGGGCAGGGGATTTAGCTCAAGCCCCAGTACCAAAAGAAAAAAAAAAAAAGATTTGCAAGGAGGAAGCAAAAAGGGATAAAGCAAATGACTCATATGTGAAATACAGTAATTTGATAATTAATATAAATTGGAAAGTTAAAAGTCTCAAGCTAAGTGACTGAAAATACTTTGAAAAGCTCAAGAGGAGGGAAATGAGAAAAATAAACCTATAACTGCAAAATAAAAGCATTGAAAGAAACCATGCTCAAGATAAAATGCTACCAGTGTGATAAAGACATATTTTATTTTCAACTTTAGAAATGTGCTAGCAGCAGTGTTATTTGGTAACCTAGCTGCAAGAATCCCCTTTGGAGAGCTGGGCCAGGCCAGCATGGCCAGAGCTGGTGTGGGGTCCTGGAACCAGAGCTGCTGGACAGAGGTCATCTGAGGCCAACAGGCAGGCATGGGAGAAACAAGGCATAAATGCATATCGCAAACATGTAGTAATTTCTAAAATGGAAAAATTTTTTAAATAGATAAAACATTTCAACTGGTAAAAAAATATGTAAATGCAATGCAGTCCAGGAGAAAAAGACTGTTCATTCTCCCAGGTAGGGCCTCTACCATTCCCAGACCACACTCTGGCCTACTTGTTTTCCCCAGCTCTTCCCTCCTGCCTCTGTCAGACTAAAAACCCCTCTCAGGAACCCTGGCTCCACACAAACACTGCTGCCTGCCCCCTACTGCCCAGCTAAGCCCAGTGGCAAATCTCCAACAGCTGGCTCAGCCCACTGTCCTGCTGTGGCTGCACCTCCTGCCATTGCTCCAAAAGCATTCAACATGGGCTCTTGGCTCTTCTCTAAGTCCCCCTCTGCCTTTGTTCTTGCCACTCTCGGGGCCCTAGATGTCCCTCCCCTACCTCATTCTTCAGGAGCCAGCACAGGGTGCTACACTTTAAAGCCTTCCTTGATGTCCCTTCCTTCTGGAAGGTGCCTCTCTCTCCCCTAAAATTCCCTTCACTATTGACCTGTCCCTTTCTTCCAGCACTGAGCATTTTGCCACATGCCATATTTATGTCTATCTTCTACTGGACAGGGTGTGCCCAAGTAGCTGGGTATGGTGGTACCCACCTGTTATCCCAGCACCTTGGGAGACTCAGTCAGGAGAATTGAAAGTATGAGCCCAGCCCAGGCAACTTAGCAAGACCATCTCAAAATAGAAAATAAAAAGAGCTGGGGATGCAAAGGCCGTGCTGGGGGAAAAAAAAGTGCATCTACTTCATCTTTGCACCCTCTCTATTCTTTCATTTATTCATCCTACAAATATTAATTTAGCACCTACTATGTACCAGACCCTTTGTGACGATTGGGAAGACAATGGTGAACAAGACAGGTGCTATTCTTGCCATCTTGGAACTCACATGTTGGAGAAAGGGAAAAAAAAAAAAAACCCCACCATTGGGCCGGGGATTTAGCTCAGTAGTTCCACCGCCTGCCTTGCAAGCGCCGAGGATCCGAGTTCGATCCCCGGTACTGAAAAAAAAAAAAAAAAAAAAAAAACCCCGCCACTAAACAAATAAACATAAATAAATGTCAGGACAAGCTATGATCAGGACTACGCAGAAAGGTGTGGGATAACATGAACATGAGTGCAGATGCAAATGGAAGAGCCCAGGCAGGTGTCCCAGAGGAAGTGACATTAAACTGAGACCAGAGCAGTGAGTAGAGTGAGTCAGGCACACATTTAGGCACATAATCGCTGTCTGATAAATACCTGTGGAACAGATGAGTGACTAACCAGTCAGAAGTCCTTCGTGTGTACCCTGTGTCCCTCCAGATACACCTTCCCACCTCTTGTCACCCTGATGGGTCACTCCAGCTAGCACTGGGAGGAGTTTCACAGCAAACAGCCCAGCAGACAACAGGATGTGACCACCTGGGTCACACCTGCAGAAGTGCTTGTTGTGACTTAAGGTGACTCTCCACTCAGAATCTTTCCAGACATGCCATCACCCCGCATGCCAGAGAAAAAGTGGGTTTTGCCTTGCATGAAGATGGCAAACCACTGGCAACAGCTCCCTGGAACATTGCTTAGAAGGGCAATACAGCTGCACCAGATCTGTGGTTGATTAATTATGTCTACCATGGGGGCTGGACTAGAGCATCAGCCCACAGGCCATGCACTTTTCTCACCCACAGATGATCACCCAGGCAAGAAATTTCCTTCAGATCCAATGGCCTAGATGAGCATTGGGTGCCTGATACCCCTTTCCCTACAGACCACAAGGACACGTCACTAATATTTTTCCTGCCTTGACCACTCACTGGCTCTGAGCTAAAAGTCGGATCCAATAGAGTAAATTGTGCATAGCTCTATGGTCTTTACATGCATTATAACACTCCCTCTGGCTTTGACCTTCTAGATAACCTATACTTTTCCTAGTCTTATTTTAATGGGTTTCTATTTAATTACATATATTTATATACAGGTTATGTATAATATTAATAGACCTATATGTATAAAAACATACACACACACACATATATATATACACACATATAAATGTAAAATACGTGTAGGTCTAGCATACAGCATCTACTTTATCTTTTTATTATAAATATATATGTTTATATTTCTTTTCTTTTTTTTTTTTTTTGCCGTACTGGGGCTCGAACTCAGGACCTTGCACTTGAGAGGCAGGCATGGCACCACTGAGCTAAATCCCCAGCCCTATATTTCTTTCTTTTTCTGTGATACTGGGGATTAAACCCAGAGCCTTCTCACTGAGCTACATCCCCAGCCTTTTCTTTAATTTTTTATTTTGATACAGAGTCTGGCTAAGTTGCTCCATTCCCCAGGCTGGGCGTGAATTCGAAATCCTCCTGCCTCATTCTCCTAGAGTGCTGGGATTACAGGTGTGCCCACCATGTCTGGTTTATATCTCCTATATGTACAAGATACAAAGAGAAATACATATTCTCATAGGCAGCCTCACGTTCATTATAAAACATGATGGAGGAATAAATGGACAGATGGGTAGATAATAGATGAAACAAACAAAGAAGAATAAGCCACAGTCTTAGCCTGAAAGAATCAGAATACAGTTGCACTCTTTGATGAAAAGAATATGGAATTAGAGATCAGAAGCCAGGCTTTTAGTCTGAGCTCTTACCAGCACTGTGACTGAAGAGAAAAAAATTACACACACACCCTACACAGCCAATCTGAGGTTTTATCAACTATTAAATGCCTATAACACTACTTGCCTACTTCCTTCATGTGGTGGAAGCAAATTAAATGCAGAGGTTGGTGGCTATGCTAGTCAACACCAGCTCCATGCACACCACCGGCAATTAGTATTGGAAGTAGCATTCTAGGCAATAGCATTTGGCCATAAATAATAAGACACCAAATGCATGGCCTCCTTATAAATGCTGCAGGAATTCAAAGAGAAAGGAGCTGTCAGAAACCACATCTGCATTCAGAGTGTCATTGTCCCGCCTCTGATGTATGAGAGCAGTGGCTGACTGAAGGACTGCGATTCCTTGCTTCTCCCAGCAAGAGAGAAAGCCCCAGCCAAGATCATCACACTGCTCAGGACTGTAGATGCTGCCCTAGGGCGAAGGGCCTGGGCCTCCAGCAGCGTCCTGACCATAGTGTCCCCAGATAAGGTGGCACAGCACACAGGCCCTGTGGACCAGTTGAAAGAGGATGGATGAGCCAGGGCCGGAAACAGCAGGGTTGTGTGGGCAGCTGACCCTCACACATGCCTCCCACTGGACTTCACATACATCTCCTGTGCCCTCCCGTCCGCAATCACAGGCCCATTTATTCCACAATCACCAGGGCTCCAGGTACCTGAATCAGTGCCATTGAGTTTCGAACAGCAGGTGAAATGAAGACAATGACAGTAACTGGGGTCTTTTTCAACAAGTTTTCCAAGAGGGCATGGGCCAGGCCTTTCTTTTCTGGGGAAACAAAGAGAACTCATGAAGATTAGAAGATTATTTCTAAATTCTGGAATGCTCCCTGCTTAATAATCATGGGCTGAAAGAGAATGCAAAATAGGAGAGGCATGATAATCTGAGGGCTGTTTACAAACCAATTTGAGTGACAAAATACAAAATAAAGTTTGTGTTGTTACCTATGGTTAATCTCTAGGGGCAGACTGATGGGAGGGTGGGGAAGGGACTGAAAATAAGGCAACTTGGCATTCTGTCTGATGGCCCGTCTTCTTCATGGTCTTACTGTGGCTGCCCAGCCCTATCTGGTGTGGCTCCAGAAGCCCTGAGTTGATCCTGACCAGCCCCCTTTGGCCAGCAGACTTTTTCGGGGCAGCACAAGGCCAAGTTCACATATCGAGGTTCCTCCCTTAAGCACCTGGAAAATTCAGGGCAAGGATGTGGCTTAGTGGTATAGTGTGTCCCTAGCATGTGTGAGACCTTGGGTTCAATTTCCTACCCTGGAAACAAAGGGGGATTCTGGGAAATGGGCTGAGACTAATGTTCAACAGCTCTCTGGAATAGTAAGATGCAAACTTACTAGGTGATGGAGGGTCATTTTCGCCAGTGGACGTGTCCAGTTCAGAGAAACAGAAAGATGGGCTGCAGTGCAAGAAAGAAGAGGGCAACCAAGGCAGAGACCTAGGCAGACACAAGGCAGGGAGGACACCTGGCGGTTCAAATCTTCCATGGCTTCTGTGAGATACCCTGGTGCCCTAGCAACGAATTCCCCTTCTGTTTGGTCTCTACTCTGCAATTAGTCCTAGTGAGCCACACATCCTCGGTGGCCTGATGAATAAGATGGACACTTGCTGACTTAGCAAGGTTCTGTCTCAAAATCAAAAATCAGAATCATAATGGGTGGAAAGGCCTTAGTTCAATTCCCAGTAGCGAAAAAACCAAACAAAAATAACATCAAGATGCACACTTCCCCTGATACCGCCCATGCCAGCGTGTGGGGCATTTGAATCAGTGGCCTGGCCAGGGAAAGTGGAGGTTTCAGAGCCAGAGAGCTCTATGTCTGTCTCCATCTAGCAAAGTGACCTTGAACAACAAGCCCCCCCAAAATGCAGCTTCCTCCTGCCTAAGTTACTGCTGTCACTTTCCCAGATCGCCTCCTGACCCTCTTCATTCTGTCCTGTCATCACAGTGCTTATCCAAGCGCCAGTCCTGCCGCTGAACTACTCCATCTGAAGTCTCCCCAGTGACTTCCTGCTGCTCTTAGCATAAAAGCAAAATCTCTACCCTACCCAGTGGACACCTCTATACTCCCCTAGCGACCTGAAGGCACCTCTATACTTTTGTGCAGGAAATGTTTCCTTGAACCCTCTCCCCACAACTTCTTTTGCCCATTAACTCTGTTCAAAAAACTTTTATTTATTAGCATTGAGATATAATTCACAAACCATAAAGCTCACCCTTTTAAAGTTTACAACTGGGTGGATTTCAGTATATTCATAGAGTTCTGCAACCATCACCACTGTCAAATTCCAGCACATTTCCATCACCCCAGAAAGAAACCCATTAGCAGTCAGCCGCATGGCTCCCTTCTCCACAGCTCTTGGAAACCACCCATCCACTGTCGGATGGATTCGTATATTCTGGACATTGCCTATAAATGGACTCAAACAATACATGACTTTTTTACTCAATGTTTCATTTTTTTCTGTCCTAACCTTTATTATTTCTTTCCTTCTGTTTGCTTTGGGTTTAGTAGCTGGGGGTTTTTCCTAGTTTCTTAAGGTGGAAGATTATTGATTTGAGGACTTTCTTCTCCTTTAATACAGGCATTTGCAGCTACAAATGCTCTACTTTTGTCATGTTATATTTTCATTTTCATTCATCTCAAAGTACTTTCTGATTTCTTCTCTGATCCATTGGTTATTTAGGAGTGCTTACTTTCCACATATTTGTTAATTCCCCAAACTCCCTTTAGTTTTGATTTCTAACTTTTGGGCCAGGGATTTAGCTCAGTGGTTCTGTTGCCTGCCTCACAAGAGCAAGGTCCCGAGTTCGATCCCCGGTACAAAAAAAAAAAAAATCCTTCCTTTTCCCTTGATTTCTAATTTTCATTCCTCTATAGTTAGAGTATATACTTTGTACTTCAGTCCTTTCAAATTTATTAAGAGTTGTTTTATGGCCTAAAATATGGCCTCTCCTGGAAAATACTTCATGTGCACTTCAGAAGAACCTGCTATTGTTGGGCAGAGTATTCTACAGAGATGTCCGGTAAGTGGTTGGTTTATAGTGCTTTTCAAGTCTTTGAATTCCTTGGTAATCCTCTGCCTACTTGCTCTACCCCTTATTATAAATAACATCCTGAAATCTCTAAATATTTTGGAAATTTTTTTTTTCCAGTACCAGGGATCAAACTCAGGACCTTGCGCTTTCCAGGCAGGCATGGTGCCACTGAGCTACATCCCCGGCTGAAATCTATAAATATTGGGGGGGGGGTTGGTACTGGGGATCAAACTTGGGACCTTGCGCTTGCGAGGCAGGCGGCAGAACCACTGAGCTAAATCCCCAGCCCTATAAATATTGTTGAATTGTCTATTTCTCATTTCATTTCTGCTAATTTTGCTTCATGTGTTTCGGGAGTCTGTTATTAGGTGCATATATGTTTATAATTGTTACAGCTTCTGATGGATTGACCCTTTTATCATTTCAAAATACCCTTATTATCTTCAGTACTAACTTTTGCCTTAAGTCTATTCTGTCATGGTTATTGCTTGCATAATATATCTATAGGGGTTAATGGCAATGTGACTTTTACTATAATACAGTTTTTTGTGTTTATTTGTTTGTTTGGGTTTTTTTGGTACCAGGGATCAAACTCAGGACCTTGTGCTTGCAAGGCAGGCTGGATGCCAATGAGCTAAATCCCCAGCTCTACAGTTTTTAAATTTAAACATTCACCATATATTTTGTTCACACCTTGTATAATCATGTGCTGTATAATGGTGTTTTGGTCAACAATGAACCACATATACAACAGTGGTCCCACATAATTCTATCGCCTAGTGATATTAAAGCCATCTTTCTCAGAACACGTATTCATCATTAAGCAATCCATGACCATACCTCTCTTTCCTTCCCTCTTTTTTGTGCTATTATTGTCATACAAATTATATTTGTACATTACAAGCTTGTCAGCACAGTTTTATAATTATTGCTTTACACAGTTGTCTTTTTAATTACACAGGAGAAAAGAATTAAAAACAAAATACATTGGGCTGGGTGGTTTACCTCAGTGGTTCCGGTACCTGCCTTGCAAGCGCAAGGTCCGGAGTTCAATCCCCAGTACCCCGCCCCCCAAAATACATTTGTACTTCTTTATTTCCTCATGTGGATTTGAGTCACTCTTAGGATTCTTTTATTCCAGCCTGAAAGATTCTTTGTAGTATTTCTTACAGGGCATGTCTACTACTGACATATTTTGTTTTTATTCATCTAGGATGTCTTAATTTCCCCTTCATTTTTGAAGGATAGTTTTTCTGGGTATAGAAATCTACATGGTGACAGCCTGTTTCTTTTAGCACTTTGACTATGTTACTGCCTTCTGGCTTCCATGACTTCTGATGAGAAATCAGCAGTGAGGTTAACCTTGTTAAGGATCCCTTGGAATGGAACTCTAACTCTTCATTTCTGAGCTCCACCATCTTTTCCTGCCTGGACAGGGTCAGGCTCTTCAGTACCTGTGCTCTGTAATTTCCCTTTGTAGTGATTATCACAAATGCAATTAAATAATTAATGATAACACATAGCTCTTTAGTGTGGTCTACCATTATTAGAATATAAGTTTCATAAGACAAGAACCAGGCCTGCTTCCCAGAAGCAGCACAGTCCCTGGCATGCTGTAGACTTTTGATAAATATTTACTGAATGAATCAATGAAGCTCATCCTAAAGGAGGCCAAATTACTGGTTTCAACTTCTCATTCCCTGTACCTGTATTTATCTTGAATTTTTTTTTTTTTGTTGTTACTGGGGATCAAACTCGGGACCTTGTGCTTGCAAGGCAGGTGGCAGAACCACTGAGCTAAATCTCTGGGCCCCCCTGTACCTGTATTAAACAACCATGCTCCACAGTGGCCTTTAAGTGGGAAACTTACTTTCCTGCCCCTTGGCTTGAGCTTGGTCCTGTGTCTTGCTTTGACCACAGGGACGTTCATGAATATAGGATGTGATAAAAAGCTTGACACGTGCTTGTGTCATTAATCTAGCTTTCTTCCACTCATGCCTATCACCCTTAGACAAATGTGCCTTGGGTGGTCACTAGTCCAAGTGAGAACAGAGACACATTAAACAGAACTAAATTCAATTCACAGTATGAAGCCAACCAAGTCCCAATGAGAAAAGCCCACATCAGAGAAACCTTGCCCAACCCACAGATCCGTGAGAGAGAAATAAATACTTACTGCCATATGCCAGCGGGTTTTAGGGTGGTTTGTTATGTTACAATATTGTGGCAATAGATGAGTAAGACATATGCATTGGCAAGTTTGAAGACTGGGAGAAGTCCTGGGGAAGTTTTTCCATGTGGTCCTTCATATGGCCTCCAGACGGATTCTCTGGGCAGTTCTACACTCCTGTGTCTCAACCTTTGAGATGCATCTCACCTTCTTCCCTGCCAACCCCACACTCCCTGCACATTCCCCTTGCCATCCTTGCCCTCCTCTGCTCCTCTGCTCATCTACTTGGAGCTCCTTCCTATTTGCCTCTACTTGGCAGGCCATCCTCCAGGTGTGTCCCAGAACTCCGTACTGACACCCTGAGGGGTTGTGTTCTACACCTATTAGCAGATCTCATAAATAAACTTCCCAGAATTCTGCAATCTCTGCCTGGGACATATCTCTAGTATCAGCCTCCTGGAGTGTACCAAGCACCTAGATGAGAGCCAAGCACACAATAGGTGCTTGATTAGAGTTAGATTTTGTCTTCTTCTACCCTGCCCCTTACCACCACTGGGCCCAGGAATTCATCATCACACCCAGAAAATAGTTCTTTCTCTGCTGTGTGCTGAGGCGGGAAGTAGACCCTCATTGTTCCAGAAGCTGACTCTTCCTACTGCCTCAACTGATAACCGCAGTGCGTCCCCAAACTCAGTGACAAGGAGGAGACAGGGATACAATAAGGCAGGATACACTTCCTTACACACCAACTCTGAGTCAATGTCTGATCTAACATTTTATTTATTCATTCCAAATGTATAACTGCCTATTTCAAGGAGGCTTGAGGCAGTTTAGGGGCTAAATGCAATAAAAAAATAAACAACTTAAGGATCAAAGAGAACAGAGGCCCTGCAGAAAGTGGAAAGAGATGTCACCAGAAATCTGATGATTAAACGAAGCAATATATCTAGCTCTACACTCTCCAGCAGCCACTGAAAGAAGGCCCACATAGGAGCTGTGAAGCTCAGTATAAAATCAAAGCCAGCACCAGCCCAGAGTGTGAACCCCAATCACAGGCAGCTCCAGGTTCTAAAGGACATTTCTTGGGGCAAAGTAGGGAGACCCCAGTACTAACAATAAAACCAGCACCCATGGGCCAAGGGCTATTCTAACTTGAATTGTATATGGCTTCTTATTTAATGCTCCAACAATGCCACAGATACCACCATTACTCCTATTTTACAGATAAGGAGACTGAGACACACTGAAGCAAAGTCATGTCTCAAGGTTACAAAGTAGGAGAGTAGTAGAATAAGGATGAAAACCCCAAGCCTGAGCCTTTAACCTCTAAGCAATTCAGCTTTGCTCATGCTGGGCCTCCCTATCAGCAGATGCTGAGGGCCCTTTTGCCTGTTGAGGTCTCATCTCCCATACTTTTTTGTTTTGGTTTTTGGTACCAGGGATCAAACTCAAGTCCTTGCACTTGCAAGGCAGCTGTGGTGCCACTGAGGTAAATCCCCGGCCCTCATTCTCCATACTTTTTTTTTTTGATACTGGGGATCAAACTCGGGACCTTGCACTTGTGCACAGGCGCCTTAACCACTGAGTTAAATCCCCAGCTCATTCCCCATACTTTTAAAGATCTGTCCTGAGACTGCCCTCCCCTTAGCCTTGCCTGTTTGCAGAACCCCGTTACCTCCAGGGAAGCCCCTGCAGATGGTGTGCCTGGATTCCCACCACCCACCTTTAGAGATGGATCTCACCTTCCTCCTCTACCAAACTTGCACTCTGCAAACATTCCCCTTGCCACTTTTACCCTCTCCTGAGCAGCTACTTCCGGTTCCTTCCTATTTGCCTCTACTTGCTATCCATCGCTCAGGACTGTCCCAGAGCCCAACACTGGCACCCTAAGTGTCCATGTTCTGCACCTGCTAGCAGAGCTCACCACAGAATATCATAAACTGAACACCCACAGTGCAAACTTCAACCCCATGTAGAGCTGTACAGAGTAGGGCTGCCACCTGGCCTGACATTTCTACCCGACCTCAGAGTATAACCTGGATAGAAATTTTCAATTCCATAAAGGCAACTTCAATTCCATATGGGGTCTTTTCACTCCCAAGTTTCTCTCTTTGCTAAATCAGTTCCTGATAACCCTGTCAAGGGTGGCTCAATTCACCCTATGATATCAGAACCTGAAGATGGGTTTGTGGGACAATTGGGGCCAGCTTAGCCCACAGGGCACTTCTGTGAGAAATCAGAAGAGGTGCCACTTCCTGGAGGTGTTCTCTTCCAATTGCATGGAAACCACTGCAAGGGCTGGAGTGTATGTAGCTTAGCAGTAGAGCACCGGCCTAGCACATGGGAAGCCCTGGGTTCAATCCCCAGCACTGAAAAAACTAGCACCAAAAAAAATTTTCTTTTTAAGAAAATCACAATATAGGCTGGGAATTTAGCTCACTGGTGCCATGCCTGCCTCATGAGTGCAAGGTCCTGAGTTCGATCCCTGGTACCAAAAAAAAGAGAAAGTCATCATAACAAGCCGTACAAATCAAAGCTTTCCTCCATGGAACATCCTCATACAGCACTCAGCCTTTAAAAGTGACTCCAGCAACACCCTCCAGGTCTACAAGCACCTAAAATCAGTCACCTATTCAGTATGATCTTAAGGTTTATGTCCCACCAAAATTCATTTCTAACTCTGAAAGTGATAGTAATTAAGAAGTGGGGCCTTTTCAGGGATGATTAGGTCGTAAGGGTGGAGTCCTCATGAAAGGGTTTAATGCCTTTATAAAAGAGCCCTAAAGTGGGGTGGGCTGTGTAGCTCACTGATAGGGCATTTGCCTAACAGGTGTGAGGCCCTGGGTTCGATCCTCAGTAAAGGCTGGGGGTGGGAGGGACAGGCCAGGGGAACTTAGTGGCCCTTTTCACCTCAGGACACAGTAAAAAGACATCTATGAACCATGCCTTGATCTTAAAACTCCCAGATATTGTCTACAGGCCCCCTACCTAGTTTATGGTATTTGCTGCAGCAGCCCAAATGGAAAGTAACTTCATGGTAAAGAACCATGTCTTTTTTTTTTTTTTGGTGCCAGGGATGGAACTTGGGTCCTTGCGCTTGCGAGGCAGGCGGTGGAACCACTGAGCTAAATCCCCGGCAAAGAACCATGTCTTGTTTCTGCTTACTCCAAGTAAAAAGTATAAGGTCAGGCATCCCAGCACTGAAACTGAGGCAAGAGGATCTCAAGTTTGACCCCAACCTGGGCAAATTAGCAACTTAGTGAGACCTTGCCTCAGTGTGAAGGCCCTGGGCTTAAACCCCACTACCACACGTGTAAACAGGTAAGGTCAGAGCAAGTCCAAAAAGTGGGAGAGGTGCCTTTGTACCTCCGTCAGGGTCATGGGACCCCTAGCAGTGGCTTCTGGAAATGAGGAAATCCACAGTAGATAAGAAGTGGCAGGTGGGGAAAGGTCCCTGGAGGTCTGTGCTCAAAAAGGCTGTGGAAGTGAGGAATAAAACCAGGGACAACACCGGCAACCTTGTGGGCTCCAAGACAGCCTGGGCTGGTTTGAATTATGTAGGGCTAGAAATAATTTCACATTCATCTCTGACCTTTTCTTGGCCAACTCCACCCCTGGCACCTTCTCGTTGATCAAATACTTTCCTAGACCCTGACATTAACAAGGATGGGCACTGTGATGATTCAGGTTCTAGTTGAAATTGGGTCATTTCCTGTCACTAAACTGTGTGATTTGATGACATTAAAAGAAGAAACCAGAAGAGAATTCATTTCCTTTTTTACTTTCAGATGAGCTCCACTTAGAGCAGAACAATTTAGATGTGAGCCTTCTTAAGCAAGAGGTCCCTGGGCAAGGGCGTGAACGAACTGGGGATTGAACCCTTGTTTTCTGATCACTGGGCCAAATACCCCCTCACCTAATTCCTTTTTGCTTGATATCAAGGAGCAAGAGGTGTGAACCTGGGTTCCAAAAATTATGTCCAGAAAATAAAACACATTTCCTCTTCTAAATTAAGCCAGTGTTCTCCATTAGCTTTCCACAAGGGACTGAGAGAAAATTGTTTCAAAAGTGGAAAGTGAATTTAAAGTAAGGAGGGGAGAAAAAAGGACCTCACCAAGCCCAGATGTTTGAAATAGTTAGCCTCCTCCTGCCCAGCGCTGGCGCTTAAACCCAGGGCCTCCCACCTATGTGAGTGCTCTACCACTAGCTATACCCACAGCCTGATGCAGACTTTTAATGCCAGCTCTAAAGTGACTGCCTGTCTGAAATGATCTTGTCAGCCCAGAAAGTCAACTGTTGAAATGGGGCTACGGGGCTGGGGGTGTTCAATGGGTAGAGTGCCCTGGGTTTGATCCCGACCACCACACTGAGAGAGAGAGTAAGAGTGAGAATGAGAGAGAGAGAAGCAGAATAAAACCCAATAGAGTCATGAAAAATTCAGAGATTGGTTAAAAGCGGCTTATTTATACTCAGAGTTTTAGTGCTATGCGAGGCACACTCCACTAGATTGTTGGCTGCTTGGGCACGCTGCATCCACCAGGGTCCTTTGGTTGTAAGCAACAGAAAATGAGTGTGGCTGACTTAAGCAGGAAGGAATCACTGGAGGAACATCTTATACCTTTGAATGGATAGGGTCGGGGGCTGAACAGGAACCCAGGTGACTGCAAGAGTCTGAGCCTCAGTCTCATCAGCTGCCATTTCAGGAATAAGTGGCTCCAATGCCCTTTCCCCCTTGGCTTCACCTGCTTAAGGGTTAAGTCCCAGAATGGGCAGCCCAGGGATAGAGCCCAAATTGAAAAAGGTCCCATCCCTGACCTCGCCGATGGCTACACAGAGGTGTTCACTTTGTGAGACAAGCAGTAGTACACTTCTGATGTGAGCAACTTTCTGGAAGGATGTCATGCTTCAATGAAAAAAATAAAGGTACACCTAGCCTAGGACCCAATAATCAATTTTACTCCTAAGAGAAGTAAATCATGTAAAAGAGGAATGAAGATCAACATGAAGACTTACAGTCATTCTTTTTAAAATTTTTATTTATTTATTTTTTAGAGGTACTGGGGATTGAACACAAGGCCTTTGCACTGAGCTATATCCCCAGCCACTTTTAAAATCTTGTCAAACAGCAATTTCTTAATTTTAAAGCGTATATGCAGCAATTACTGACATAAATACATTTGAGTTTGATTTATCCCTAGACTTTTTTATTTTGAGGTGGAGTCTTGCTAAGTTGCTAAGCTACCTAAGCAGAAGTTGAACTTGTGATCCTCCTGCCTCAGCCTCCCAATGTGCTAGGATTACACCATGAACCCCTATGCAGTCAGCTAGCCACTACATGTAAAAGCAGCCAAAAACTAAAAGCAGTCCAGGGGTCCAAAAACAGATGAATGGAGAAACAAATTTACACTCATACAAAGGAATACTATGGAGCAATAAAAAAGATGCAATTTCTGATACACACATCAGGGAAGAATCTCAAAAACATCAAATCAAGTCAGAAAAAGAGCACACAGATATGATTCCAGTTATATGAAGTTCTAGTATAGATAAAATTAGCCTGTGATGGGAAGAAATCAAAATGGTAGCTGACTCTGGGGGAGTGGAGCAGGGACTGCCTGGGATGGGGCATAACAGAACTTTCTAGGACGATGGACATGTTCTCTATCATTTTTTGACAGGATCTTCCTGTATAGTGCAGACTGGCCTAGAACTTGTAATCCTTCTGTCTCAACTTCCCAAGTGCTGGGATTACAAGCTTGAACCACCATGCCCAGCCATGTTCTCCCCATCTTGATAGGGGTGTGAGAGACACAGTGAATGCATTTTTCTGAGCTCAGCAGATGACACTTGCAAGATTTGTGCATCTCATTGTCTGCACATTTTAACACAAAAGAAAAGAACCATATACAAATACTGGGTTTTAGTTAATGGCAAGCTTGCTGGAGTGCCTGACTGTTTTGTTCATCAAAAGATGCTATTAAGATAGTGAAACACGAAGCTTTGTACTGAGTGAAGTATTTGGAACACATAATAGGCACTGGATTAGTAGTACAACATGAATATATGAAGTTCTCTTAGGAATCAGTAAGAATATAATAGGGAAAAAATGGGTTAAGAATAGTACAAGCACATAAATGAGGCTACAATAGCCTCAATAGCCCTCAAATACATTCAATCTCAATACCAATCAGCGAAATGCCAATTTAAACCACAATGAGATAAACAGTTCACATAACCCAGCCTGGTATAATCTAAAACTGAGAATATGGGATTATAGGGCAATGGGTATCCTGGCCTAGGCTGGAGGAAACACAGAGGACTTCAGACTTTGAGGCAGCAACAGGAGGCACAATCTGTTATGCTATAACTCCCTCTTAGGTAAACAGCCTAGAGAAACCTACATCTGGAAAGGACATTGGTAATAGTAGAGAAAAGCCGAAACAACCCATAAAATGCCCATCTGTGAGCAGAAAGGGCAATTGGGCATCTTTATGCAAGGAATTTTACAAGGAAAAAACTAGCTGGGTATGATGGTACAAACCTGTAATCCCAGCTTTCTGGAAGGCCAAGCCCAGCCTGGGCAACTTAGGGACTTAGTGAGACACATAAAAGGACTGGGAATGTAGCTCAGTGAAGGCCCTGAGTTCAATCCCCAGTACCCACCGGAAAATAAAAATGAAAAAAGAAATTAACTACAGCAACTTGGAACAACAGGACCACGCTCAAGAACATGCGCATACCAACAGAGCTATTAAGCAGCTGGAATACAGAGGATCCTAGTTACAAAAGTTCAAATGCATGTGAAATCACACACTGCATTAAGGATATAAATGTATGTGGGAAAGCTACAAAGAACAGTGAGTTAATGCTTATAATAAAATTCGGGTTAGCACCTCCCCCAGGGATATGAAGGAAGATTCATTTAAAGAGAGACATACAAATAAAAGCTATTTGTGAAGGGCTCTACCTCCTAAAGCTATAGTGGTCCTCTACCTCCTAAGTTAGCCAGGCAGATATCTGCTTTATGTCTTCCCAAACTGTAATGTATGTGTTATATGCTGTTTTGTACATATATTTCACAACTGAAAAAAATCAGTAACTTTCAGCTGGGCACATTGGTGGGCACTTGGGAAGTTGAACCAGGAGAACCACTTAAGCCCAGTCATTTGAGACCAACCTGGGCAACTTAATGAGACCCTGAGGTGGAGCGACCTTCCTATATTCCAATAATATCCAATTACAAAGAAAATAAGGGGCTTGGGTATAGCTCAGCAGTGCATCACTTGCCTTGCATGCCCAAGGCTCTGGGTTCAATCCCCAGCACTGAAGAAAGGGAAAAGGGAAAGAGAAGGAAAGACAAGAAAAGAAGGGCCACCCACTTGGGGCCTCTCTTGGAAATCCAGAAGCTATTATTATTTCCAATAAAAACTCCCCTAACTTCCTCCTCTTGATTCATGCTTTGTTCCTCGACCTTGTGAGACCACAAGCCTGTACAGAGAGTAACGTCACTGGAGGTCCTGCCGAGATCTGAGATTGATAATGGGCTCTCCCCGGTTTGCAAACACCCAATCACCTACGCTTCGTGCCCCCCCGCACCTGCCTCTATCTACCCACATCTATCAGCCTTTGAAGACAACGGCTCCCAGCCACACCCCAGGCCCATCTGCCTCCAAAGCTCTCCAAAAAATTAACCAAGCTCAGGTGGGAACACAGTGTGACCCAGAAATGGCTCAGGAATACGAAAGAAAGGAGGAAAATGAGCTTCTTCTTAAAGAGGGGGAAATGTGACTGTGGTTTCCACTGTACCCAGATCCCCTGCATGGTAGAAGTGGGCCAAGACCAGCAGAGAACCAAACTGGTAGCTGCAGAAAATGCAGCTGAGCTGCTAGGAAAAACAGTCCTGCTGCAGAAAGGCACTTGTAGGCAGTCTGTAGCACTCTATCTAAACCTAATAATCTTTCATCACATTCTACCCAATTCACAGATGTGAAAACCAAGTCAGAGAGGTTAAGTAAGTGGCTCAAGGTCATAAATTAGAAATGATGGATCCAGGATTTGAACCCCAGTGATGGCAAAACTTTTAGAGACTGAGTGCCCAAACTGCAACCCCAAAATCACTTATTTATCACAAAGTGCCAACACAACAATTAAACCTAAAGACTGAGGTTTTAGTTTAGAAAAAACAACTCATACATTAACATCTTTTGTCGTAAAAGAAAAACACAATAACATACGTGCCATAGGTCCGCCCCCATTGCTAGGCTAGTTATTTTCCAACTTCTCTTTCCCTGGTGTGATTGTTCTAGTTTGGTGTTTAGTGTTGTCAGATTTAGTAAGTAAAAATACAGCATGTCAGGCTGGGGATTTAGCTCAATGATGCTGCCGCCTGCCTCGCAAGCACAAGGTCCCAAGTTCAATCCCAGGTACCAAAAAAAATTACAGCATGTCTATGGGGATATGTTTTAACTAAAAATGTCTTTGCTTTTTAAATCTGACTTTCAAATTGCATGTCCTGAAGGGGCGGGAGGCACTAGGCCTTGCCCCAGTGTCTTTCTCAGGCAGCCCAGATGAGAGTCTCAATAAATTCTTGAAAAAAAGAAAGAAAACCATGAAACTTTACTGGGTACTATAAAAAGAGAGATGTTTGAAAAGAAGATATCAATGAATAGGGAATGGGCCATACTTCTGGATAGGAAAACTCACTATATTTATTATTACATAAATTTAATATAATTCTAAATGAGATTTTAAGGACATTTATAGAAAAAGAAATAAAATGATTGTAAGTTTCATACAGAAGCATGAATACACAAGCAAACATAAGGAAATCTGGAAAAAGAATTTGCATGGCCAGGCATTAAAATATATATAAAGTCATAATAAAAATGTGATAGTGGAAGAAAAAGAAAGACTAATAAAACAAGGCAGGAAGCCTAGAAACTAACATGTTTGCACATGCCAGTAAAACTGACTTTTCAAGTCAGTCTGAGGGAGGAGGAAGGGTTCTCAAAGATCCAGCAGCCCAAGTTACTGGACCTGGAAAGCTGAGGGGGAGGGAGAAAAGGGCTCTCACAGTCTGCCTTTTATACCTTCTGGATTTTGAACAGCATGACTGTATAAGTTGAACATTCCTAATCAAAAAATCCACATTCCAAAATCCAAAACTTTTTGAGTATCAATATGACAACAACACAGAAGTAGAAAATTCCACACTGTGACACTGGTTTCATGCACAAAATTATTTAAAATATTATATAAAACTACCTAAAGCTTATGGGTATAATGTAGTATATGAAATATAAACTTCATGTTTAGACTTGGGTCCCAACCCAAGATATTTCATTATGTATATACAAATATTCCAAAATCTAAAACACTTGGGGGTTTTTTTGTTTGTTTTGTTTTGTTTTTTGGTACCAGGAATTGAACTCAGACCCTTGTGCTTGTGGGGCAGGCAGCAGAACCACGGAGCTAAATCCCCAGCCCCATCCAAAACACTTTTGGCCTCAAGCATTTTGATAATGGCTACTCAACCTATAACATATATTTAAAAAATAAAATGCAGTTAGTGAGGAAAAAAAGTGAACAGAAAGAACTGGTTTACAGTTCACAAAGACATAAAATCAGGATCTTCCCTCACATCATAAACCCAAATCAATTATCACTGGATAGAAGTGAACCTAGATAGAGTGGAATGGAAAGGCTGAAACTAAAAAGGACCAGAAGAAAATCCAGGTGAATATGTATCTGACCTCACGATGGGAAAGAGCTTTCAAATCCAAAAGCAAAGGAAACAATCATAAAATGAAAGGTCAGATGGATTTAATCACAGGTACTGGTCAGCTCAGGCTGCCATAACAAAGTACTATAGACGGATGGTGGCTCAATCTACAGACACTGATTTCTCATACTTCCAGAGGAGGCTAGAGGTCCAAGATCAAGGAGGCAGCTGATTCGGTCCCCAGTGAGGACTCTTTTCCTGGCTGGCAGACTGCCACCTTCTTCCTGTGTCCTCACATGACCTTTCCTTGGTGCATGGACAAGGAGAGAAAGACAGCTCTCTGCTCTTTTTTTTTTCTCCCGTTAAGTTTATTGGTACATTTTAGGTACACAATACAGTTACATTCATCATTGGGTACTTGTACCTGTACATGATGTATCTAGGTTCTTATTGTTTCCCCATTCCCCTGCCCTCCCTTCACCCCCTCCACCCTTCCCTATTTACAAAGACTTTGTTTCAATTTTTTTCCTTTTCTCGTATTTTTTCTTTTCCCTTTTTTCCTTTCCCCTCCCCCTCCCACTTCTATTCCTTTAGACCTTGTCTTCCTATTTCACAATATTGATTATACGTTTTGATCCTTATTTACACTTTGATTTTTTCACACCAGAGAAACTATTCGGTATTTACACATGTGTGTCCTATTTATTTCACTTGAGAGTATGGCCTCAATGTGCATCCACTTAGCTATAAATGTCTCTAGTTTTTCATTCTTTATGGCTGAGCAGTACTCCATTTTATAGAAAAATCACATCTTCTTTATCCAATCTCCAGTTGATGGGCATTTGTGCTGTTTCCAAGTTTTAGCTATTACATACTGTGCCATTATAAACATGGGTGAGCATATACCACTGTGGTATGATTCTTTTAATTCTGTTGGGAAGATACCCAGCACGGGAATAGCTGAGTAAAATGGGACCGCTAGCCCTAGTTCTTTGAGGTATCTTCATACTGATTTCCACAGTGGTTGCACCAGTCTGCACTCCTACCAACAATGGAGAAGGGTTCCTTTCTTCCCACACCCCCGCCAGCATTTGTTATTGGTTGATTTCTTGATAGCAGCCATTCTTTGTGGGGTGAGGTGGAATCTCAGTGTTGTTTTCATTTGCATCTCTTGAATGACCAGTGATGCTGAACATTTTTTCATATGTTTATTTGCTGCTTTTACTTCTTAGTCTGAGAAATGTCTGCTCATTTCAGATGCCCATTTTTGAATTGTGTCTTTAAATTTGGGGGGGGTCTGATTTTTTTTTAGTTCTTTATAGAGTCTATATAGTAGTTCTTTGTCTGAGGAACAGCTGGTAAAAATTTTTTCCCACATTGTAGGTTGTCTCTTAGCTCTGCTGGTGGTCTCTCTTACAGTGCAGAAGCTTTTTATTAAGATGAGATCCCAATTGTTGATTCTTTGTGCTAGTTCCCATGCTACTGAGGATTTGTTTATAAAGTTTTTTCCTATGCCAATGTCTTCAAGAGTTCTACCTAACTTATCTTCCAGCAAGTTTAGTGTTTCTGTTTTAATATTTAGATCTTTAATCCACTGCAATTTTAGTTTAGTGCATGGTGAAAGGGGTATAGTTTTAACTGGCAAATTGAAATCCAGTTTTCCAACAGCATTTATTAAAGAGGCTAGCTTTCCTCCAGTGAGGATGGCTGGCTCCTTTGTCAGAGATGAGGTAGCTGAGTATGTCTGGAGTTGTTTCTGTATCTTCTAGTCTATTCCACTGCTCCTCAGGTCTGTTCCTTTGCCAGTACCATGCTGATTTTATCACAGTAGCTTTGTAGTATAGTTTCAAGTTGGGGATTGTGATAACCCCAGCCATGTCTCTATTGCCCAGACTTGCTTTAGCTATTCTAGGTCTCTTATGGTTCCAAATGAATTTTTGGATTGTTTTCTCTAGTTCTGTGAAGTATATTGTTGGAATTTCAATTGGTATTGCATTGAATCTATATAGTAGTTTTGGAAATATGGCCATTTTCACTATATTGATTCTTCCTACCCAGGAGCAAGGGATGTCTTTCCATTTTCTTGTATCCTCTTTGATCTCTTTTTTCAGAGTGCTGTAGTTTTCAGTGTAGAGGTCTTTTGCTTCCTTTGTTAGATTGATTCCTAGATATTTCATTTTCTTGGATGCTATTGTAAAAGGAATTGTTTCCCTAATTTCTCTCTCAGTGAGTCTGTTATTTGTGTACAAGAAGGCTATTGTTTTTTGAGTGTTGACCTTGTATCCAGCTACTCTACTGAATCTGTCAATTAAGTCTAGAAGTCTTTTGGCAGTTTTTTTCCTGTTTCTTCTTATAAGGATGGTTATCCTATCACATTGAGGTCCTACCTTTATGACCTCTTTTAACCCTAATTACTTCCTTATTCCAAATACACCCACACTAGGGGTTAAGGCTTCAACTTATTAAGTTGCCTTGGCTGTGCTCAAATTTGCAATCCTCCTGCCTCAGCCTCCCACAGTCCTAGGCTTAGAGGTGTGTACCATCATGTCCAGCTATACTTTTTTTAAAGAGAACATTATTTTTAAGAACTATTATATCATGATCAAGCAACATCTGAGCCAGACAGCCAGGTGTGCACAGTCTTTAGGAGGATGGTTGATGGGCTAGCCAGAGCCCAGCACAAGAAGCTCACATGCATCTCATGTACACCAGAGTCCTAGATGTGTGACTCGTATTACCCTACAGACTCTGCGAGGAATCACAGAAGATGCCCAGAGGAAGAGGGCATAACAAGAATCTTGAACCAGTGAAAATCTTGCCCTGTGGGAAAGGAAAATCTTATTCAAGATGGCTTTAAAGGGACAAGCTCAAAGACAGAGTGACAAAGAGGCAAATTTCAGCTCAAAGAGGGAAGATCTGCTGCCTACCAAAGTTGCCCGAAAAGGCCAAACGTGCCATGAGCTGTGACTCAGGAATGGATGGAGGGAGGAATTCTAGTATCAGGAAGGGGTTTAGACTAGACATTATTTTTTAATTATGAAAGTACTTTTCTTTTTAAGAATTTAAAGCAGAATTATACCCACAAAATGAATGAATTTTGTGGTATAGAAATTATATCTCAAGCACTGGGGCTGTAGCTCAGTAGTAGAGTATGTGCCTCACACATATAAGGCCTTGGGTTCAATTCCCTACACTAAAAAAATTATACTGTAATAAAATTATTTTTTAAAATTTATCACAGAGATGACTAAATATCTCTTTGATCTTCACACCTACATACGCACAAACACACAAACATATAATTCTATTTCTTTTTCTTCTTTCCCCTATAGATAACAGATATTCTACTAGATCTTCTTTGTTCCCCAGTACTGGGGATTGAACCTTGAGCCTTCACACTGAGCTATTATATCTTTAGCTCACTTTTTAAAAATTAAAAATAAATAAAATTTTGATAGTCTTGCTAAACTGCTAAAGTCCCCAGGCTGGACTCACACTTATGATCGTCCTGCCTCAGCCTCTCAGAGTGCTAGGATTACAAGTGTACAACACTGTGCCTGGCTCTATGAGATCTTTTCCCATTTGTTTTTTGCTGCACTAGGAACTGAACCCAGGGCCTTCGCACTGAATTACATCCCCAGCCCTTTTACATGTATGTATATTACATATGTTTGTATTCAGGGAGAACCATGTATATACATTTCTTTCTTTTTTTTTTTTTTTTTTTCAGTGTTGAGGATGGAACCAAGGGCCTCTTCCCTCCAAGGCAAGCACTCTCCCACTGAGCTACATCCTCAGCACACATAGACATTTCTATAAAGACTATCATCCCGCATTTATCACTGCAACTTGCTCTCTTCACCTTACAATCTTAAGAGATTCATCCACATTGTTATATAAAGATCTTGTTTCTTTTCAAAGTTGCATAGTATTCCAAGGTATGAAAATATGAATTTATAATCACATATTCCACCACACCACCAGCAGATACCACTGTGGATTGCACAACGGCTGCCCCAGAGAAGGTGCCAAAGTTCCTTTCTCCCTTCATTCCTTCTTTCCCTCCCTCCCTCCCTTTCCTTCTTCCTTTCTTTTCAGTACTCAGGGTTGAACTCAGAGGCACAAACATGCTAAGTACAACTGTACTGAGCTACATCCCTAGTTTGTGCTAGTTTCTTCAAGGTAGCTCCTGACATGTAAAATTACTATGTTGTAAGGAAGCCACCTTTTGTATTTTAACAGACCCTTTCAAACTGCATCCATTTGTGATGCTCTTTTCCAAGCCTCAGATCCCATGCATTTGAAGATCTGAGCCCTATGAGATTTGTCCTAGCGGCTTATTCTGTGCCTTGGTCTTGTCCTACCATTCTTCTTTAATATTCAAATCATTATCCAATAATGAGATGGGCTCCCCCCCATTACTGACAGGATTCAAAGCACAGGCCAAATGACCACCTGGTCACCCACCCTGGCTTCTGATGGAAAGGACTCTTGAACCAGGAAGGAGACCATTCTATCTGCAAGGTGCTGTATCTCTATCTCCAGTCAGAGGATACACATCAGTGAATGGGGGCCGGGAAAAAAAGCAAAGGGAAGCTTAGCAAACCCTAGTATCAACTGCCTGGACAGGACAGGCCCAAAGACAATAATGCACCAACGAGTAAATCAGACAGGAGCTTCATGAGTCAAGCAGGGCAGGATATCAATGATCATTTACCCTCTTCACCAGGCCAACCTACCACTAATCTAATGGTAGTGCCTACAGTGGTCACAGCAAGATGCAGCTGATTAATGGTCCAGGGTATAGAAGAAGTGCTTTTACATAAGGTGCCAACTATGGAACTGCGCTCTTACATAAAGTGCTCCGGTATTTTTAGCAGCATATAACTGCCGTGTGAATGAAGAAGCCGCTCCCGCAGCAAATGCCGCTACTCTACAGGCTGGCGAAGTCCTTGAATTGCTGGTGTTTTGTAGGCAGCTCGCTGCTGTTAAAGGACTGAGGATGATTGTGCAGGGCTGAAGTGCCACCTGGATTTGATAGTATCTTCAGGCTGACCTGACTTCCCACAATGAGCAGAAGGCAATACATAGCCCTCACTCATCCCCAGAGTATCCAGGGAGTGAGATCAGGGAGGTGTCAGGCACAGGGTCCACCCCAAGCAACCACCCACAAGCTAAGCAAGCTCCCCCTATAGCCAGGTAGTGGAAGGGTCTGGAAGAAAACAGCTGACCCTGGCTCTCCTCTCACATCCCCACACTGCCCTCCAGAACCTTTGTGCCACCCTCATGCCACTTTGCGTCCATCACAAGAAATCCAAGGGTCCTGTACAGTGAGGCCAAAGGGAAAGGAGGTCTGCATGTACATTCTGGTTTTAGGCTCATGCTGCCTTTTTCCCCTGCTTTGGTACTCTTATTGAAGTAGAACATTCAGAGAAGGATACATATCCACATTGATGAATGCTGGGCTAGAGATGTAGCTCAGTGGTTGAGTACTTGCCTAGTAGGCATGAGGACTGATCTCCAGCAACACACACACACACACACACACACACACACACACACCAACCAAATTCTGACAGTATCGACATACCTATGCAAACCAACACCTAGATTTAAAAAACAAACCAGGAGTGATGGTACAAACCTGTAGTCCCAACTATTTGGCAGGCTGATACAAGAGGATTGCTTGAGCCCAGGAGTTAGGGGCCAGCGGGGGCAACATAGCAAGATTCCACCTCTTTAAAAACAAAACAAAACACCACCATGCATGTAGCTCAGTGGCACCTTGCCTGCTTGGCAGGTGGAAGGTCCTGAGTTTGATTCCTGGTACCAGGAAAAGAAAAATAAATAAAACACGCATCACCCAACTCCCAGAGCCTTCCTCATGCCTCTAGGAAACTAATACCCGGACTGCTAATACCTTAAGTCTCTTTTGCCTTTCTTGCACTTTAGATGAATGGAATCATATAGTATGTGCTTTTTTACAACAGGTTCTTCTCTTTTGCTCAGTGTTCCGTATGTGTGATTCATCCATGCTTTACCATGTGGCTGTTGACTGTTCATTCTCGGTGTGTCATGGTCTATTGTCTACATTCACTCCAAAATATGTGTCCATTCTACCACTGATGGACATTGATGATTTCCAGTTTTTGGTTATCACAAACAGTGCTACTATGAACATTCATTCATACATGCCTTTTCACTGCATTATGCCCTCTATAAGATACTTTAAAATATTGAAAATTACTGACCTGAGCTTCAAATCAAGAGAAAGTCAATCTGTTCCACCTCTCCAGTTCACCCTTTCTTTTTTTTTTTTTCCTGGTACTGAGAATTGAACTCAGGTCCTTGCACTTGCCAGGCTGGCACGGCGTCACTGAGCTACATCCCCAACCCTACCTTTTCATTCTTTAAACATAGTTCTTTCCATCTACAGCACACCGAGCAGGGTACTGGCTATAGGAGTAAAACTTCCTTACATTGTATACCTAAAATGTACCAACGATTAGAATGAATAATCAATAATGCAAAATAGCAAGAAAAGGTCCAAATGGGTAGGGGTAGTGGGAGGGGCAGGGGAAAGGAAAGAAAGGAAAGGAAGAATGATGAGAAATGGAAAAAATGGAAACAAAGTCTTTGTATATAGGGAAGGGTGGAAGGGGTGAAGGGAGGGCTAGGAATGGAGAAAAAATAACCAAGATGCATCATGTAAAGGTACAAGTTCCCAATGAGAAATGTAAATGTGTTGTATACCTAAAATGTACCAATAAAAGAATTTAAGTAATAATAATAATTAAAAAAGGAGTAAAACTTCCTAGGACTAAAGCACAATTCTATTGTGTCCTTGCTGTGTGACAATCTCTAGGTATCAGTTTCCTGACCAGTAAAATGAGAATGATAGTGGTACTTCTAACTTCACTCAGTTGAGAAGTAAATAAAGGAAGAGGGTCTGTACACTGAGCATTGAGTCCATGTCATTAGCTACGATCACTGGCAAAGGAACTTGTCTTTCTTAACACTCCCAAGGTACCCAGCTCCAGGTGGCCCTGCCAGGATGTCCATGAGCAAGGACCTCAGAGGAGGACACAGCAACTCTATCACCTCCACCTGGAGCAGGGCTGCACCAACAAGCCCACACACACACACACACAGACAACACCCTGTCCCTCTTTCCAGCACTGAAATGCGTGGCCTGGCAGCTGCAGCTACTGTCCTTGTATCCACAGGACACTAGATATCACTCAAAATGTGACCTAAACCAGGGTTACTGTTGCAGGGTCATCATTAATGGTGTCAGCAGCCTGGTAACAACGTGCTGGGGCACTGACAGTACCCAGAAGTCAATGCCTGGAAAACTAAAATGTTTAAATGTCTCTGCAAAGAGAGTGCAGAGCAGTGTTTTGTTTACTTTTTTTTGGTGACAAAAACAGAAAAAGCTCCTCGAAGCTTACAGTGCAGAGACCTAAGAGCAAGAGACTTGGGCCTCACACTACTAGTTGCCATGGTAACAGGATTTCACAGCAGGAGCTCATTTTCATACAACAGTGACCTGCAGGAGGACATCTCCTAAATAAACTTAGTTGAAGGTGTTCCAGTGCAGGGGGGTGATTAGTTTTGTTTACCAAAAAAGGCATTTAAAAGTGCCTTCCTGGACAGAAATGACCCAATGACCCTTGCAAGGCTCTCTCTTTATTCCATAAATTCTTAAAGCTGGATTGGAAAACAGCCGGTTTCCAAGGCCTCTGGGGCTGGCGGATGTCACAGCCTCCCTGAGTCACCAGTCCCACCATTAACCATCTGTCTGTGACAAAGTCCTTTCCTCAAATCCAGTGGAGTCCCAAGCAACCAATAAGCCAAGTCACTAGCATGTCCTGTACATCTAGGCCAGGTGCTGAGGGGACACAGAAAATGTAGAACATACTTGTTTCCTGAACAAACAGAAATCATAGTGCGTACCTAAAAACAGCCTTGAGAGGCACTCAAATTCCAACCTCAGCTTTGCTCTCCTGCAAGCTTCGTGGTTGAAGCAGGTTCCTGACCCTCTCTTGAGTTTGCATCCTCATGGGTAGAATGAGCACAATAATCCTAATGCCTACCTCTCCAGGTATTGCAAGGACAATACAAAATGAGGGAGTGCCTGGACTGATCAGCATGCTGCCCGGTGCAGGACACAGAACAACCCACTCAATAAACAGCTGCTGCGGTTAAAAGCCGGAAAAGCATGTCTCAGTCTCCTGATATGGGAAACTAACAGCAGAAAACAAAGTATTAAATTATGTTGTGCAACCTGTAACCAATCCATCAATGAGTGTGGCAGGAGTAGATGGGCTGGAATCTGGAAGAGGGGAACAGTCTTGGAGGAAGAGGAAATTTGAACTGGACTCAAGAATAATGGGGTTGAAGGGGGTGTTTTTGGAAGTTTGGGGTGGGAAAGCCTTTATTGGGTGCCCAGTCCTGGGGATCCAGGGAAATATCCAGTCAGGGACAGGAGGGGCTGCAAATCAGCAGACAGTGGTAGCTCAAAGGCATAGGGCCAGGAAATGGTGCATAGGGCCTAATGTAACAAGGGGAGGCTCAGCTTTGCTGGGAAACAGTGCCTGAGCCAAGCACCACAGGGCAGGGGCAAGTGGGGAACCAGAATAGGGAGTTAAGAAGGTGTGGAGCTAGAACCTGCTGTGAGAGGGAGGCTACATGACCAAGAGCTTCACATGAAGCTGGAGAAGCTGAGCTTTGCAAGGGAAGAAATCCAGAGGCTCTAAAGATTTCTCAGGGGAGGGGTTCTGTAACAAAGTAAAAGGGACCATCATTCAGAGGTGACATGTCAGACAGACTGCTGCACGGGGCTGGCAGCAGAGAGACTAGCTAAGAAACTGTTCTCTGTCCTAAGCTGTGCCTGGACCCAAAGAGCAGCTCACAAAGGACAAGGGAGAGAAAGAAAGAAAGAAAAAAAAATACAAGGGAGAAGCAAGGCACTTGGGAGGCAAGGGTGCCCACCTGTGACAGCAGGTGGGAACTCACTGCTGAGAAGTGAGGGGAAAGCTGCCTGGGAGGAGGAGCCCAGACATAGACAAGCTGAGTCTGTGGTGACCCTGCAGCGTCCCAGGAGAGTGTGTCAGACAAAGCTAGACACACCAGACGGGTGTTCCCAGAGGGCTCCTGGAGAGAGTCTCGTGAGAAACAAACCCATGGCCTGAAAAACCTGTCCCAGCAAAGAGGGACAGCTCAGAAGAGGAAGAACAATAGAGAAGGAAACGCAAAGCCAGCAGAGTGGCTATGCTCAGAAATGACAGCAGTGTCTCCTAGGAGGACAGGGCACACAGTGATGGGCTTCCTAGGGCCTGGAGGACTCAGGGCCCACAGAAGAGCAGTGTCTGGAAACAAGAGACTCCCAGGAAAGCAGCCAGGCAGTTTCAGAGAAGTGGCAGGGCATTGTCTGCAGAGGATTAGGTGGAGGGGAGTGAAGGAGGCAGCAGGTGCAGAGGACTTGGGAAAATGTGACAGTGAGAGACAAAGAGGAAGCCAACCTTATGGCTCAGACACAGGATCCCCCCCCCCCCCGCCCCATGGAAGTCCAAAAGGGTTGTCGGAGGCAGGGAGATGGAGGTGCCTGGCGACCAGGTGAAGCACATCTCTCCAGGTGAGGGGGCGAGGCAGAGCCTGGACTGCAGAACTGGCCCTGTCAGTGCTCTCTTACCGAGGTCTCCAGGGACACCCCTTTCACACACCCCCACACACTGCGGGAAGGATCAAAGGTTCCCTGCTGCAAAGATGGAGGTGACATTGATCATTCACCTGGATCCCCCTTGCTCTGATCTCACTAGGACAGGACACCACCTGCAGCCTCACACCTCTCTCCCCGGGGCAACCCCTGGGGTGTGACAGACAGGTCGCTCTGCCCTCTCAGAACCAGGCAGGGCTAGAACTCGAGATCTCTCAGCACAATCTTCTCTGTAGCCCAGGCAAGGAGGCTTCCGCACTACTGGAAGCCAAGGACTGTCCCCCTGAGCACGGAGAGGGGCCCTGGACGGACTGCAGCGCTTCCCCAAACCTTGCCCGACCGCTGCGAATGGTTTTCGGGAGCGAAAAACAAATCCGGGCCGGGGCTGTCAGGCTGAAAGGGGTGGGGGGGCGCACAGGGAACCCTGTCTCTCATCTCCCATAACCCCGGGGTGCCAACGTGCCATCAAGTTTCCGCTCCTGTGCCCCTAACCATGGGCATAAGGCAAGCACCACGCCATTCCTGCGGGGCGCTGGATCTCCACGCCGGCAGGACAATCGCAGAGAGCAGGTTGGGCGCCACCCCACACCGCCGCCGCCTTGGCCCCGGGGCCCCTCCCGCGCACGTGTGCGCAGGAGGGCGCTGGGTAAACACTGCACTTGTGGACTCGTTCGCCTGGAGCGCTCACCCCAGCGCCGCCTGGTGTCACTCGTCGCCGCGCCACCCCTCCCCCCCCCCCGCCGGGGGCCACCACTGGTACCGCTGAGGGTCCGCGCCCCTCTACCAACCCGGCGCCGAGGCGTGCGGGGGTGGGGGTGGGGGGGCTGGAGGCAGGCGCGGTCCCAGGCAGCTCCGGGGCGGCCCTGGAGTCAGGGCAAGGCTGTCGGTGGGCGCGGCAGGGGAGAGCTGTTCGGCGCCAGGCCCTGCCCGCGCCCCGCCACTCCCCGAGGTTCAGCCCCCAACCCGGGCGCGCCGAGCTCCTAGATCCCAGCCACTGCTCTAGAACCGCCCTGTGCGCCCCTTCTGGCCCCTGCCGCAGTCAGACGCACTCCTCGGCCCTCAGATCCTGAGCCCCGAAAAGGGCCAGCCCCACTTTAGTCACACTTACCTGGGGGTCCGGCCCTTCCGCCCGCGCGCGCTCCCTGGCTGCCCTCTGGCGGCGGCCACGGGTACCCGCCGCGCCCCGCCCCGCCCCGCCCCGCGCGGACCTGGGACCTGTTGCCGCCGGCTGGAGAGTCCCGGCCCGAGGTCACATGGAGGTGACTGCCTTCTGGATGGTCATCCTCGCCACCGAACGGGTCTGGAGGGCTCCTTGTTACTGGATAACAAACAGCACTGGCTTTTATCTGATCAGCTTCAAGTCTCTAAACCCAAATCTAAAGCCTGGTTTGTAGAAATGACCCACTCTAACGACCCCGGCAGGCAAAAAGAAAGGCAAGCATGTTTTCTGGGGCCTGGAACAATGCCTGGCATTAGATGGAGCGCAACATACATTTTTTGAATGAATGATGCTCCATCAACTAGGCACGAACTCAGACACCTTGCTACAGTTCCAAAAGGAAGTAACCATAACAAATCGAAGCTCTCCTCTGCTTTGTCTTGGTTTTACCAATTCAAAACTAATCTGCTATAGTCTCCATTTCCACATTTTTTGGGGGGAAGGATGAAATAATTTCCTAGGATAGCTTTGGAAATCAGTAGCTGAGTGAAAACCAAATTTGGAAGTGCTGGTTCGCCAGATTCATGCAGCAGCCTCCATGGTACCAGTCATGATGACTGTCACTTGGGTTCTTGATTTTTACAAATATGATCTTGGACAAGGGAGCAAATCTGTAAGCTAATACAAGCCAGTAAACTTATCTGTACTACAGAAATATTGTGTAGCTGTGCTGTCCTCTAGTCACATGGCATTGCACTTTTTATTTCATTTACTATTACTTAATTTAATTTTTTTTTTGGTACCGGGCATCGAACTCAGGTCCTTGCGCTTGCCAGTCAGGCAGCAGAACCACTGAGCTAAATCAACTACGGGGCCAGCGGCTGCTTATTAGACAGTGCAACCTAAGCTGCAGTGGCTTTGTGTGCAAAGGGGAAGATCATCATAGTCCTTTGGTGAGGACTGGATGAGATCATATTGGGGAAGCCCCCAGCCCAAGGCCTGGCCCACTGTGAGAGCTTGATGGCAAGGGCTGGGAATGCGGCTCAAGGGAACAGCATTTGCCCAGTGTGCTAGAGGGCCTGGGTTTTCAGTGGTGGGAGTTATGAATGTTACCGTCACCACCTTCATCACCTCACTAACCCCGAATTCCCAAGGCTGCAGGGCCCACCCAATGACCCACCACCTTCCCTCCAGGAGTTGTTTGCACCACCTTTTGCGCTGCCCTGTGATAGCACTCACTGTCTCTGGGGTGACCGGGCCTCTCTTTGGATCAACTGCTAATCACATGAAAAAGTCTCACACCCTGACCAGAGGTAGCCTCCGAATAGTGCCTCCCCTTGGCCAGAGCCCTGGCCCTGTGCAGCCTGTGCAAAACTGATCCTTTTATTCCTGCACTAGTAAAGCTTTCAGTGGACACTTGTTGCACCTCTGCTGTGTCCTGCAGCTAGGCTGGGACTCTTGCACTGTTCACTTAACCCTTGTTTTCCCAGGTCTCCAGGCCAAGGCACCAGGCCCCAAGACAGTAACAAAACTGCCTTTATTTGGCTGTGCCCTGGGGGCATCTTCTGTTTGAAAGCAGACAAAGCCTCTCAGCTTGCTCAGGAGCCAGTTGCTTTTCACCTGCCCCAGTGTGAAATGACCTTTCCTCTCTCTGGGGCCCCTCCATGCTCACTGCTAAAGGGACACACAATTCTACATGTGTGTCAGTACCACACGTGTACTCATGTGCACACCACCTTGCATGGCCTTGTGCTCCAAGTTCCTGTAGAGAGGTTGATGATAAGTTCCTTTTATTCTTGCCAACTCCTTTTCCCACAACTCAGAAAAGAACACCTCTCCATGTCTACTCAGCAAAATTGAAAAAGGCCTCTCCTGTCTTTTTGTTCCTTGGTCCGAACATACTAGTATCTTTTCTTCCTTCAAGTGGATTATGGGTGAGAGTGGAGATGTAGCTCAGTGGTAGACTGTTTCCAGTCTGGATCCTTAAATTCTGAGGCTCTATTAAGAAATAAAGAGAGAGGGCTGGGGATTTAGCCCAGTGGTTCCATTGCCTGCCTCACAAGTGCAAGGACCAGAGTTCAATCCCCGGTACCAAAAAAAAAAAAAGAAAGAAAGAAAGAGAGAACAAGCCACGGGTCATGGTGCATGCCTGTAATCCCAGCACTGGGTAAGCTGAAACAGGAGAATTGCTGAGAGTTCAAGGCCAGCCTGGGCGATCTAGTGAATTCCAGGCCAAACAACTGCATAGTGAGACCCTGTCTCAAAAGAAAAGAAAAAGAAAAGAAAGAGAGAGAGCAGGTATGGTGGCACACACCCATAATCCCAGCACTCTGAGAGACTGAGGCAGGAGCATCATAAATTCGAGCTTAACCTGGGCAACTTTAGTGACTTAGTGAGATCCTGTCTTAACATAGAAAGTAAAAAAGGGCTGGGGATATAGCTCAGTGTGAAGGCTGTGGATTCAATCCCCAGTACCAAGAGAGAGAAAATCAGTTGTGAGTGTGTGTGTAAAATGCCTCTTTTCTGTTGAATGTGTAAGACAAGGACTAACAGATATTGGAATCATAGATTACTCCCACAGGTGTGTCCTCTTGCTAACTGAAGACCTTATGAATATGTATGAACAACACATCCTCATTATAAAATTTTATGTATTTCCAAGTGCCACTGGTTTATGTAATACATAATCTGTGCCATAGATATTTGTGCCTTAGGTTGTAGATGTACTCCCAAATACACACTGGTGGAAATTAGTGATTATATCTCAAACTCTCTTCTCCTTGCTTCAGAGCACTTGGCCTCCTTTTAGTCCAATAAGCCAGAGCTCCTTCTGTATGTTTCCCATGATCCACCACACAGCTACATACAATAGTGAAAGAGAAAAATCAGAAATCTATTTTTCATATTTCAAAAACCCAGACGAAGCCATGCATCTATATACTTCTGGCCCCACTCACTCAAATTTCTTTTTGGGGGGCTGGAATGGTTTCCTTGCAGGGGGATAATGCTAGGTATTAGCCTGTACTGATGAGATGCCTGCCTTTAATTGCCCATTTATCCATCCAGCAACATTTCCAGAGCATCTTTTATGGACCAGTCACTGTGCTGGGCATTGAGGACACAGAGACGAGGGGACAGTGTTTATCTCTGAGGATTCTGGCTTAGTAAATGGATGATAAAAATAAGCAGACAGGCCTTTATAAAAATTGCTATAAAATTGCTTCAGAATTGCTATAGAGTTCACTCCAGGACCCAGGCAACTCCCAATCACACAGCATGAAGAAGCTGCAGGCCATACAGACAGAAATCACTCACTTTGAGGGTTTTTGCATTAAGATCATCCCAAAGGCATGTTAAGACCTCAGGTTCTAGTCTGTGGGAGCAAGCCAGGTTGGAAGAGTGACTCAGAAAAATCAGGAGCCCCTTTTGTCCACTAATGGAATTGGGCTCAGACTTACCTTTTCAAAAGATTAGAGGTAGGGGGCAGGCAAGATGATGTCTTACTTTCCTATGGCTGGACAAAATACTCAACACCTAGCTAGGCGTGGTGCTGTAGACTTGTAATCCCAACACTCAAGAGGCTGAAACAAGAGGATCATTGTAAGTTTGAGGCCAGTCTGGGCTACATAGAGAGATCCTTTCTTTAAAAACCAAAAACGAACAAAAAAAGTGACTCCCACAACCTTAAGGAGGAGAGGTTTATTTTGGCTCACAAGGTTTAAGTCTATGTTCCAGAAGCTCCAAGGCAGAATAGCATGGCAGAGAGTTATTCATGGTATGGCAGACAGGAAGAAGAGCATCAAGGGAGGAGCCAGAAAGGGTGGTATACCCTTCCAGGTCACACTTACACTGACCCACCTCTTCCAACCAGAACCCACCTTCTAATAGCAAATAGGTTTTACTACACCCATGATCCAATCACCTTTCAAAAGCCCCATCTTTGAGTGTATGAGGCTTTGAGTGCATGAGGCGTTCATTCCACTCCTGGCCCCCCAAAACCTAATATACATCCCTTTACGCAAAATACATTTAGCCCATCTCTAAGAGTCATCAAAGTCCTAACAGTTCCTGCACTGCTGAAAAGTCCAAGTCCAAAGTCTCCTCTGAAATGTAAGGCAAACTCTTAGCTGTGAACCTCTCTAAATTCAAAAATAAATTAAACACTGTGGACATACAATGTCACATGTTAAACACTCTCATTCCAAAAGGGAGACATAGAAGTATAAAGCCAAATAGGACCAAAGCACAGCAGAGCAAAATTAAATCCTGTAACTCTGTGTCCAGCACCCAGTGCAGGCTGTGGTAAGATGCAAACTCCAAAGGGCTTGAGCAGCCCTGCCCCTGTGGGGGTTGCCAGTGGTTGTAGCCCTCATGGCTTCTCTCTTGGGCTGGGTTTTCTCACTCCTCTGACTTTCCTCAGACGTTCCACGGTCCTGGATTCTCCAGTTTCCTTGGGTCTCTGCTGTACTTTTGAATGAAATTCTTTTTTTTTTTTTTTTGTACCAGGGATCGAACTCGGGACCTTATGTTTGAGAGGCAGGCGGCAGAACCACTGAGCTGAATCCCCGGCCCTTCTGCTGTACTTTTGGCTTCACTTTCACAGCTTTATGCACTGCCTTCTCAGGGGCACACTTCCTGGTCTCTCAGATCTTCTTCTGAAATCTGGGTGGAAACCTTCCTAATTGCACAACACTCTTCCATTCTGCATGACTATAAAACCAGCACCAGATGGATAACACCAAGGTCTACTGCCAGCTCAAACACTAACCAGGCTTCCTTGTATCATGGCTGCAGAAGTCTCTGCGTGCCTAAATGGCTGAGCATTATGAAGTGAATCCCAGGAAACAAATTCTCTAGACAGCCCTTTTTGGAGCATGGTGCCCTGGACCTCTCTTTTGAAAGCAAAGTCTTTCACTTTTGAAATTTTGAGCCTGTGTGTCTTGCTGGTTCCTTACAAGCCCTTAAGCCATTTTTTCTCTTGTTCTGATCCAAAGTACTTGGCTTACTTTTAATACTAATCTTTGCAGCAACCAAGTTCTTCTCTGTTACCTTTGTGGTGCTTTCTTTCTGGAAAAAACTGAAAACTTTTTAAATGGGTTTTTGCTCTTGATTTTCAGTATAAACCTGGCTAAAATACCCCAACAGTATCCATGCCACAGCCCCAGGATTGGGCTGCCTTGAAATTTCCTCTGTCAGATTAATTAGTGCACTGCCCTTAAACTCAGTCTTCCAAAAAGTCTCAGGATATGAGCAAAATATGAAGAAATTTTCTGCCAGATCATAACACACATGACCTGGAGCCAATTGCTAATGAGTTCTTGTTCCCAACTGAAACCTGAGCTTGATCTTTTCTATCTGCTTTTTAAAAATCAGCGTTCAGGTCTTCTGAGCTCAAACCAGAATCTCTCATCAAACTTGGCTTACAGTATTCTACAGTTTCTCCAGCCAACATCTTCAAACCTTTCCAAATTCCTCCCATGAATTAGTTCCAAAGGCATCTAAACCACATTGCCAGATAGCATTATAGCAATGACCCCACTTCTTTAGTACCAAAATCTGTCTTGCTTCCCTCATTGCTATAGCAAAATACTCAATAGGCAAAACTTAAAGGGAGAAGAGGTTTGTTTGGGTTCACATTTCAGTACATAGCCAGCTGGCTTCAAGCCAGTACAGTGTAGCGGAGGGGCCTGGCACAGGAGAGTTGCTCACCTCATAGCATCCCAGAAGCAGAGGGACAAAGGAGGAGCTGGGGAGGGAGATAAACTCTTCCAGGCCACACCCCCACTGACCCCTCTCCTCAGACCAAACCCCTCCTCCTAAGAGCAAGTCAGTTATACTGCCCCATAATCCAATCACCTTTCAAAATCCAAATGAGGCTTTGGGAGGAGGTCTAGGTATAAACCATAACAGATGGGTAAATTGATATGAACTGACAGGACATCCCAAGATTCCAAGAGTCTTTGGCTCTCCTTAATGATCCAGAGCCACACTGACCAATCCCTCCTTCAGCCACATTACAGGGTGCAAAGCACAGAAACTTTCTGTTTTTCAGCTTCCCAAAATGCATTCTATAGGCTGCTTTGGAACAGCAGAGATACAAGCATCCCAGGACATTTTGGCAAGTTTCCAGCTCCCTATGGAGCAGATGTGGGTGACAATTGAGACGGACTGACCCTCACCTTCCTTCCTTGAGATCTCAGGAGCCCTAGCACAGCTGGAGTTTCTCATTGCTGTTTTTCTTCCCAGCTTGCCTTTCTTTTTTAAACAGACTTTATTTTTAGAAGAGCTTTAGATTTACAGAAAAATTGATCAGATAGTATAGAGTTGATATATCTACTGGCCTCCACACACATAGAATTTTCCCTGTTATTAACATTGTACCTTTGAATAGTACATTTGTTATGATATGATATGTATCAATCAACACTGATACATTACTACTAACTGGAGTCCAGTTTTTCCAGACTTTCTTTTTGCCTAGTGCCTTCTTCTGTTCCAAGATTTCATTTCAGGTATCACATTACATTTAGTTGTTATGTCTCCTTAGTCTCCTCTTGGCAATTTCTCAGATTTTCCTTGTTTTTGATGACCTTAACAGTTCTGACAAGTCCTTGTCAAATTTGTTGGATGCCCCTCTCTTGGAATCTGTCTAGTATTTTCTCATGATTATACTGGACCTATGGGTTTGAGGAAGATAATAGAAGTAAAGAGCCATTTGTATGACATCAGATCAAGAGTACATGTTATCAAGTGCAAGGTCCCAAGTTCAATCCTCAGTACCAAAAAAAAAAAAAGAGTACATGTTATCTACAGGGCTTATTGGTGTTGGTGATGACCTTGCTTACCAGGCTTAGGTAGTTTGGCAGGTTTCTCCACAAGGTTACTGTTTCACCCTTTTCCATCCTGTACTCTTCGGAAGGAAATCACTTTGAACAGCCCGTACTGAAGGGGTGGGGAGTTATGTCCCCTGCCTTTAGGCAGGAGAATCTGCATAAACTATTGCGTGATGTGTATTCTCTCTCCGGTTTGTTAATTCATTCATTTGTTGATTTGTGTCTGTATGGATCCCCAGATATTTAATTTATACTTTGGGTTACAATCCAATTCTTACTATTTTTCTCAGATACTTCCAGTTTTACTACTAGGAACTCTTTCAGTTGGCTCCTGTGCACTTTTTTTTTTGGTACCAGGGATTGAACTTGAGACCTTACGCTTCTGAGGCTGGCGCTGGAACCACTGAGCTAAATCCCTGGCCCCTGTGTGCACTTTTTTTTGGTACCAGGAATCAAACTCTGGACCTTGTGCCCGTGAGGCTGGTGGTGGCGCCACTGAGCTAAATCCCCGGCCCTCCTGTGCACTTTTGACTTTTCCCTATCAATGTGGGCACTGGGATTTTGGGGTTTGGAGGTTGCTGGGGTGTTTACTTCCCTACCTTCAGGCACTGCAAGAATGCTTGAGGCTCATTTTTATATATTTTGTGTATTTCCCTGCCCCAATCCTAGAATCACCCATTCCTCCAAGGAAAGACCACTGATTCCTTTGACTGTATTAACAGAATAGAATAATAGTAATGCTCTTTGTTAGTGAATTCCCTACCCCCACACACACTTCATGTTGCTGGGGATCAAACTCAGGACCTCATGCACGCTAAGCATGTGCTACCACTGAGCTATACTGCCAGGCTTCCTTTGCTTGTTTTTGGTACCAGGGATCGAACTCAGGTCCTTGCGCTTGCGCAGCAGGCGGCAAAACCACTGAGCTAAATCCCCGGCCCTTCCTTTGCTTTTTTTTATTTTGCAATTATTTATTTAGCAGTATTGAGGATTGAACCCAGTGCCTTCACACTGAACTATATCCCCAGCCCTTTTTCATTTTTGAGACAGATTCTTTCTAGTTCACTAATTTGCCTAGGCTATGTTGGAACTTGAGATCCTCCTGCCTCAGCTTCCCAGAGTGCTGAGATTAAGGCATGTGCCACTGCACCTGACTTCCTCTTTGCTTTTTACCATTAATAAACTATAGCAGGTCAAGGAGAATTAAACTTCCCTATCCATCAAATGCTCTTGTCTTCTTATTCTCTAAGGGCCTAGGACTCTGGCTTCAAAGACAGCTTCTGGACTCCAGGCTATGACAAGAAGACAGTGGGGAGGTGGACTCAGTTTCTTAATACACTGAGGAAGCCTCTGAGTAATCTTCAAGCCAAGGGGAAGGTCTAGGTGACTCAGAGGTAGCTGGGTAATAAATATCCATCCAGGGAAGGCTGCTCCAGGTAACGAGCCCATAGAAAAATAAATAGCACCATGAGGTAACAGGCATAGCACATATGCCAAAGTTTCTGGGGAAGAGACTTGGACACTTGGCTAAGATAGTTTCCGGAGGGTCTATGTGTCTATTTGAAACAGTGTGTTTATACTTTAAACCAGTTTCTCAAATGTGGCCTCAAGGTCATTTGTGATCAGAAGCACCTGAGAGGTTGCAGATTCCCAGGTCCTGGTAAATCTGGAGGACACAGCCTGGCATCTGCATTAGTTCCACCAAGCATTCTGATGTGTACTGAGATGAATTCTTGCAGAAAACCCTGGAAGTCTGTAATCAGAATACTACACAAGAGAGAACCTGTCTGCTTGCTTGCCTTTCTTTCTTTCTGTCTTTCTCTTTCCTTTTATTTATTTATTTATTTATTTAGGTACAGGGGATCGAACTCAAGTCCTTGCACTTGCGCAGCAGGCAGCAACATCACTGAGATAAATCCCCAGCCCTTGTCTTTCTTTCTCTTTCTTCTTTTCTTTCTTTGTTTCTCTCTCCTCCTCCTCCTTCTCCTGCCCCCCCCGTCTCTTTCTCTCTCTGCAATCTAGGGCTTCAGCTACATCCCCAACGCTTTTCTTATTTTGAGACAGCATCTTTCTAAATCATTAAATTGCCCAACTGGGCTTTAATGTGCAAGATGTGCACCACCACACCGAGCTTGTCTGCTCTCTTTCTTTCTTTTTTTTCTTTTTTGGTACTGGGGATCGAACTCGAGTCCTTGCCCTTGCGCAGCAGGTGGCAAAACCACTGAGCTAAGTCCCCAGCCCTATGCTCTCTTTCTATAGGTGCCAACTGGATCTGATGTTGGCTGGTTCTATTTTGGCCATGTGCATATTGTTCATTTTTGATCCTCTAACAACCTCAGCAGGGACAATCTCATTGACGTGTACTATTTTCTTCACAAGACTCTCTCCTTACCCAAACTTTAGACAGGTTCCTCTGAGCCATCTGCTTGACTAGGCCTCAGCTTTGGCCTAGGGGAACTGCAACTTTTAGCACAAATGATCTCAACCACCTCCCTTCTCCCCCATAAACAAAGAGACCTTAGAAAAACCTAAAATGGCATCTAGAGGCCTATGGCTATGTCCCTGGGATGACCCAGATCCCTTTGAGTTTCTATTGGAAGAATTCAAGTTTGCCAAAAGAAGTTACTTGTTCCAGCCACCATCTGACATAGGCTCCGGACTTGAATTTGGTTTGAAAACTTTAAGCTGGGCCTAGTGTTGCACATCTGTAATTCAAGCTAAAAATTACATGTTTGAGCACAGCCTGAGCAGCTTAGCAAGATCCTGCCACAAAATAAAATAAAAAGGACTGGAGACAGAGCTCAATAGAAAAGCACTTGAATGAGGCTCTGGGTTTAATATTGCACAAAAAAGCCCCCAAAAGAAAAAAAATTATTTTAAAGTTGTAAATCCTTTGTCTGTCCCTTTGAGAGGTATGAATCTGCTAAAGTCCTCATGCATCTTTCTCTAGGACCTGAGAGCCTTTCCTCTGAAATGAAATCACAGGAAGCCCAGGGCCCCCTTGCCCAGTCTCTCCTGGGAGGGTCAAATCTAACTTCAGTAAGAGGCAATTAGCAGAACAGATGGCCTGATTACATGGACATTGACCACTCTCCCACTTTTTGTCATTTTTCACTTCCCTGACCCAGCTGGAGCCTCACTTGCTCCCCCACACTTGGCCTTTCAAAGGCCAAGTCACCTTTACACTGATTGCAATTGAGCACAGTTCCATGCCAAAGACTTTTTTCTCTGCCACAATTAGCACAGAATAAAACCTGCTTTTACCACCACTAATTAGCGTCCAACTTTCCTTTTCTTTCACACTTTCCAGGAATGTTCCTGGTGAGGAGCCCTGGGGCTCCCTCTCTGCCTCAGACCAACAGCCTGCAGGACCTAGACACACTGCAGCCCACAAAAGCCACTGAGCTGTCAGCCAGCAAGGCCTGGATCTAGTCACACAAAAGGCACTGTGCACCCCTCAGATTTCCCCTGCTCAGGTCCTCCAGAGGCTTCCTATAGGACAGAACCATCAATCAACAATTGCCAGTGCAGGAAAAAACTTTGATCTTCAGAGTTCCAGAAACAGCTCAGGGTGAGTGGGAGGGTAGACACAGCAATAACATCCTAAAGGAAACTGAGGTGCAAAGGAGGCCCCAGCTTCCTTCCAGGGGCTGTGCAAACAAAGTTGCAGGTGGATGGGTCCCAGGTTCCTGGGTCTCCCAGTATGAAAGAATCCAGCAGAAATGCCCTAGACAGCAACATGGGGACAGCCAGTGCCATTCATGGAGCAGTTCCTATGTCCCAGACCCTGCACAATCACTTTCTGTGCAGTATCTCATTTCACCCTCATGAAGCACCTTATGAGCTAGGTGCTTGTATTGTCCCCATTTCACAGGTAAGGAAACCAAGGCTTGGGACTGGTAAGGTTACTTACAAGGTCACAGAGCTAGTAAGTGGTAGGTCCAGGGTTCAAGCAAGCAATCTCTAGGGCTGGCTCAGTGCCAGGGTGACTCAGAATGAGTCAGCCCCTGGCTTCTCTGCTGGCCTAGAAGTGGGGAGAAATCCATTCATCTCAGAGCCTCCTGAGCACCCCGGTGCCACCTCCCAGGCCAAGCTCTGTCCTGGGCTTTCCTGACACCCAGACTAGGGAGACCAGGGGAAGGCCAAGGTCTCGAGGGAGTACAGCTACCCAGAGGGGGACAGGTATAATTTCAATGCTCCCAGAGTTACAGGAAGGGAAACATTACAGGAATGTTCAGGCAGCCACCTCTGGGTCAGACTCAAATAGGCACCAGGTCATTCCATTTGCAAGGCAAGGTCCTGTGGGAAACCCCTGGTGCTGGGAGACAGAGTCCTGGTCTGCACACCTGGAATCACTATCACTGGAAAACTGCATAAAATGTACTGAAAATTTGCATTTTTGTTTGTTTGTTGGTACTGGGGATCTAACTGGGGTCCTTGCGCTTTCAAGGCAGGCAGAGGAACCACTGAGCTAAAACCCCAGCCCGAAAATTTGCATTTTCAAGGATCAGCCATAAGTAGAGAACGTCTCCTCACTGATACCTCAGCCAGGCCATTCTGTCTAAAGAAATAGATACTTTGGGCTGGGAATTTAGCTCAGTGGTTCTACTGCCTGCCTCAGAAGCACAAGTGCAAGGTCCCCAAGTTTGATCCCCAGTACCAAAAAAAAGAAATAGATACTCTCTGGCAAAGCAAGACACAATATAGCAATTCATATGCACTAAGAACTATGCTGTTTTTCAAATATAACTCATTTAATTCTCTCAACAATCTTAGGATGTAAGTACTCTTATTATCATGACTATTTAGAAGAAAAGAAAATTGAGGCATAGAAAAGTTAAGTAATTTGCCCAGGGTCACACAGCTAATAAGTAGCAGAGCTAGGACTCAAACCCACGCAGTCTACATGTAGCCAAGACAGGATACAGCTTCCCACAATGGGAAGAGCAGGCCACCGGCTGACTTCCTATGTGAGTCCCCTCTCAGCCCTTCCTTGCTAGACCCTTGTTCAGCCAAGGCTTTCTCAGGGACCCTGGAATTTTCATTGCCATTTTCTCCTAGAGCCCTAACTCCTGCACAGTCAGAGACCAGGTCCTGAAGATGGGTTTTGAAAGTGTCAAAAATGGGAGATGGTCAAGAGGGCGACAGCAATCAACAGTCCTTCCACAGATCCCTGCTAACCTGTTCCTACGCTATTTCTCAGCTCTGGTGGCTAAACACACCAGGAAGCCACACAGTGAGCCAGGCTTATGGTAAAGAGATAGAAAAGTGAAGCTGAGAAGGGGTGGGGTGGGGGAATTCGGGGAAGGAAAAGAACAGATGAACTGGATTGTTTTCTTGAGCTGCCTAAATAACGCGACACAAGCTGGGTGCCTTAAGCAACAGGCCCAGCCTGAGTTTGAGGTGTCAGAAGGCGATTTTTTCCAAGTTCTCTCTCCTTGCTTTCTAGATGGCCATCTTCTCTCTGAGTCTCTCTGTGTATGCCTGTGTCCAAATCTCTTCTTATAAGTACACCTGAAATGTTGGATTCAGGGCCACTCTAATGAACTCATTTTAACTTTCTTTTATTTTTCTTTTTGAGATGGGGTTTTGCTGTGTTGCTCAGGCTAGTCTTGAACTAGCTGACCTGATTCTCCTGTCTCAGCCTCCCAACTACCTGAGACTATAGGTGCTATTGCTCCTGGCTTTTTTGTTGTTGTTGTTTTGTCTTGTTTTGAGATAGGGTCTCACTATATAGTTCAGACTGGCCTTGAACTCACTATATAGCCCAGGCTGGCCTTGAACTCAAGCAATCCTCCTGAGTGCTGGAATGACAGACATGTGCCACCACACCTGGCAGCTCCTGGCTTTTATTACCTCTTTAAAAGTTCTATATCCAAATGTGATGTCTTTCTAAAGTACTGGGTGTTAGATTTCAACATACAAATTTGAGGGAAGGCACAATTCAGCCCATTGCAGAATCCTAAGGAAAAGTCCAGGCTGGAATTTTGTGAGGTTTCAAATTGCTATTATAGAACATTTTAGACATACTAAAGATGTAAAGAGTAATACAGACATCCCTCATTTAATAACTGAATTTTGTTCCTGCAACTAGGTGGTTAAATGAATTGGTCACTAAATGAGGAACTGAATATAGTATGTACATTACAATATTCAGAACAAAGAAATGGTCAAAGGAAACTCCAATTTGATGACTTTGTTTTTATTCCTATAACTCTTACATGCAGTACTGAAATGTATAACAGAACATAAAACTACAGTACTGTACTGTACAGTACAATAAGCAACAATTACAATACTGTATAAACAAGGTATACTGTACAAAAAAAGATACTGAGGCTCTATAAGCAAGATGTACAGAACTGTACAAACAAAAAGACAGGGGCTGGGAATTTAGCTCAGTGGTTCCACTGCCTGCCTCGCAAGCACAAGGTCCCAAGTTTGATCCTCAGTACCAAAAAAAAAAAAAAAGAACGGTTTGTAAGTCCGAATAGTTGTTAAACAGGTAGATCATTAAAGGAGGAATATCTGTATAAAACAACAATCTAACCCATTGTAACTCATTGGTCAGCCTAATAAACAAAACATTTCTAATCCAGTGGCAGCCCTTGGTGTAACCTCTGCTTTCTTGATTTCTACACAGGCAAAGGAAACCTTCTCTAGAGTTGAGGGTTTCTGGTTTCCCCACATTCCTTTATACTTTTACTACATGGCTGTGCATCTTCAAACAATACATAATGCTGCTTTTTTGTGTGCTTTAAGCGGGACATAAATGGTATTATACTACCTATTTTCAAATTGAGACAAAATTTTAAAACACACAGTTAACCATTCGGAAGTGTATGATTCAGTGGCATTTTGTGCAGTCACTAAATGGAGTTCTTAGGCTTTCAAACTCAGACTAAAATATACGACTAGCTCTTCTGTTTTCCAATTTGAAGGTGGCAGATCATGGGACTTCTTGGCCTCCATAATCTAAGAGCCAATTATATATATAATTGGTTATATATAAACATGACATATATATATTCTTTTAGGGGGGAGGATCCTGGGGATTAAACCCATACCCCCTTGTATGTTAGGTGAGTGCTCCACCACTGAGCTATACTCTCAGCTCTATTGTTTCTGTTTCTCTGACGACTCTAATTTAAAAATACCCCATATCCATGAAATAATCACTCCCAATTTCTTCTTCCCCCATCCTGGCAACCGCTAATCTGCTTTCTGTCTCTATGAATTTGACTATATTCTTTTGCAACTTACTTTTTTTTGCTCCACATTTGAGAGATCCATCCATGTGGTCATATTTGACCACTATTTGTTTTTTTATTATCATAGAATATTCCATCATGGGGCTCAACCAAGTGTTTTTCAATTCTTATATCTATTAATGAGTTTATGGGATGTTAAAAGATCATTTTCAAAATAAGTATCCTATGCATATAATAACAAAGTCAAGCATCACAAAATAGAGTGGAAATTGTCTTTTCCTCTCCTTCTTAACAATCATTTTATCCATTTATTACGTGTACTCTTAGTAGTATTAACATATCTGGTACAGGATTTTTTTAATCATGTATGTTTATTTGGTAAAATTTTTTTCCTTTTTTTTTTGGTACCAGGGATGAAATTCAGGACCTTGGACTTGTGAGGCAGGTGTGATGCCCCAGAGCTAAACTCCCGGCCCTATTTGGTAAAAATAGAGTGCTTATTGTATGCCTGGCACTGAATTTAGGTGTTGGGGGTACAACAGTGAACAAAGCAGATTCTCACTTATACTCTAGGAAAGAAAGATAGAGGATGCAGAAACAAATAATTAGATGTTTATGACAAATGATGATGTTATGGAGGAAAAGAATGACAGCAAAGGCATGTGTGGTGGGATGGGCACAGTCAGGGAGTCCTTTCTGATGTGGTGACATCTGAAAGGAGGGAGAATAGCTAGGGCAACAGGGCTCAGGGCGGCTAAGGGTGTGCCTCAGGGACAGAGCACTTGCCTGGCATAAGTGAGGCTGTGGGTTCCACCCCAGCACCATCCCCACCAGAGGAAAAAAGTATGTTCAGCGGGGAAGAAGCAGCAAATGTCAGGCCCTGAGAAGTGCTCAGTGGGCTAGAGAATCAGCAAGGGGATGCGGGGTAGCAGGTGTTAGGAAACCCTGTCACTGCTCAACGTCTTGCTCCTGTCCCCAGGTCATTGCTCTCTCTTGGCCTTTGTGCTACATCAGCCTACAGTGAGCTGCTGCTTTCTTTTTTATTTTATTTTATGTTTTTGGTACTGGGGATCGAACTTGGGTCCTTGGTCTTGCTGAGCTAAATCCCCGGCCCTCAATTTCTTTTTTAAAAGCTGCCAGGTGGTTTCTACCATATGGATATGAATATGGTGCAATTTGTTTAATTGTATATAAAGTTCATCCTCATCCTGTTTTTTTTTTTTGAGGTGCCATGAGGTATGATGTGAAAAGCAGGAAGTGATTGGAAGGAGTTGAAAAGAAGAGAAAGAAAGAACAGGCCTGCTCTAACAGTTGCAAAGCCCAGGGCAAGAGCAGACAGAGGGACCCACACACCATATGTGTAGATAGGAAATGTTACAAGTTAAATTGAGAAACTGTTAAGTAAAATATGTACTATTCTCCTACCTTGACAAATAAACTTTTGTAACAGCTTTGAAGGCTATATTTCAATTTCAAATTTCAGACTCTCCGGGTTCCTGCACCCATCCACAGCCCGCCCCCAACCCCAGCTCCATCCAGAGAAGTTCCCAGAGTGCACAGCTCTAGGCACCCCGACCTGCCTGTTCAAGTTCCATGGGCTCCCCTTGGGCCTGAATACTTAGGAGGACAGACTCAGACCCTCCAGGCAGGTCCCAGGCACTGAGACTGTGGCTAGAAGCAGGAGGAGAGGCTCACCTTGGGTGGTTAGGAGCCCTTGATTTCACAGAATTCCTTTCTTAGGAAGAGAGGAGTAGAGACAGAACAGGATCCTGGGAGGCACTCGATAGAGGCAGGGATTCCTCTTGCTCAAGTATAGGCTGGTGCTGGTGAACAGTGGGCACTGCTCGTGTCTCTTGGGGAAGATACTGACAGGCTGGGCAGGACACAGCCAAGGTCTAGAACCAGCAGCCCGGCTGGAGGGACCAGGTTGCACAGGCAGCAGGAGGACACAAAGCCCAGGCTCTACCCACGGCTTGCCCATGTCAGCCCCAGCCAAGGGGAAAAACCTGATCTGTCTATAGAAAGAAACCTCAGGTCTCACCTGCTCATAATAATAATACCCACTGAGACCACACAGAGAAAGTAAAAACAAGGAAGCTGACACAGATAATGAAAATACTGTCATCTCTGCTGTTGTTCAATGAACATCACTGTAAAGTCTACTGCTTTCCTGCAAGATTTATAGAACTGGGGCTGGGGCTCAATGGTACAGCACTTGCCTCGCACGTGCCAGACCTTGGATTCAATCCCCAGCACCTGGAAAAAAAAGTTATGAAGAACTAGGAATGTGGGTTCCAGGCCCAGTTTGGAGGCTAATGAGCATTATGAACTATGAAAGTTGAGTTTCATTGTCCCTACTTCATTCATTCATTCACTTGCCGAAATCAGCTCTGTGCCAGGAGCTGGGCTGAGCTATAGGAACAAAGATAAACATATCACTCCCTGACTTCAAGGAACTGACTGGCAAGGGGAGACAGACAGACAAACAGATGTTCTCTATGAGTTACTTCCGGCTGTACTTCTTCAAGGTGAGAAGTATTTTCTTTTTCTTTTTTTGAGAAAGAATCTTGCTACAGGCTGTCCTTGAACTCACTATGTATCCCAGGCTGGCCTCAAACTCATGGCGATCCTCCTGCATCAGTCTCCTGAGTTCTGGGATTACAGGGATGTGCCACCACACCTGGTTGAAAAGTATTTTCTAAATGAAGTAACTATAAGTTAAGATTTTTTTAAAAAATTATGTAAGAGAGAAAAATCATGTTATTTCTACCCTAAATTACAGTTTTCAAAAAAGTTCATGGTAGTGGCAGTACATGCCACTAATCCCAACACTCAGGAGGCTGAGGCAGGAGGATCTCCATGAGTTTGAGGCCAGCCTGGGCTACACAGTGAGTCCAAGAACAGCCTGAGCTACTGAGTAAGAGGCTGTCTCAAAAAACAAAACAAAACTGGGGGCAACCCACTTTCCAGTCCCCCTTCTGTCTCTCTTAGACAGAAGGTTTCTTTCTCTCAATAAATTTTTCCTACTCTTAACCTCCTTTGTTCCTAGCATTCATTCTTCGATTTTAGAGAACACGAACTGGAGTTTCGGATATCTAGTAGGTTACATTGGGAGTAACATCTCTCCCCCCTATATCATTTTGGAGGTCTTCCACTGAGATTACTGGTCGGAGACTCAAAGCTATACAGCTACCAAGATGAAGAAGGCCTTTAGATAGACCCTCTGTAGAGTAACTCTTAACTGCTGATCACAACTATGACTCTCTTCAGTCAGAAGTAACCAGACCTGTCTTCGACCTTTGCCCCCTCACAGCAGTTAGGGGTACTTCAGAGGGGGGAATGTTGCAGATAGGCAACTTAATTAGATATCTTGTAGGCAGTTAGACAGGGCCAGCCCAGGAGGAGCCAACCTGGAGGACAATCAAGACACATTCACTGAAGGCCAGAATTGTAAAAGCACACCCTTGTGCTTCCCCTGGAGTTAATAGCAGTGACTGATATTCTAAATAGGTATCAATCACCTGGATGGGGGATCAAGGTCTTAACTCACCCTGTCCAGGAAATATCCCTGACCCCCACCCTTACTGAAAATCCTCATATGCTTGCTACATGACTTCCTCCCCCCATTTAATTAATATTACCTCAGTGACTTTACTTGTACCCTTATTGGCTGGCCATGGTTTTGCCCCACCTCATAAATTTCCATTGGGTCTTATAGTTTTGTCCCACTTTGTACCCACCTCACCACATGGCTTTGCTGTGTGAGACCAAAAGTGACTCCATTTTGTAAATTTGGGACCAGAATGACTCCATTTTGTCCAAAATGAAGCAGTCTCCTTTGTTCTCTCAAATTAGTGCTTGAACTGGGACAAAGGACGTAATCCACAACTCAGGATTCCTAAATTTATTACTCAGCCATCTGTTTGCCCTAGAAACAAATGTCCCGGGCCCACCATCTATAGGACAATCTGTTAACGTGCTGACTGTCCACACAGGGTGGTCGTGACCATTAGTCAGTATGTCTGCTGACCATCAGTACGTGACTGTAGACCACTAACCTTTGTCCCCATTCTTCTTGTAAAAACCTATACGTAATCCCCTTCAACCCCCAATGAGCCTAGCCAATCAAAATTCTACACTTCATACTTGCTAAATGTTAACCAATCATATGGCTGCTAATGACCAAAGCTTGTTGTAATCTCAATAAAAACCCTGCTAATTTGGAACTCGGGGCTCTCAATCTCGATCCGCTGTGTCGGTGACAATTGAGAGTCCCTGCTTAAGCTTGAATAAATGACCCTCGTGTGCTTACATGGGAAACAGCCTCCTGGTGGTCTTTGGGACTTCGTAGACTGGGCACAACAGCTGTATAAAACATCTTTGAAAAGTGGGGTGGGCGGGCAACCCACTTTCCAGTCCCCCTTCTGCCTCTCTTAGGCAGAAGCTATCTTTCTCTCAATAAATTTTTCCTACTCTTAAAAGAAAAAAAAAAGTTCAAATCATGACTGATGTAAAATTTTATTCAACTCTTTTATTGATGAAGAAATCAACAATATATTAAAACCAGCTTAAAAAGCTAAGTGTGGTGGCATACACCTATAATCCCAGCACTCTGAAAGGCTGAAGTTGGAGAATCGTAAATTTGAGCTAATGTGGGCAACTTAGCATCTTAGCCAGACCCTGTGTTAAAACCCTAAAAAAGGGGCTGAGAATGTAGTTCATTGTGAAGGTTCTGGGTTTAATCCCCTAATCCTGAACACCACAAAAAAAGGGGGAAAAAATGGGGAAAAAATAAGAACCAAGATGCATTATATAAAGGTACAATTCCCAATGAGAAATGTAATTGTGTTGTATACCTACAATGTACCAATAAAAGAATTTAATAAAAAAAAGGGGGGGGGAGTTCAAAGAAGAACTGAAGATATACATATCCATATCTATATAGACAGACAAATACGTTTCAAAAACACTGAAATGAAGTTGCTAAAAAAGCAAAGCTGGTTAATAATCTTAATATCCTACAAAATAATAACATGTAATTTTGGAAATCACCTTTTTTTTAAGGGCAGAATTCAATTGTGACTTCAGTCAAAATTCATTTGCATTGTTGGGGGTAAGAATCATTTGCATCACTGTAAATATTTCTTTACAACTTAACTGCAACCCTGTGGAGTTGTAAAATAGCCTAGTTATTAGAAAGACAAAAACAGGGTACACCCACAGAACCAGGTAATCTCCAAGAATTGGCAGGATAACACCTGGCATTCCATAGAAAGGACACCCAGCATTCCCTCTAGCTCCATTTCCAAGTCTTGAACAATTGCTTGTACCACTGGCAGAACTGAAGATGCTGCCCTTGATCTTGCCTGTATCTAAGGTGGTATGGATGCTCCCACCCAAAGAATGTGTATTTTTGTTCACTTTTTTTTTTTTTGGTACCAGGGATTGAACTCGGGACCTTGCGCGTTCGAGGCAGGCACCAAAACCACTGAGCTAAATCCCCGGCCCTGTTTACTCTTGAGAGAATGTCACCCTTTCTGACTCACACTTTATTTAGTCACTGACAGGGCTTTCAGTCTTTCTCAGCTCTGGGTCTGGTTTCTCAATCATTGTCTTCTTTGACTAGTCACCCCCAGTCATCCTCCTCATTTAATGTTGTATTTCCAAGATTCATTCAGGTGGTTATAGTTATGTGGCTGTCACAGAGGTGCTTCTAGTTTCCTGCTATTATGAGCATTGTGGATATGAACCTTCTTGACAGCTCCTGGTAGCCACATACAAGAGTTCTATTTGGGCACCAAACGACTGGCATTCACAAAGTCTCCCTCCCAAAGTTGCCTTTGTCCTCAGATGAACCCATCATTGTTGAGAGATGTCCACCACAGATCCAGTCACCACACCCACACACTTCAGTGTCTGACCAAAGAGGAGGTGCACTGTCCCAGGAGCCTCCAGCAGAAGTCCTTCGATTCTCACTGGCCAGGCATAGACAATAAGTTCCTTTTGTTTTGGTTTGGTTTTTTGTACCAGGGATTGAACTCGGGACCTCACACTTGCCAGGCAGGTACTGTGCCACTGAGCTAAATCCCCGGCCTAATAAGTTCCTTTTAAAGCTAACCATTGGCAGAGGGACTGGGATCACCGTAATGACTCAGACAAATCAGGGTTCTCCCTTCAAGTCACAGAGCAAGATTAGCTGCAGCACAGGTCCTAGAACAAGACCAGTGCTGTGCAGGTAGGAGGCTGGATGCAACCACAGTGGGTAGAAAAAAACCACAGTAGCCAGTGTCTGCTCCACATCCAGTCCCTGCCATTCACCTCCAGTTGCCAAAAAGTTTTCCTCCAAACATCTGTGGCTCTACCCAAAGGCCTCTCTCTGGCTATGGGAATATGTTGGGCCTGTGCAGCACAAGCCAAAAATACTAAAAATTCTCAACTGCTCCAGAAGCAGCCTATTCTGGAAAATAGTAGGTAATACTCAGCTTCATCACCTCTTGGTTGGTATCACTCTGTGCATGTTCTGCACGCCTTCCCAGAGTTCTCCAGGGGAACTGAGCTGCGGTTGCACACAGAGGTAACCAGCAGAATAATGAGCTTTTTATTATTTGTCCTACCTTCTATTTCACTTATCCACTTCTCTACCAATGTTTCCTGAAATTATCCTCCAAAAAAATTCTTTGTATTCAATTTCTTTTCTTAGACCCCAATCAACACAACGACTAACACAGCAATTAACATTATCTGTCCCATGGTGATGCTTGGTGGAGCTGAGACCACTCCTGTTAGCATGAGCCTTGATGTACCAGGGATTGGGGGGACACAAGGCACAGCAGGCCCCACTGCTGGCCCACAAGAGGTGTCACATGGAAAGGAGCCTTCTCTTTTTTTCTGGCACTGTTCAGGGAGCCTCAAAAGAGGTGGTGTGTGAGCATCCAGCAAGCAGTAAACAGCCTGCTAGAAGAGAGTGTTCCAGATGTAAGGACAGTGGTTGCAAAGTACAAGCTCCCCTGAACTTTTTATTTTCTTACAGATGTGATCCCCTTCCTCTTTGACCTATAACTATATGAAGCAAGAGTCATTGGCTGTGCTTTATTAAAGTTCCTGACAGCAAAAAAAAAAGAAAAGAAAAGAAAAGAAAAAACCCCACATTAACTGAGTGAGATGAGAGGTTAAATTGGATGTTGGATCTATGGGTACTGGCTAGAGACAGAAAGTAGCAAGTCATGAGCACATAAGAAATGACTGAAGCTCTAAGTACAAAGAAGAATACCTTAAGAAAACATAGGCAGGGCTGGGGATTTAGCTCAGTGGTTTCGCCGCCTGCTGCGCAAGCGCAAGGACCCGAGTTCGATGCCCAGTACCAAAAAAAAAAAAAGAAAACATAGGCAGAGATTATGGTTTGGATACTAGAGGTCCCTCAAAGGCTCAAGGGTTGAAGGCTTGGTCACCAGCTGAGGGCACCATTGGAAAGTGGTGATAAGTTTGGGAGGCAAGGCTTACAGTTGGAGGGTCATTGGGGGCATGCCCTTGAAAGGAATATTGGGTCCCCCGCCCATGCGTCTCTCTTTTCTTCCTGCTGCCATGAAGGGAGCAGCTTTGCTCCACCACACACTCCCTGCTGTGATGTTCTGCCTTGCCACTAGCCCAAAGAGATAGGGCCAAGTGACCATGGACTGAAATCTCTGGAACCATAGGCCAAGACCAACCTTTCCTCCTTACACATTAATTACTCACAGTGACAGAAAACTTCAAGAACTGAGTTCTTAGGCCAAGATCTGAAGAAGCCCAACATTCAGTGGCTGAGAAGAGAGGATTAACCTGCAAAGGTGGCTGAGTGGCCAGAGAACCATGAGGGTGCTGTTGTAGTCTGGATCCTAAGTGTCTCTCAAAGATCCATATGGTAAAGACTTGGTCCCCTGAGTGGTAATGGAAGGTGGTAAAAACTCTGGAAAGTGGAGCTTAGAGGGAGGTCTTTAGTTCCTTGGGGTGTGCTCTTGAGGAGGATGGTGGGGTCCTAGTCTCTTCCTCTCTCTCTTTTGCTTCAGGCCAGGAGGTAAGTGATTTTTGTACTGCCTTGTGTTTTCCACCATGCTGTGCTGCCTCACCACAGGGCCAAGGCAATGGAGCCAGTCCATCATGGACTGAAACCTCCAAGACTGTAAGCCAAAATAAAGTTTTTATAAGTTGATTTATCCCAGATATTTATTTTAGTATTGGGAAGCTAACATGTGGAGTGTCCCCAAAGCCAAGGAAATGCAACATTTCAAGAAAGAGGGAGTGGTTAACAGCGTCAAATGTTGGCTGAGTGGTCAAGTATGGCAACAACAGAGGAGTCAATGACAATGGAGTCAGTGACATGAAAGAACACTGGTGGAACTGTTTTGGTAAAGCAATGGGGCAGGATTCCAAATGTAGTGGACTGAAGAGCTTTGACCAAATGAGGAGACAGACAGCAAATGGAGACCGAATGAAGTGATGTATAATTAAGATATCAGTAAACACTTAAGATAGCCTGCCTTGCAAGGGATTTTTGTGATTATTCCTAATATGGATCCCTTTTTTCATGTGACTTTTTTCTTTCATAGACCACCTGCAATCTTCACTACAATTGGAAGAAAAATGGCCAAGCCGTCTCCAGCCAGCTAAGCATTCAGGCAAGGAAGACCAGCTGAGAGGGAAGACGAGCGAGTGGGCAGCCAGCCCTTCCAAGCACCTGTCTGGGAGCACCAAGGAGAGACAGAAGAGTATCTGAAAACCAAAAGCCCAGATGTCTCAACTAACAGCTGGTCAGTTGTACAAAGGACTTCTGTCATTCATATTTCACCTAGCTCCTAAGGACAAAAGCAGACAGGCAAGAGACAGATACTGAACAGTCACTGTATGCAGAACACTGCTGGACACAGTGGATGGAAGGACTGAGACGCATATGAACTAACAGGAGGACCTTTTATAAAAGCACGTCCACATGTGCAGTGTGTGGATCAACACTAATGATTCTCACTTACTGAGTACTAAGAGTACCAAAATTTATAAATTTGATGCAGTCCCTATCAAAATCTCAACAGGCAATGACCTCAGTGGTTCTACCACCTGCCTCGCAAGCACAAGGTCTGGAGTTCGATCCCTGGTACCAAAAAAAAAAAAAAAACCCAAACAAAAAACCTTAAAATCTCAACAGGCTATTTTGAAGAAATATAGAAGAAAATTTGAAAATGTGTATCAGAAAGCAAAGGCTCTAGAACAGTCAAAGCAATGTTCAAAAAGAATACAGTTGGAGTAGCCAGGCATGGTGGTGGATGTCTGTAATTCTACTACTCAACAGGAGGATCACTGTGAGTTCGAGGCCAGCCTGGGCTACAGAGTGAGTTCAAGACCAGCACAGAATACATAATGAGACTCTGTCTCAAAAACCAAAAATAAACAAACAAACAAACACACACACACAGTTGGAAGATTTAGACTATGTGGTATCAAGACTTACTAGAAAGCTACAATAAACCAGACAGTGTGGTGCTGGTGTGGGAATAGACAAATAGAACAATGGAACAAAATAGAGTTCAGAAAACAGATTCACACATATATAGTTAACTGATTTTCTACAAAAGTGCTGCCTCAAGGGAAAGGAACAGCTTCTCAATAGAGGCTCCTGGAATACCTGGAAAGCCATTTGGGAAAAAAAAATGAATGTTGAACCCTATATGACTTAATTCGAAATTAGTTTGAGAATGGATCATGGATTTAACCTTAAAACTCAGAATCATAAAGCCTCTAAAAAAAAAATTCAGTATCTTTATAATCTATGGGTAGATGAAGATTACTTGGGCAAGATGCAAAAAGAAAATATTGATAAAATGGCTTCATTTTAAATTTAAAATTTCTGTTTATCAGAAAACACTATTAAGAAAATAGGTAGATAAGCTACAAAACTGGAGAAAAAAACTCTTCACAGCCATAAATCTGACAAGGAACTTAGATCCAAAATATGTAAAGATTTCTTATAAATCAACAAAAATATAAACAAACCAATTACAAAACAGCCAAGATTTTAATAGACATTTAATAAGATGTTCGAATGAATAAACACATTAAAAACAATAATAATAATTTAACAGTAATGATCATTTTATTATTTCTCACAGTTTCTATGGGTTCAGAATTCAGAAAAGGGTGACTGGCCTAGGGATCACTACTGCTGTTGCAGTCATACTATACCTGGAAGTGGAAAAGTAGTAGGAGCTGGGGAAGCTGAGCCAGTGGTCTCCTCCCCCGCATAACCTCAGAGTCTCTCCATGTGGTCTAGTTTGGGCTTCCTCACAGCATACCAGCCTCAGAGTCTTCACACTTTTTTCCAAGAGGCTCAGGATCCCTGGAGCAAGTCATCAGCTAACAAGGTGGATGGATGTGCACTACCATTTATGACCTAGCCTAAGAAGTCAGTGTTCCACTGGAGGTGTAGCTCAGCGGGAGAGCACTTGCCTAGTGAGACCCTGGGTTTGATTCCCAGCAGAAATCAAAACAAAGCAAAGCAAAAAGTAGATGCTAAAAGGTATATACCTTGCTGTGTTAAAAAAAAAAAAAAGTCACACAGTGTCACTTCTGCCACATACTATGGGAGACCCAGTATACAAGTCAACAAACACTTCCAGGTGGAAGGGGAATTAGTCTCTGTATCTTGCTGTGGGAATAACAAGATTCTAGAAGAGCTTGTGGGATGAGAGATATTATTGCAGATCTGTTTAGATAATACAATCTGTGGTAGACAAACCTGGAAAGAAAAGCAGGCAAGAGATCATACCAGGCCTTCTAAGCCACACTAATTAAGTTTAGTCTACGGCCGGGGATTTAGCTCAGGGGTTCTGCCACCCATCTCGAAAGCGCAAGGTCCTGAGTTCAATCCCCGGTACCAAAAAAAAAAAAAAAGTTTAGTCTTGATAGATATGGTGATGAGGGACCACTGGGTGGTTTGGTTTTGTTTTATCACTGAAAGGTTTTAAGGGAGAGTGAACTAATTAATTTTTTTTTGTTGTTTCTTTCTCCCTTTCTGTCCTTCCTTCTCTCATTTTCTCTTCTCTCTCTTCTTCTCTCCCCTCCTCACTCTTTTTCTGTCTAAGAAACTGGGTCTCCCTATATTGCACTAGGCTGGCCTTGAATCTGGTCTCGAGCAATCTCCTTTTCTCAGCTTCCAGAACAACCAGGACCACAAGCATGCACCACTATACCAGACGCTTCCAATTGTCTTTAAAAGTTCTTCTAGAGGCTGTGTGGATAAAGAATTTGTGGGAAGGTTATGAAAAGGGTATATGAAAGCAAAGAGACCATTTAAGAGGGGGGACCAAGTTCAAGTGACAGACATGGCGCTCAGCCTTAGCCTGCTGTGTTCACTGAAAGGAAACAGTGGAGAAGTTTGAGTTGAGTATGTTGGCCTTAGAGTCCAGGGTGAACATGAGACTGGAACTCCCATGACAAAGTTAAGTAAGAATAAATATCATTTTAGAAGGCACAAGGATGGACCAGAGGTGTCAGTCCCAGGATGAAGAATCTCTTACCTCCTCTCGCCCACAGGGTCGGCCGCCTGGGCCAAGGCCGCAGAGTGAAACACGCATGCGCACACCTTTGTCCGCGGGCGGCACCTGGCGGCAGCTTGTTAACGGTGCACGCGCGGTGTGGGGCAGTCGCCATGGAGACGCGTGGCCCCATCCGGGAAGTCGGCGCCGGGAGCTAGCCTGGGAGCTGCGTGGTCCTGCCCTGCCCGGTCGTAGGTCGCGATCCCGCGGGCAGATGGACCATGGCTGTGGGGCCGGGGCTGCGAGATACCTCGAAGAGGGAGAGGACGACGAGGAGGAGAAGGAGAGAGAGGGCAGCGCTGCGGGTTTGCTGGGGTCCAAGCTGCCCCCCATCGCCGGTGACCCCTTAGAGCTAGCCAGACGAAAGGCGAAGAGGAAAAAGAAGAAGACAAAAGGGTCAGGCAAGGGAGACGGTAAGAGGAGCAGCTGGTGATCTGAGATTCCTCTCTGAGGACACCCTCTGAGAGATGCCCCTCTCTCTGGAAACCACTTCAGACCAGGAACAGAAACACGCATCCCAGACAGGAGCCCCTAAACACACACGCCACTTGTGGCAGCACCGTGATGCTCAGCATTTACATTTAAAGACTGCTGTGCCCACAGAGACCCTCTGGCCCAAACTCACAATCCCAACCCCTACACCCTCCCCGAAGCCCCTGTAGAGAAACCCTCTCACAGAGAGCCTTCCCTTGACCCAAGACACTGCCTGACCATCATATACAGAAATGCAGACTCATGCCCCCCTGAGATCTCCTCCTCACTCCCTCCTGTGTTGAGGTACTTGCCTCTGAATGCTGTGTAGACACCCACACTCAGTAAATTCATATAAAGGATCCTCTCTGCACAAAGGATTCCCTACCCCACTCATCCTCCAAGGGGCAGGCTTGGCCTGCACACACACCATCATGCTGGTCACTGACACATCCTCTCATAATCTCTGAAACCCTTCACAACCCCCCCCCCCCCGTATCAATATGACACCATCCAACAGAACTGAAGCACAACGAGGGCTACACACATTCAAGATACTGTGACACACACATAGACCCCCAAAAAGTTCCTGTATAATACAATCGTACCCACGCAGGTTCTCAGTCTCTCATGCTCACCTTCAGATCTATACACAGCAACACCTGCTGCAAACCCAGAGTCCTTTCACCTTAAAACCTTCTTGCAAGACTCACAGATTTCTCAAGAACAGCACTGGGTATCCCCTTTGAGAAGAGAGTGCAGCAGTGACATGGAATGCAATTGCCTGTGAGTGCTGAGTCCATTGTCACATGTATGGTCTACCCCAGTGGCTTTGGCTGTCAGGGAAATGGCCCTGACCTTCAATGTGGCTGGTCCTGGCCTCAAATTTCTGGGCTCTTTGCAGAGCTGGAGGCTGAAGGAGTAGCAGCCTTCCCTATGTCAGCCCGGTAGTTAGGAAAGAGAGTAATGGGAAGATTATAATTACTCTTAGCGTGAAATCATAATAGGCAAAAACAAAAACAAAACAATTCTAGAGTATGGGGCAAAAAAGCTCTCTGTAGCCAGGCGAGGTGGCACACCCCTGTAATCCCAGAATTTGGAAGGCTGAAGCAGGAGGATCTCCATGAGTTCAAGGCCAATCTGAGCTACATAGTGCGTTCAAGGCCAGACTGCATTACAAAGTGAGACCTTGTCTCAAAACAAAACAAACAAAAACCCTTCTGTGTATCTACAAAGCAAAATCGGAACTCTTTTGTCTCCAGGGCTTCCTAACTGAGCTACATCCTGAGCTCTTTTTAATTTTTATTTTGAGACAAGTTTTCACTAAATCACTAAGTTGCTGAGGCTGGGCTTGAACTTCCAGTCCTCCTGCCTCAGTTTCCCAGAGTTCTGGGACTACAGGCAAGCATCACCAGACCCAGCTTGGTGTTTTTGACTGTAGAAATTACAGTGGCATATACCTCATACTGTCAGCAGGGGACACCAAATCATTTTCAGAGACTAGGAAGCTAAGGAAATGTCAAAATAGGATTTATTCCCCTTTCTTTTTCTTTCTTTCTTCCTTCCTTCCTTTCTTTCTTTCTTTTTTTTTTGGTACTGGGAATCAAACTCTGGACCTTGCGCTTGCGAGGCAGGCAGTGGAACCACTGAGCTAAATCCCCGGCGCCCCCTTATTTTCTTTTTGTGGCTTCTGTCCTCCACTCTACCTCCCAAGATTTTCTCCCCTCAATGGAATGAGCTGTCAGATGAACCACAACTTGTAGTGTTTTATATGTAGCAATATAATTCTGAAATGCTATTAATGCAAAGGAAGGAAGGAAAGAAGGAAGGAAGGAAGGAAGGAAGGAAAGGATGGAGGGAAGGAAAGACACACCAGCCACACAGCTAAAGTATTTCCTAGTGTGGCATAATACTCCTTTCATTAGTCAAGTTTAGGAAGCTTTTCTGTTGTTCTCTGGTTCTTCCATCATAAAGGGATTTAGCTCAGTGGTGCTGCTGCCTGCCGCGAAAGTGCAAGGTTCTAAGTTTGATCCCTGGTACCCCCCAAAAAAGAGCTGAGATTGGTGGTAGTCAGAGACTTGTAGGCCTGGAAAGTACTTTGGTCAGCATATGTCAAGGTTGAATGGGAGGCAGTGGGGCATAGTGGAAAGAACAGGGCACCAGGAGCCAGGCCTGCCTTTGAATCTGGCTCTGCCACTTGCTCTATGACATTGGGAGGTTAGCAAATCTCTTGTGGCCTCAGGTTCCTCACCTGGAGAGCAGGGCTGATAGCCTCTATCCAGACGGCCTGCTCAGGGTATGTGCTCAAACTGTAGGGCCTGGGCTAGGGTTGTGGCTCAATGGCAGAGCATGTGCTAAGAGGCCCTGGGTTCAATCCCCAGCACCACAAAAAGAAAAAGAAAGAAGGTTCCTCCTTCCTCAAAATGACTTGACCAGAAACACAGAGGCAGCGGGTAAACACGAGGGCAGTGGGTAGGGTGGTCTGATCCCTGGGTAAAGAGAGGCCCCCAACTCCTTTTATCTTTGGTGATTTGGGCATCACCCCAGGCGGGCTGAGGGCGGACATGGCCACAGCAGTAACCCCTTCATTTGCTCAGCAGATAAACATCAAAGTCGAAGCCTAAAGCGTCAGCCATTTTCTTCATCTTTCCAAGACATCAGTAGTTCCAGCAAAGACCACGGCCTGAGGCCAGAGCCCAAACAAGACAAGGACAGTCACAAGCACATCTTTGCCTCTGCCTGCACCACAAGCCTCCCCCACTTGGCTGAAGTAGAAGAGAAACTATCAAACCAGATCAACGAAAGTCTGCGTTGGGATGGAATTCTCGTTGACCCGGAAGCAGAAAAAGAAAGGATTCGCATATACAAACTGAACCGGAGGAAGCGATACCAGAACTTGACCCTCAAGGGCTTCCACTCCGATCCGTGCAGTCAGGGGAGCCCTGAGAGCTCACCCCATCATCTCCCAGACAAAGACTGCTGCCCTAAAAGGAGGCAGCCCACTGACCACGCACCCTCACCACTGCTCTGAGGAAAAACCCTGAGGCAAAGCTCCTGCACTCTGATTTACCTCCTGCTCTGACAGAGTGAAGTCTACCCACAGTGCTGACAAGCTCACCCTTTCTCCTTGCCACAAGTTTATGTGTTAAAAAAGAATAATAAAAGGAAACCAGAGCTGTATCTGAAGGAAGCAGACGTCTGGTGTACACATGAGGCCAACCTCTCCTGCACTGAGATGCCCTTAAGTGCTCAGGAGAGTCCCATTCCTTAAGAAACCAGCAACTTCATGAACACAGTGCTTCGCACAACTGTCTTTTTTCTGAAATATGCTAGTGTCTCTCTTTGTTATTTAAGTTCTCATCACAGACAGATCTCTGTATAATCTGCCCCTGAAAAAAAAAAAGTGTGTGGACTATTTAAATTCTAAGACTGAAACTAATTTCATGGATACAGCTTGCATAATACATGCATCTGTTAGGCCCAAGAAAATGCCCTGAATATTCTGGAGACTTTTTCTTAATTACACTGTTTATCCTTATGTGGCTTGCAAAATCAGTAGGTTCAAGAACTTCATCCTTGGGAGGTTATTATGGGAAGTCCAAAGAGGACTTTTATAAATATAGTCCTCCCCTAATCCCTCAGGCAGCATTTTAAGCAACTTTTGGGAGCATTAAAGATGCCTTACTATACTGCTTTTCCTAAATTTATATTCCCCTTTCTACACATAGAGAGGCCTTGTCATCTTGGTTTTGCATCCAGAAGTAGACCCGAGGCAAGCACTCAAATGCAAGGAGATTTTTTGGGAGGTAAAGGGAAGAACGGAGGAAGGAGAGACAGCCAGCTAGGGGACAGTAAGTATTAAGCCACCCTTCTTGCTGGGCAGCTGGAGTTTGATCCCACAGGATGCACTGGGAAACAATTCAGGCCCAAATCTCAAAACAGTGGCACCTGAGGTGAGTATGTAAGGGCTGGGTACTGACACTCCCCAGGGTGTGTCTTGGCCAATGGTGATAATTTTCTGGCATTTCTAGCCTGCCACCCTGTGAGGGCCTGGAAGGCTACTTCAGCTATGGGGGAAGTCACCCGTACCACAAAAATGCAGCCCGATAAGTCCGGAGGGGAAAAGTGGTCTCTGGGTTAGCATCAGTTACCTTTGAGGGTCAGGGTGGAGGTCTAAAATGAGGTCCCTGGCTCCCCAGGGGTAAAGATGTTCTTGGATAGGTGGGACACACTGTCCCTGGGAGAAATTAAAAGCCAATACAGATCGACATAATGCTTGTCTGGAAGCTAAGTGGAAGTAGCCCCTCTTATCTGCCACCCCATGGCTAACAGATCAGCCCTCCTTTTACCTTTCCTTAAAAAGGCCTGTTGCAGAGTTCCCACATTTTGCCATTGAGCCCTGGCAAAATATCTTGCAGGGACTTTTGACAGAGTCCTCTCCTTCCCTGGAGAATGGTTAGCAGTCAGGTCTGGCAGGGACCCTGAAGCAGAGCAGAGCAACGAGCAGCTGGGCTGGCATCTGAGATGCCTCCGGAGCAACTGTAGTGGCTGGAGGCTCTGAGCATGCACTGGGTTCAGAGTGCCTTGGGAGCTTAGCAAAATCCTCTGTGGGTACTGAGGGATGGTTCATGGTGCTCGTCTTGCCATGAAGAGAAGTGTTATTGTGGGTTAGTGGTTAACAGTATGAGTGCTAACATCAGAGCTGACTTTCTGTCTTTCCCATTACATGCTAGCCCTGTGAACTCAGGAAAATTGATTAACCTCTCTGAGCCTTAGTTTCCTCATCAGAAAATAGGGATGCAGCTAGCTACCTTCGTGTTGTGAGGGCCACATGCAGCAGTGATTACATAAAGCATTGAGCATAGCACCTGGCACCTAGAAAGCCCTCCATGGACTGTGAGAGCTTTGGCCAATGATGTTTTAGGCTGGCTCAGCTGCATAGCCACTGGAGAGGCTGCCTGGGTGCTGGCACAGACCTCACCTCATCAAAAGGTGAGCTTCACAGAAGAAATGTGGCTTCAGTGCCTGACCAGCAGATGCCATTCACACAAACCACAGGGCAGGTGACAGGGGTCTGGAACAAGAGAGACTAGAGAAGGAATGAAGCAAGGGTCCAGAAGACTAGTGTTCTGGGCAGGGGCTTTGGGCCAGACAGGAAAGTGTCCAGTTGGAGCCTGTGCTTAACACAGAGGAGACTGGGGGTGAAACTCAGGGGTAGAGCACTTGCCTACCATGCGCAGGGCCCAGGGTTTGATCCGAAGCCAGAAAGGGGGGGAAAGGGGGACACAAATATCAGAAACCGGTGGGGATTAATCCTCCCATGGGCACAAAAGCTACTCCAACTCAAACCACCCAGGGTCCAAATCTCTTTCTCACACTCAGGTTGTATCTGTGAGGACTCCTGCAGTGGCAGGGAACAGAAAACACAATGAAAACTGGCTTATAGATAGACAAAGGGACATGACTGACTTAGAAAACCAACAATTTGTGCCTGGCCGTGGCTTCAGGTATGGCTAGTCCAGGAGGTCACAATATAACATCAAAATTCATTTCTCTGCACATCTCACCCCTGCTGCCTCTATATTAGCTCCGAGTTCAGCCAAGTTCTCATCACAGCATGGCAGAGTGGCTACTGACATCCTTATAGCTCTGCAAAGAAAAGAAAGCTGCTCCTATGTCCCTATCCAGGGTCCCTGTCAGTACCAGAGAAGGTCTTGGGCCTGGCGAGGGTCATATGCTCAACACTGGACCAATCAGTGGTCAAGTCAATGAGTGTTTGATGGCAGAAAAGGCTGGATTCTGGGGAAATGGGACGGGGCAACCCCACCAGATGCACGATCAGAACAGGTCATTGTAGAATCTGTATAGAACCTATGCAAAGCAACTCCCAGAGTGATCCCAAGCCTTGTTCATTGCCCTCCAAATATCTTAACCTTTTTAATTTATTTTTTTGGTACCGGGCATTGAACTCAGGTCCTTGTGCTTGTGAGGCAGGTGGTGGAACCACTGAGCTAAATCCCTGGCCCTGCTCTCCAAATAAATAGTGATCGTTTCTTGTTTCTGTTTTTTTGAGACAAGATCTCACTGTGTAGCCCAGAATGGCCTCCAATTTGCAATCTTCCTACCTCAACCTCCCAAGTGCTGGCACTACAGGCATATGCTAAGAATGATTCTTTTTTTTTTTTTCTGGTACTGGGAATTGAACTCAGGACCTTACACTTTTGAGGCAGGCACGGTGCCACTGAGCTAAATCCCCAGCCCGAATGATTGGTTTTTTAAAAGGTTTGATCAAGGGTCAAGGGAGTGGCTTGCATAGCATGTTCATCTCAAGTGATCTGTACTGACTACATCCTTATCACCAGAGCTACTGACCCTTGGCCAATGCCAGGGCATGTATTCACCATAGACAAACAATATCCTGCAATCTTGAGTCCAAGAGTTGTTTGGGAACAGAAGGTGGAGCACAAGGAATTTTTAGGGCACTGAAACTATTCTGAATGATACTATTGATGGATACATATTATATATTTGTCCAAATTCAATAGAATACCAGAAGTGAACCCTAATGTAAACTGTGGACTACAGTTAATAATAATGTACCGATATCTAATCAATTGTAACAAAAAGACCACATACATGCAAGATGTCAATAATAGGGGAAATTGGGACTTGTTATGGGGGTTTATGGGAAATCTTTGTACTTTCTATTCACTTTTTATCTAAAACTGCTCCCCAAAATAAAGTTTATTGCTGGATGTGGTGGTACACACCTGTTAGCTACTTGAGAGGCTGAGCCAGGATGATCCCAAGTTCAAGGCCAGTCTGGACAACTTAGCAAGACTGTGTTTCAAAATAAAATATTAAAAGGACTGGGGCTATAGCTTGGTGGTAGAGTGCTTGGTTTGCATGCTTAAAGCCCTGGGTTCAATCCCCAGTGCTACAAAGAAAAACTAATCTATTGAAGAGAACAAGAGTCACACTGGCTTCAGTGTGGCACATACTATTTCCCTCCCTGAATCTCAGGGCTCTCGCTTTTCCATGTTGCAGGCCACCTAAGGAGAGGCCCAAGTGGCAAGGAACTGATGTTTCTAGCCAACAGCAGCAAGGACTTGAGTCCCATTGCCAGCTGCACAAGTGACCTTGGGAGCAGGTCCACCGCCAGTGATGCCTAAAGATGCTGCGGCTCTGGGTGATGCCTCAGTTACAGCTTTGTGTGAGTTCGGGAGCCAGAGGCAGCCAGTCAAGCTGCACCTGGGTTCTGACCCACAGAAACTGTTTGAGAACACAGCAGAGTTTTTTGTTTGGTTTGGTTTGGTACCAGGGATTGAACTCAGGACCTTGTGCTTGTGAGGTAGGCGTGGTGCCACTGAGCTAAATCCCTGGCCCAGCAGAGTTTTTTTGTTTGTTTGTTTTTGTTTTGTTTTGAGACATGTTCTCAGTATATGTGGCCCAGTCTGGCCTCCACCTCCTCCTGGCTCAAGTGATTCTCCTGCTGCAGCCTCCTGAGTAGCTGGGACTACAGGTGTACAATATCATGGCCTGGTTTAATAAAGTTATTTTAAGCTACTAAATTTGGGGACTATTTTGTTCCACAGCAGTAGCCAGCTGAAATAGTTGGTATCCTCCTTCATTATCAGCTGTGCATTAAGCTAGCTGCTTCAGTCTCATCTGAGGGCTGGAAAACCCCACACTCAAGCTTGTCATACAAGCAGTAATTCATCTGGGCACTATAGACACCATTACTGATGCTCAGAGGACTTTGTTTTTTTCTCTTCAGTACTGGGGATCAAGCCCAGGGAATGCTCTACCACTGAGCTACATCCCAGCCCTTTATTTTATTTTTATTTTTATTTTTTAATTTTGAGATTGGGTCTCATTAAATTACCCAGGCTGAACTTGAACTCGTGATCCTCCTACCTCAGCCTCCTGAAGAATTGGGATTACAGGGGGCCAGTGCACCAGTGTGCCTACCTTGAGGACTTTTAAATTTATTTCCAAAAAGCACCGATATATCTTACAGGGTGGAGGTCATTGCTGGGTGAGTTAAGAGCTAAATACAGTAACATTGATGGGGCCTGTTAACTTCCTTGTGTTTGTTAATTATGTGTCAGTAAAACTGGGGAGGAAAAAAGACTGATGGTCCCTACTAGTTAGGCTCATTCTAGGAGTTGTGCATAGCTATTTGTATTGTTTTCCTGGTATGTGTTTTTTGTGGCTTTTTTTTTTTTTGGAACGGGGCATTGAACTCTGGCCCTTGTGCTTGAGAGGCAGGCGGTGGAACAACTGAGCTAAATCCCCAGCCCTCTGGTATGTGTTTTTTGTTGTTGTTGGTTTTTTGTTTTTTGTTTTTGGTCCTGTCTCCACCTTAATTGTAATTGTAATATTTAATGGCATCTTAATGTTTTCAAATTCTTTCACATTTGTTCCCTGAGTGGTGGAAGGTATTATCTCCATTTTACAATTGAGGCTTAGAGAGAAGAGGAGACTTGCTCCATTCACACAACTTGTAAGAGATTTTTGTTTTGTTTTGTTTTAGACAAGTTCTCACTATATAGTTCAGACTGGCCTTGAACTCATGGTGATTCTCCTGCCTCACCCTCCTGAATTCTGGAATTACAGACTTGTGCCACCATGTCCAGCACACTTCATTTTGGCTTTTTTCTTGTTTTAATTTCCATTTAAAATTTCCCCCCTTTGGTACTGGGAATGGAACCCATGGCCTTTGCACTGAGCTATATCCCTGGCCTCTTTTTATTTTTTATTTTGAGGCAAGGACTTGCTACATCACTAGGTTGTCCAGACTGGGCTTGAACTTGCAATCATCCTTCCTCAGCCTTCCAGAGTGCTGGGATTACAGGGATGAGCCACCATATTCTGTTTGAGATTTTGATCTAAGGTCTCCAATGGTCCTTTCAGGAAATGTTTATTAGCAACTTCCTAAATACTCAGTTCTCTAGTTGCTATCACCATACTGATAAGAGCAGTTCCCATTGCACACAGGAGACCTATACAGACTGGGAATGGGCCTTGCTCAGGGTCACATGGGGACCAAGAGGAGGAATTGGAATATCAAACCCCAGTATGGCTTGGTCTAGACATCTTGCTCCTGCTTACTGCACTAGTGCCTTAGATGGGCTCCCTAAGTGGGCACTGCACACTCTCCAAACTCAACAGCAAAGTGAGTGAGATGAAGGCAGCAGGTGTGTTGGTGAGGCTGGAATGAAGGACCTGTACTCCCCAAGAAGGTCTTTTTTTTTTTTTAACTGGGGATTAAACCGAGGGCCCATGCACTGAGCTACATCCTTGGACATTTTTATTTTGTGACAGGACCTCACTAAGTTCCTAAACTGCCCAGGCTGGGCTTGAACTAGCCATTCTCCTGTTGTAGCCTTCCAGAGTGCTGAGGTTACAGACAAGGGCCATCACACCCAGCTGCAAGATATACTTTTTATTCTTCTTCCACGGCTGCCTCAAAGGCCTTGCAACCAGCACAGCTACAACAGGTGACGCAGGGCTGCTCTGGGTGACATTTGCTTTGGCTGCATGAGACTTCAGTCATAGATCTATCACAGACGACTCCTCCCCTCTGCAGCCCTTCTCAGTCAGGTCACTGAGGAGCCCTCCCCTCCCCATGACCACCCTGTATCAATACCCCATCTGTACCTCTGCCTGTGGGCAGTTAGTCTGGGTAAGTCAGTGCATTTTTCCTGTTATGCTGTAGCACTGATGCATAAGCTCCAATAAAGCCTCTTCCGGGTGGCATATTTCTGCCAACTGGTGACTTTTGTCTCTAGCAGCACATGCTGGAGAATCCCTGTGGCTGCCCATAGCAGCAAAGGGTCAGGCTACTAACACCAAAAGAGCTGAAAGCTGCTGGCATTCAAAGCCCAGGAGGGCCGGGGATTTAGCTCAGTGGTTCCACTGCCTGCCTCGAAAGAGCAAGGACCTGAGTTCGATCCCCAGTACCGAGAAAAAAAAAAAAAAAGCCCAGGGCTCTTAACACAAAAAGAGTGGTACTTTGCCAAACTGTGATTTCTATACAAATTGAGCAAGAATCCTCAGCCATCATCGGGTACCATCTTGGCAGTATATACAGGGATCTTCCCCTCGAGAGAATCCTGAAGAAGAGGATGGACAATGGTGTTGGTCATCAGCAGGCCCACAAATCAGCCCATGTCTGATTTGCCTCTTATATGCAGCTAAGAATCCATACTAACCAGTTCCCAGGAAGGAGGGAGTCATTCCTAGGAACTGTGGCTGGCAGAGAAGTTTCCTGGGGAGAATGAGCCTGGGGAGGCAGACATCTCCACCCACTGGCTCTGGAGGGACCTGGGGTGATGAGGAAACTCCCTGGGATGTCCTGGCCAGACTGTTACTTATTCATGGTCAGATCTGGTCTTTGAAACCATTGACATATTCCTCTCTGATTATTACTATAAAAGGTGCTACCTCATTTCCCTGTTCCCACTAAGTCATAGCACCCAGATCAACACTCCAGGCTCTGCTCAGTGACACTGGTCTGCAGCACTGGCCATGAGGAAGGGTGCTGAGGCCTTGCTGCTCCTTGTGTGTCCCGAGCCCTGTACTCACATGACTGAGGGACTTGTTAGAAACTCTCCTGCTAGCAGACTCTCAGGTCCCCATTGAGACCTGCTGAATCCAAACCTATAGTTTAACAAGATCCCCAGCTGATTCATATGCACATTAATGTGGTTTTTTTGTGGTTTTTTTGGTACTAGGGATCGAACTGGGGACCTTGCATTTGTGAGGCAGGCGCTGGAATCACTGAGCTAAATCCCCAGTCCTTCCATGATTTATGTGTTGTTTTTTTTTCATATGCACATTAAATTTAAAAGCTTTGATTGGTAATGGTGGAGAGGGTATGGGAAAAAGGAACCCTTCTCCACTGCTGGTGGGAGTGTGGACTGGTGCAATCACTGTGGAAATCAGTGTGGAGATTCCTCAAAGAACTAAAACTAGAGGTTGCTTTTGACCCAGCTATGCCTCTTCTTGGGATCTTCCCGAAAGAATTAAAAGCATCATACCACAGTGATATACGCACACCCATGTTTATAGCAGCACAGTTGGTAATAGCTAAATCTTGGAAACAGCTCAAATGCCCATCAACTGATGAGTGGATAAAGATGTGTTTTTTTATATATAATGGAGTACTACTCTGCCATAAAGAAGGATGAGTTTCAGACATTTATAGCTAAATGGATGGACCTTGAGACCATACTCTTAAGTGAAATAAATCAGACACACATGTTTAAATACCACATTGTTTCTCTGGTGTGAGAAACTGAATGTGGAAATAAGGACTGAGATGTTTAATGAATGTTGAGTAATGGGAAGAAAGTGTTCAAATGGGAAGGGGAACAGGGAAGAGGGAGGGAGGAAGGAAGCGACAAGAAAAAGTGAAAATAGAAGGAAAAAGTAGAAACAAAGCTTTTGTATATAGGGAGGGGAGGGGGCTTGAGGGGGGAATGGGATAAAATAAAATTTATTACAGAAATAAATAAAATAAAAGCTTTGATTGGTAGGAGATAATTCCCAAAGGGAATTTTCATGTTTCTGCATGTATGTGAGGAAAGTCATGGGCCACTTTTGTTCCAAACTATCTCTTGTAGGATGTTTGCATGACAAACAGCTTTGAAGAGTTAGTGTCTCTCTCTAGACCAAAGGGCAGATTTGCTTACTGCCTGTTCTAGAATATTCTGGTTTTCAAGCTCAGCCTTCCCTTCCTGTAACACATCCAGTGATGTTCGGATGTTACTTGGAATCTCTTTGCATTACCCTGCAGGAAATGAAGCTGGGGGACCGAGCACAAATGCTCATGCCTGGGCTATTGCTGTTGCTGTGACTAATAAACCAACCTTTGTCTCTGACCCAAGAGTCTTGTGTCTTTAATCAACAGTGAAATTGTGGCCAACTGTTAGCTTATGAACAGCATAAAATCAAAGACCCTTCCCAGTTCTCTACCCTGGTCTAAGGAAGAGACAGAGCAACCATTTAACTCTGGTTTCTCTCACCAGATCACCAGAAGCCATGTGATGTTCTACATTCAGCTTTTGCTTTTCAAATTACACAAGAGATGCATATTACAGGCAAACTAGAAAGTACAGATAAACAAAATAATGTTTTGTAAACCACCTGATTGGGCTGGGTGTGGTGGCACACGCCTGTGATCCTAGCTACTTGGGAGGTTGGGGCAGGAGAATCTCAAATTCAAGGCCATTAGCCAGACCTTGTCAGAAAACAAAACAAAATAAAATAAATAAAATAAAATAAAATAAAATAAAATAAAATAAAATGGCTGAGGATATAGTTCAGTTGGCAGAGCATACAGCTCAGTTGGCAGAGCATACCTCGGTTCAGTCCTCAGTACTGGAATAAAAAAATTAAAATACCTGATCCCACTGTTAGGCAAGAGCTAGCCTCATTCTGTTTGGTATTCATCCTTCTGGTCCTTTTCTATTAATATATCTACATACAGGAAAGCAAAATTAATGGGATACTATATGTTGCCTTCTTAATGACCATTTTAAAAATATGGCATGGATGTCTTCCCAAGTCACCAATATGACATCCATATCACCCTGTCCAAAGCTTGCTTAGTATCCCATTATATAGGCTTTTTATTCAGCCCTCTATTTGTTAACATTTAGTTGATCTCTAGTTTTCTTGGCTGTTCTAAACAACTTCGCAATAAATATCCTTATATGTACATTCCAGTGTAATGTTTCCAGTGCTTTGGATACATTCTTGGAAGTGAAATTACAAGCCAAGAGATAATTAAAACAATACACACTTGCACAGCTTGTAACTTGTGCCAAGTACTCTTCCAAGCCCTCTGCACACATCCATTTACTTAATCCTCACAGATCTCAAGGGCAAAAAACCTCTTGCTATCCCTACTTTACACAGAGTTTAAGGGACTGGCCCAAGGTCCCATGGCGGATAAATGGTGAAGGTGGGATTTGAACCCAGGCTCTCCGGCTCAGAGTCTGCATGGAGCCATGGCTCAGAGTCTGCATGGAGCCATCTCTCTGTAGATCGCTGCCTATTTTGAAAGCCCTCCTTGACTTTCCTAGAGCCAAATCGGAAAAGGCACGGGAAGCACTTGTGGATCTTTGATTTTGTGTCCCTTGTATGGCTTGCAGGTGGTGGTAAAGTCCTCTCAGAGCTCAGTGCCAGGAAAAACAGCCCATCTTTTTGAGGCTCACGACCTTCATCTAGATGCTGTCGCACAGGCTGCCTTCCGCTTGGCTTTGCTTAGAAGGAACCTCAAGGCTGTCTTGTTCTCAGCCACAGCAGCTTGTCTTGATCCCTTGCCACCCCCACCGGTGCACCGGTGGACCGATAAAATCCTCTGGCCTTTATCCTTCCACCCCGGTGTCTTTCCCTGGAGTCGTCCCGACCCCCATCCCCTGAATGCACAAATAAACACACAAAAAAAGGAGCGGAAAAATTCATTTAAACTAACATTTTTGGAGCCTTCCTTGCTTTGTAAGAACTCCAGTGGGTGGGTTGGGAAGGCGCTGCGTTGGCAGAGGGAACATCCTGTTAATTGTGCTTGTCCCGCTTAATTACCTAAACAAAATCCTTTTGGAGAACAGGAGGGCAGTAATTTGTAATTAGCAGTGATTGGTTTGACACACCCATGATCCCTGCATGCTTATTCTGAAAAAGCAGTCAGTGAACACAAAGAACAGAAACCTCCCGCTCAAGCCGGAACTGCCTGCCCAACCCACTCCACGGCAAGGGTAAAAACTGTTCTTCTTAGTGCTACCACGGAAAAGCTCGGTGCTCCCTTGGACAGGTTCCTAACCATGGCCATCAAAAGCTGCAGTTCTCCAAAAAGTTAGTGATGGTTCGTTTCTGGGGAGAATTTGAATGATTTCTATTTTTTGCTACTATATATTTTCTCATATGTTTTTTATTTGGTGTAGGGGATGGAACCCAGCACCTTGTGCATCCTAGACTAGCATCCACCACTGAGCAACACTCCCAGCTCAGGATTTTCTAATTGTGTGATGGGAACATTGTTAAATACTGTATATACTTTTTGAAAATTTTTATTATGGAAAATTTGAAACATAATTGGCCCTTCCTATCTGTGGGTTCCACATTCATGGATTCCACCAACTGCTAACTGAAAGTACTGTATTGAGGGAAAAAAATACATCTCTGTTGAATAAGTAATGTTCTTTTATTCCTTAATACAATATGGCCAAGCCTGGTGGTGCACACCTGTAATCCCCAGCACTTAGGAGGCTGAGGCAGGAGGATTGCTGCCAGTTTGAGGCCAACCTAGTCTACATAGTGATTCAAGGCCAGCTTGAACTACATAGTGAGCCCTTGTCTCAAACCGCCCCCCCCCAAAAAGTAATAATAATAATACAATATAACAACTGTTTACATAACATTACATTGTTTTAGGTATTGTAAGCAATCTAGTGATGACAAAGTTCACTTGACAATGACAAACACTATGTCATTTAATATAAGGAACTTAACCATCTGTGGATTTTGGCATCCTGGGGAGGGGGGTCCTGGAACCAATCCCACTTGAATACTGAATGACAACGTACGCTCAATACAAAGGAAGCACAGAAACATGTACCCAAAACCCAGTTTCTAGAATTGTCAACCATCTTTTGTGTGTGGTGTGTGTGTCTGGGGACTGAACTGAGCCTAGGGTCTCACAGCTGCTAGGCGAGACTTTGAACAGTGAGCCACAGACCAAGCCTTTTCACCTTGTTTTGAAGCAGTCTTGCTAAGTTCCCCAGGCTGAGATTGAACTTGTGATTCTCCTGCCTAAGCCTCATAAGTAGCTAGGATTACAGGTGCCTGGCTTTATATTTCATTTTTGTTTGCTACTAATAAATAGAAATACAATTGATTCTTTTTTGTTTGTTTTTTGGGTTTTTTTTTCTTTTTGGTACCGGGGATTGAACTCAGGAACTTGCACTTTCAAGGCAGGTAAATCCGCAGCCCCAGTTGATTCTTGTATATTTACATTATATTCTAAGGTCCAGATAAATTCAATGATGAGTTCTAGTAAATTTTTATTGGTTCCTTAAGATTTTTATGTAAATAATTCTATCACCTATGAATATGAACAGCTTTACTTCTTCCATTCCAATCTTTATGCCTCTTTTCTTGCCTAATCTCTGGCTAAGGGCTTTAGTACAGTAGTCAAAGTGGTTATTCTTGATTTGTTTGCAATCCGAGGAGGATGGCAATCAGCAGTTATCATTCCAGTATGAAATGACATAATGAATACATCATTTCAAATAGTAGAAATTTTGAGGGGGGAATTTGAGAGTCCCCCTTTGTAGGGTCTCACTTTGTAGTTCAGGCTGGCCCTGAACTCATTATGTAGCCCAGGCTAGCCTTGAACTCTCGGCGATCCTCCTGCCTCTGCCTTCTGAGTGCTGGGATCACAGGCATTCGCCACCACACCCAGTTCAAATAAGGGAAATATTACTTCTTCCTTTCTAACTTGTATTTTTCCTTTTCTTGCATTAATGCACAGACCAGTTCCACACAGTGTTGTATCAGAGTGGTGACAGTGAAAGTCCTTGCCTTGTTTGCAGACTTAGAGGGAAGCATTCAAACTTTTCATCATGAAATCTGATGTTAGTTGGAGGTAGCTCATAGACACCTTTTACTATGGTCAGGAAAGTTCCCCTCTACTCCTCATTTTCTGAGTGTTTCTATTATTTTTTGTTTGGTTGGTTTTTTGTTTTTGTTTTGTTTCAGTTTTTGGTTTTTTGAGACAGGGTCTCACTACGTAGTTCAGCTTGGTCTTGAAACTCACTATGTAACCTAGGCTGGCCTCAAACTCGCTATGATCCTCCTGCCTGGGCCTCCTGAGTGCTGGGATTATAGGATGTTGACTATTGCCAAATGTTTGCCCTGCATCCACTGAAATAATTGTATGTTGATGTCGTTGTATTAGTCTGTTAATATGATGACTTACACTGATTTCTGAATATCAAACCAACCCTGCATTCTTGGGTTAAGCCTCATTTAGTCGTGAGATGTTATCCTTTTATATACAGTGGATCCTTGACTTAAGAACTCAATCATTTCCTGAGGGCTTGTTGTAACTAAGTCAATACAGCTGAGATCTGGATGTTTACTTGGGTACATGCTATAGAAAACAAGAGGCAAATGAATCTTCCATTAACCTAATTAACCCAAGTTCGTATGTCAGGCCAGTTGTAACTGAGGGTCCACTGTATTATTGAATTTGATTTGCTTATTTTGGTTAAGGACTTTTGTGTCTATATTCATGAATAATGTGGCCTATGGTTTTCTTTCAATATCATTGTCAGGGTTTGGGCAAATTCCTCCAGAACAAGAAACTGTTTCTTCTTCCTCTATTTTCTAAACAATTTTGTGTCGTATCTTTCTTGAATGGTTGATAGAATTCACCAGAGAAAATCATCCAAGGCTAGGTTTTCTTCCTGAGAAAGATCAATTTCAGCCAGGTGCAATGATGCACACCTGTAATCTCAGGTATTAGGGGGCTGAGGCAGGAGGATCCCAACCCGGAGGCCAGCCTGGGCAACTTAGTGAGACCATGTCTCAAAATGAAATAAAAAATGTGCTAAGAATACAGCTCAGTGGTAAAACACTGGAGCTCAGTCCTCAGTACCAAACACACACACACACACACACACACACACACACAATAAAAAATGAAAATAAGAAAAACAATAAAATAACTAAAATAAGCAATAGATTAAAGTTTGATACCTCCTATGAGGGAAAACAGTACGAAAAGAAACAGGAGCCATAGAGTAGGTGTAGGAGTTTGCAATTTTAAATAGAATGGTCAGAGAAAGCCTCTTGGAATGGTGACTCGAGTCAAGGCAGGAAGAATGCACACAGAAGCCTTTGCTGCCTGGGGGAAAAATATGAATTTATTTGATGTACATATAGTATTATTTTTATATATAGTTTGTGTGTGCATGTATGCTTTTTTTTGCAGATTTTCTATTCAACCTGCATCAGTTTGGCAAGATAAGTTTTTCTATTTTATCTAAGTTGTTGAATAAAGTTGTTTGTAAAATTACTTTATATTTCAGATGTCTGTAGGATCTCTATTCCATTAATGATATGGGTAATTTGTTTTCTTTTTCTTTCCTTTTTTCTTCCTTCCTTTCCTTTTTCCTTCTTCCTCCTCTCTCTTTCTCTGTCTCTGTTAGGGGATTGAACCCAGGGTCCCCTACAAGTAGCAAGTGTTCTACCACTGAGCTACACCCCAAAGCCTGTTTCTATTTTATGAATTTATATCCCTATATTTATTATTTCCTTCCCCCCTTTTTTTTTCTTTTCTAGAACTGGGGATGGAACTCAGGACCTTGCACTTGCAAGCCAGATGGAGTCCCACTGAGCTAAATCCCCACTGAACTAAATCTCCAGCCCCTCCCCCTCTTACTTTTGAGTTTCACTTGCTCATCCATTTCTGGCTTCTCTAAATAGTACAAATGGCCATAAGAGGGGCCATAGGAGTGGAGCTGCTTTTTCTGGGTTTTTGTTTTTATTATTTTGGCAGTGCTGGGAATCAAATCCAGGCTTTCACACATGCTAGGCAAGCACTCTACTACTAAACTACGTCCTCAGCCCTGAGCTGCTTCTTGCAATTATTAATAATCTGGGTTTCTTCAGTGTCCCCTGTTGCCTCTTTAGCCCTCCAATATTTGTATGATCTACTGTCTGCATTAAATATATAGTATGGTTTTTGTTTTCCTGATTGGACTCTACTATATGTATAAACTAGAATTTCTTAAAAGTTCATACCCACCCCCACCAAATTAGTTGTTTGATATATTCATGGGTACAGTGACCTAATGGGTTTGGAAAATGCTCCATACTATATTTCCTGTTTTGAAGATTCTCACTGCACATTGCACATATTAAGTCAGGGGCAGATTACTGTATAGCAAATATTCATTGCTTCTCCTCACATCTGTGGGAAAAGCATGGCTCCCTGACCCACTAATTTGGATCTGGCCACGTAACCTGCTTTGGCCGACTGAATGTGGGTGGAAGTAATAGGGTGCCAGTGTAGACCTTCAGTGGTCTTGGATTTCTAATTGCCACACCACAAGCTTCTCATCTCTGCCTCTCTCTAATCTACCTCAAGCCAAGTGGGACAGATCTGAATTCAATACCTGCCCTGGGGCAGAACAGCCCTCCCAGATCTACAGATTTGTAAGCAAAAAACAGTTTGTGCTGTACAGCACTGTGACTTTGGGGTGCTTATTATGCAGCAAGAGCTGATTAATGCAAGGTTCTAAGAAGCCTGCAATAAGTGTATATAGCATTGTGCAGCTTTCCATTTCCCTAAACTTCTCTGACCCCAGAATCTTACCTGTATTTCATAGAAAGCACTGGTCAATAGTGATAAAACAAACCACTTGATAGAGATTATACTCAAATAAAATGATCGGAATTTGGAAAAGAGGAATTCCTTACAATACTATTTGTTACCTAAACAATAGTCATGCACTTCTTAAAATTCTGAGTATACAAAAAAAGGTTTAAGATTTATCATATAAATTATACCTACTACTTTTCTTCTTCTTTTTTTTTGGTGGTACCGGGGATCGAACTCAGGTCCTTGCACTTTCAAAGCAGGCGGCGGAACCACTGAGCTAAATCTGCGGCCCCCCTACTACTTTTTTTCTTGGGGGCACCAGCTTAATCTGGTGTACTGAGAAAGGATGGAGAAACTGAAGCATTTCAGTATACTTTGGACTTTATATAACTGTAACTTTATTCCTTTTTTTTTTTTTTTTCCCAGTACCTGGTATTGAACTCAGGACCTTGTGCTTTTGAGGCTGGTGTGGCACCATTGAGCTACTATACCACTGAGCCCTATAGCTTTATTCTTAAACATTGTAAATATTTTTCCTTTAAAACCTTGGAACTGCTGATTACCCAATTCATTTTATGGAAATTTATACCATATAAACAAATTGGCAAAATGAGCCCTTATTGCTATCTCAATCAACTGAATTAGGCTTAATTTCTATTAAAAAGAAACTGGGCGCTGGGGGTATGGCTCAGTGGTGGTGCTCAAACTTAGCTCATACAAGGCTCCATTCATTCCTCCCACTTCGGAGGCAGGAGGGAGGAAGGGAGACATCAAATAAACAGCGTCATCACTCCCAGGACTCACTTTGCAAGAACCTAGCCTGGCCAACCTCACTACACTACTGCCGTAGTCCACCCTAACTTGGAACAGCCTTCAGTGGAGGCCGCCCACAGACACTGAGCCCACCAGTGGATCCAGGAGTGGGCTCTGGTGTCCTTCTTGTCTACTGCCTGCCAGTTTTCCAGCCCAGAGCCATGTCCCACAGTAAAGTCAAGCTGGGTAGACTAAGGCACACACTTGTGTAAAGCAGAAATTGGACCTGAAAGCAGAGGCAGGAGGACACCGCCTGACTTCTCCAGTTCCAGCTGCATTTCCAGGCAGCCCCATTTTGGGAAAGAGTGGGGCTGGGGTTGTAGCTCAGTGGGAAAGCACTTGCCTGTCGGCACAAGGCCTGGGGTTCAACCCCCAGCACTGGGGGGAAAGAAAAGGAATTTAAGGAAAAACTAAATATAAAATCTTGGAACAAATTCTCTTAAAACTATCTGTATCCAGGTACCACTTGGAAAATCTCACACCTGCAAACATAACATTGTTAAATATTATCCTAAAATTCCTCAAGATAAGGAAAATTTTGCTGAACCAAACATTAAAATCTTACTTTAAAAAAAGGGAAGCATCTCTGTTTTATGTTTTAGATAATTTATTGTTAAATGGAGAAGTCACAAAGCAAAATGGAATGGGACAGATGTCAAAGATAAATTTAAAACACACTTTTGTCCAATACTATTCTGGATTTCCTAAGGTTGGAAACAAGAAAAATGTCAAAGGACAAGATATTCATTCAAATTAAAGTCTTTGTAAAAGTCTGTGATTTGAAAGGAAACAGTTTTTCTCTGAAAATACAAATTATCCTTATTACATGAAAGGCATAATTTAAGAGACCAAGAGAAAAAAAACCTTTTTAATTAACAAATAAACTGTATCTCTCACACATAAGTGGGAATGTTTCTTTTGGATCAGTGAGTTTTCAAATTCACCACTTCCACCCTGTAAACTAATAATTCACTATCGCCTGAAGACATCTCATCCTCACAGAGTGTCCCATTACACCTCCACATCTTCCATTTCCACAACTTGGCAAAGCAGGTTTGGAGAAAATGAAACAATTAGAAAGAACTCCAGCGGGTTCCCTAGTGAATAACTTAACAGAATAAAACCTGCTTCTCCATTTGCGTGACACATCCACCATCATCCACTTCTACTTACTTTACTGGTAAGAGTTCAGGTTTTTTCCACACCTAGAATGATTTGCCTGAACTTTAACATAATCCCTCTAAGACAAAAATTCAAAATAAAACAAAACAAAATCCCCCAAACTCCCAAGGACAACTCGAATGCTGCTGTGCTCAGAGAGCACATTCTCTCTACGGCCACACTGGCCAGAGTGGGGTCCCGAGCTCATCCAAGTGTTCCTCTCCACTGGGACAGAGCAATGCCTCTGGAATTCCCCTAAAGTGATTTTAAAATTACACTTAACACTTCATGACATTAGGAAATCAAATAGAAAAATCTACTTTTACTAATAGACCCTGTGAGATCTGCTCTTCCAAAGGCACTTGTCGCTCTGTCCACGACCCAGGAGACAACAGGGTCCCAGGGCGACCCCCTTGCTGGGTGCCTATTGAGATGCACCCTGCCAAACCCAGCTACATACAAAGAGAAGTGTCCTGTCCATTAGGAACACAACACTGTTGTCTCCAGAGCACCCCAGACAAAGGTGGCTCTCCCGGCCCCCAGGAACTCTCCGAGAGCCATTATGATCCCACCTGCTTTCATCCGAACAAAAGCCCTTGCTATGGCTCCAGGGGACCCAGACAGCTTTCAATTCTGATTTCAGAGAAGATGGAAGCCATCCACAGAAACCTGGAGATAAAGCAGGACGCTGGACTTACAACCCTCTGTAACCCACTTGTCATCATTTAGATGCATTCAAAGGAAATATGTACGCTTTTTTTCCAAACCTGGAAAAAAGTCCACCTACCACTTCCTTTACCCAGGCACCATAGGGATTGGCAGGAGGGCCTAAGAAGCAAGGGCTGGGGCTGAGGCTGGTGGGAGGCCGTGAGCAGGGAGCAGCCTGGTCCACACCTGCTCAGCAGCAGCGTCTCTATTGCTGCCGCCGCTAGTTAAGCTGCGCTCACACATTTGCCTCGGGAACATCTTCAGTTCACATCTGGCTCCACAATTCTCACTTCCACGTATACAGTGGTAGAAAGGAAACGTCCACCGCTGCTGTAGTGGCCAAGTTGTGCTGGCTGAATTATACCACCATTCCCTATTCTGAACTCAGCCTGAGGGGGGGTGGTTAGAATCCTTGGTTTTTGGACTTTTGGATTAGATACAATCCTTCTACAATTTTAACACCACGAAAGTCCTAAAAAAACCGAGTCCATCCAGATACTTAATCACGATGACTGGAGCACCAGAAACATCTATTCACCTCTTCCTGAGGGCAGGGGGTCTTAGGTGTGGCTGTCCAAAATGGAAACCTCCCTGATAAGAGTCCCAAAAAGTATTTTTTCCAAGGCATTCTTTTAAAATGCCGTCTCTGCTACATTCTGCCTCATGAAAACATAGGAAAGTATTTTGAAAACCCAAAATACCTATCAAGAGTTACACAAGCCTACAGAGACGTTAACCAGATGCCAAGCGTGCAAGGGCTGAGCCAAAGCCCGTGCCTGGAACGCACCTGCTGGGGAGTGGGACGGAAGCCACTGCTCCCAAACAGGGCCATCGGTCCTCTTGACCAGCTGAAGCAGGCAACAACACAAGGAGCCTTTATTTTTTTCCCAAAGGCATCTCAGACTGTGGTTTGGGGTTTTTTGATATCATGAAAAAGATCTAGAGAATTCCAAGAGTTTTAGTTAACAGGAAATACAAATAGAAGTAGAAATAAAAATGGAATGGAACTCAATTCTCCACAGATTGAACACATATGGGTGTTACAATTTCCTGACTTAGCTCTACCCTTGCAGCAGTGAAGACTTCTGTGGCTGAAATTTCTTACAGCCCACTTTTCCCACAGCAAAGACTTTTCCAGGCATTCTTCACACACATGACCAGTGGAGGGAGAGCTCATCCACCACGTGCACCCTGATCGCATTTGCCGTTCTCCTTTTGCTCTAGTCATCTTTTTATTTTCTCATCAAACGAAGACTTTGGGGAAACTTTGCAGCAGCAAACCAGGAAAAGTACTCCCTTTGAAGATAATTTGAAAATTTAAAAACAAAACCAAGTATCTCAATAACTATAAGATGCAGTGATTTTTTTTTTCTTTTTCCCCAAACTGGGCTCAGAGGTATCTCCACGTTAGACTCCTCTAGGGCTGGAATGATGTGCAAGGCCTACATGGGTGGTCTGGGAACCAGGGCAGAAAGCCAACAGCTGGTCCACCCCAACCAGCCCTCGCAAGTCAGCATTCATCCGAGAGGCAGTCGCTGCCCAGGAACTCGGTGGCCTCAAGCTCCACGCTGGACAGAAACCTCCTCAGCTTCTTGTGGCAGTTGTAATCCAGGGTGGTGGTGTAGACGGTCTTGGGGTACTTGGGGTAGACGATAGTGGTGCTGAGGAAGCGTGTGGGCTTGTGGCGGGGCTCAAAGCGCACCTCAGCTTTGTAGTTGCGCCATGTGCAATTAGGGATGCAGATGACCGTCTGGCTGCAGGAGGCCACTGCCAGGCCCAGGGGCAACTGCACATCATCGATGAAGTGGCGCTCAGAGTCATACTTGACTGAAGAAGTGTACCTGGGGGAGACATCAAGCAGAATGAAGCCGCTTCTCAGACCCAGGGGGATGCGGAAAGGGTATGGGTGCCTGTGACTTTGAGTCTCTAGTGGGGTGTAAATATCGAAATGTGGCTACGCCACTGAGAAGTACGATAGAGGTGAAGTACTTACTCTGTGCAAGATACAACCATTCTAAGTACTTTTATCACAGAATCAAATTCAGTCTTCTCCACAATCCTGGGAGGGGAAAGTGAGTGGCAGAGACAAAAGTCATGGTGCCACTGGGTGGCAGAGATGGGATTTATTCATATGTGATGCTGGGAATGGAACGCACGGCCCTGTACATGCTGGGCAAGTGCTCTACCACAGAGTTACACGCCAGTCATGAGCTGGGGTTGAAGTGCATCGAGCAGGATTCCACAGTTTATCCTGCACTCATTTCTCACCGCAGCCTGCAGTCCCTAGATTCTCCTCCCATTTACTTAAGCAAGCGGCCTTAATCAGGTGTTTCCTCTTTCTGTAAAGTGTGCCCCATCCTAATCGAGCAGAATGTCAACACACAGTAATTACTGTCATGGGTCCCATCACAATGTTCTGGCTGACAGGCCAAAACCTACAGTGGCAGTCCCACAGGATTACATGGCCTAGTGACACTGTAGTCTTCTCAGCTGTGTGCATGCCCTCCATGGTGTTCACAGAAAGACAAAATCCATCACCTAACACCACACTGCTCTGAATATGCCTCTGTCATCAAGCGACATGTGACTGTACTGCAGAATGGGGTAGATTCTCCTCTGTGATGGCAGCTTGTCTGTTCCCTCAAGTGACCAAGCAGCTCTTTAATGAAAGAGGGAAGAAACCCAGAAACCCTGAGTGCTGACCCTGGAAGCTTGGCTGTACCCAGTCCTAGCATCTCGTCTACCTTGGTCTTTGGTTTGGACCTCTCCCAAACCCTGGGACTCGGGGACCTGACCTTTATCACTGAAAGCCAATTATAATCTTTCTTTTTTTGGTACCAGGGATCGAACTCAGGTCCTTGCGCTTGTGCAGCAGAAGCCAACTATAATCTTGTTTTTGGTACCGGGGATTGAACTTGGGACCTTGCGCTTGCGCGGCAGGCGCCAGAACCACTGAGCTAAATCCCCGGCCTCCAGAAGCCAATTATAATCTTGATTTCCATAAAATAAGTTATCATTTATGTTCTTCAGCTACTTTTTTTTAAAGACCTTTGGTAATTTAGGAGTTCATTTTTCCTGGAAGCAAAGAAGCACTTTACTACACTATGATTGCAGCTCTACAGATACTAAAATAGGCTCAAGCATCATATAGAGACGCAGCTAACAGCTGCTACCCCTAGTCAGGTAAGAACCAGCATTGTTCTGGGAGTCCGGTTGGGATGTCTGTTCTCCTTGGGCAGGTAGCAAAGAAGCTGATGGAAACTAATGTTATAAAGTCACATCCTTGTTTTGTTAGAAATATAAGCTCCAGGGCTGGGGATTTAGCTCAGTGGTTCCGCTGCCTGCCTCACAAGCGGAAGGACCTGAGTTCAATCCCCGGTACTGAAAAAAAAAAAAAGAAAAAAAAGAAATACAAACTCCACAGGGATAAAAGGCAAAACTGCTCACCTCCAAACCCATAAACCTCTCTTTGTTCCACATCAAAGGGCCCTTTGTGTCAACGCTACTGAAACTCCAGCTACAAAACCCCCAGTCACCAAAAGTTACAATTCCTTTCTCTAAAAAGACATAGCTTAAACCTCTCAATGAATCTTTGCCCATGGGTAATCCTCAATGAGATCATTCTCAGAGGAAGACTAGAACTTGTCCCATGACAATATAGCATGAGACAAGGTTACAGGACCTTGAAAAGGGGACTAGGTGGGGAGCTCCTAGAAAGAAGAATCAATAGTCAATAAAAACTTTAGTATCTGATGGCCATGATATCTGAAATATATAAAGTTGCAGTACTTCACATATCACATGACCTCATTTTCACTTTAAAAAGAGTTATTTGTGCATACCTACTATCCCAATCCCAGAAGTCAAGAGGCTGAGGCAGGAAGATCACAAGTTCACGGTTAGCCTGGGTTACACAGTAAGACTCTATCTCAAAACACAAAGAAACAAATGGAAAACAATCTGAAAGAGTACCCACCAAACTATAGTCTTTGGCATATTTCCACAATTAGCTATTTTTTAAAATAAGCCATCACGACTAGAATCGAAAGTGAAAATTTAGGGATGGGGATTTAGCTCAGTGGCTCCACGCTTGCCTCGAAAGCGCAAGGTCCTGAGTTTGATCCCTGGTACTGGGGGAAAAAAAAGAATGGTAAGAAAGTAAAAATTTAAGAAATAAAATCAGATCTGCTATATTTACCTTACTTCTTTTGGTGGTAAGGGGTCAAACTCCACTCCTTCTCCAAAGGACAGGGGGCAAAGCCTCGGTGAGCAGCTGGCAGCCAGGGTGTTGGGGAGAGATGCTGTGTTCTTCCAGGACAAAGAAGAGGGTGGTTAGAGCTATTACAAGTTCATGGGTGTCCTGCATCCCGGGAACACCTGGGAAAGGCTGACCCTCGGCATGGGAAGCGCACTGGGCAGGGAGCCACAAGGCCCGGGTTCAAATCCCAGGTGGATCCTGAATGCACTCCGTGCCCTCAGAAGTCACACTGTATCCTTCCGTGACCTTATCTGCACACAGGCAGAGGAGTGCCCCTCCTGTCACTGCAGTTTTGTGAAAGGCAGAAAAGAGGAAACAGACTCCATCTCAGCATCAGGATGGTGGCCAGACCCAGGGGCCATCAAACAACAGCAGAAACCAGGTAAGAAAAACCGGATGAACCAGAGCCTAACACTCCAGATCCCTCAATTATACGGCACGCACCCCCTGTCACTGTCTCTGCAACACTCTAGAAACACCAAACTGAAGGAAATGCTACCAGGGTTTTTTTTGTTTGGGATTTTTTGGTACTGGGGATCAAACTCGGGACCTTGCACTTGGTGGTGGAAACACTGAGCTAAATCCCTGGGCCCAACCAGGAGATTTTTGAAATCAAAGATTCGGCACACTCTCTCCACCCACTTTGCCTCTAGGGCAAATCTACACCCAGGCAAGATTTGAATCCCACAACTCAGAGTCTTCTTGGGTAAGAGGAACAGGGAGTTGTCTACATCTCCCTCCGCTATGCAGAAAAGGGGCCCAGAGCACAGCCTACTGAAGGGTAGCCATCCCCAGCCCGATAAAGGCACAGGTGCTCTGACTCATCATGAGGCTCATTAGGAGATGGTTCCATCCTGACTGCCCCATTTTCAGAAATCCTGGCTTCTGGGATCAATATGATCCGTGATAAACACAGTGCTGTTTGACCTCAGCAGACCTTTGTGTTCCCTGGTTTTCTGGGATCTGTCATTTTCTTTGCCTAATTTGAGACAAAGTTCTACATTGGGCTAGAATGTAGAGGTGGTAGCCCCACATCCAACCCAGGTCTTCCAGGACAGAGAAAGAGGCAAACACTTCTAGAAGACTGGCCATGAAACCTGTACTGTTTGACCAGAAAAAGGTGTGGAGTTGGGGCGGTGCATAACAATGCAAAACCCTAAGGGGACTAACACAGGGAGAGGCAGAGAGGGTCCTAGAGATCAAGCTCCGGGCATGGGTGGAGAGTTCAGTAAGCCCAGGCAGGCAAAAGAAGTGGGCTCAAACCAAGATCAGTGGATGAAAGGAGATGTACAAGGTGTGGCCTCCAAACTGTGATAGTGGGTCTGCTCTGTCCCCAGCTCCTGGGCTGCCAGAGATCCTTCAAAAGCAGAAACACTTCCGAGGCAGTCCTGTGGGGATGTGATGACCTGGCCACACGAGGTGGCTGCAATCTAACACTCACACAATGGCTTTCTGCACAAGCTCCCCTTGTCCCACCTTCTCTGTTCTTTCATTCCTAACCATCTGACAAATCCTTCCTGAGCATCCAGGTGTGGGATGGTGATGGGTTGGCCGGAAGAGGTTATGACAGATCCATGCACAAAATGCCACTGGGGAAAGGAGAAGAAGCCACAGGCTCTGTAAAGCATCACCTCTTCCCGGAAGAAGTGGCATGAGTTGGTTATCAAAGGGAGTCAGCAAAGCCTTTGGTGGGAGGTAAGAGGCAATGTGCTTGCCAGGTGGAGGGAGCCACACCAAAGGCACCATTGTGTAAGGGTAGTGCGTGCTAGGGCAGGTGGAAGATGAAGCTAGGAAGGACCAGATGGAGAAAGCTCTGAAGACCAAGTTTCGGCAAGCACTGCCCTATAAGAAGTCATACTGATGCCTGCCAAGAGACAGGGTCAGTGGGTCAAGAAGGCTACCACATCAAAGCTCCAGTTTGGATTCTTAGCACTGCCACCACTTACTTGGGCAGGGGGCAATACCCACCCCCTAAGCTCCACTTTGAGCCCATCCTCCTTCGAGCTTTGACTGGATGTGGCCTCCCCTGAGCTCTGAGTAAAGCTAACAAACCCCAACATCTGAACCATTCCTAAGGCAAAACAGATTTGGTGGTTTTTAAAAAAGTTTTTTAAGTTTTAAAATAAAAGGATAAATAGTTTTAAAATTCCAGCCATCTGAAGGCCTCCCAACCACTAAGTCCAGGTGACTCACCAGGTTAGGTGTTCGGGACAACGGGGACCACTAGGAGGCTGGGCCATGGGGTGGCTCAAAGGTCCCCAAAGGCTGGCCCGTTTGCTCTCTGAATAGGGGAGCCCTGAGCACATCCCCTTTTCCGATCTGCCAGGAGGAGGCAGGTCAGCTGGAGCAGCTGCCCGCTACGGGCAAAGCTGCAGAATGTTGGGCCCAAGGGAGGGGGAGGGGGAAGCTGGGGCTCCCCTTGGTGTCCCGGGTGCCCCACCCACCCCGCCTGGGCAGGAATGCGGTCGAGCCGCAGCCAGGCAGCCCCGGGGGCCGCCACCTCGAAGGGAGGAGACGGCGGCTCGCCTCTCCCAGGGCTCCCGCGCCTCCCAGGCGATGACAATTTTCCAGCCACCGGCTCCAGCTGGCCAAGGCTCTCGCTGAGCTCCCGCCCCGAGATGCCGGCGATGGCCACGCCGTCCCGACTGGCGGGTGGTGGCACACATAGCGCGCCCCGGGTCGGGGGGCTCCCCCGGGACCAGCCGCGAGTGGGCGGAAGAGGAACGAAGTCGGGGGGGGGGGCACTCACCGGGACCGCAGGGGTCGCCGCCGCGTCGGGCTCCAGCACGCCGGGGGGCGGAGCGCGGTCCCCGCCGCCCCCCCCGCCGCCCCCAGCGGCCGCGAGCCCCCAGTGGCTGGGGCTCGGGCTCGGGGGGAGCCCCGAGTCCGGACTGTCCAGGACGCCGTCGCCTTTCTTCTTCGCGTCCACGAGCTCAGGGACATCCTGCAAGCTCAGCCGGCCCACCATGGCTGTGCGCGTGGCGAGGCCGGCGGCAGCGGCGCGAGGGTCGCGAGCGAACGTCGGGAGCACACGCCGCACCCCGGCCACTGCCCTCCCGGCTGCCCTCCCCACCCCGCAACCCGCGCGCGGCCCGGGTCTCGGCCCCGCCCTCCTCCCCGCCCCTCCCGGTCAGCCCCTCCCCTCCCGGTCAGCCCCGCCCACCCACGCTGGCCGTGCCACCAGCCCGGGCGCTAGGGGCCGCTGCGCTCCCGCCGTGCGCCTCCCGCCCTGCGCTAGGGGCACATAACGAGCCTAGCGGCGGGCGGGCCCGGCTCCCCGCAGAAGCCCCTCTCGAGCCCAGGCCCGGGGGACGCGGTGACCCCTTGCCCCTCCCCAGCAGAGCCTGGCAGGCGCTAAAGTCTCCAGAGTTGGCGGTCCAGGGGAGCCAGTCCCAGCCTGCAGGGGCCTAGGGGAGCAAGCAAACAACTGGAAATTATTAATAGTTAATGCTCTTCGTATGGCTCCAGCCGCCTGTTGGCTCAGCAAGGCGAGCTCTGGCGCTCACGTCTGCCTCGGAGGAAAGAGGCCTGCTTGTTACTCCTCGGGGCCCCGGGGGAGGGGGACGCCAATCACTCCCTTGCCTGGGTGCGCAGCTGGACAAGCTGGGACCACACCAGACAGGGAAGCTCTGCGGGGGGCGCAGACGCTGACCTTCAAGATGGACTAGCTCGGGCAAAGCTGCCTGCGGGCTTAGGGGCCAGGGTCCCGCTGGTGGGAGCCATAGCTTTTCACTCGCCGGAACTCTTGGCCCTACCCCCAGCCCCCAGGGGCTCTCTGCTAAAAAAACAAGCTGAGGACATCTCCCCTTCCCTTTGGTTTGACAGAAGTCCTCCCTGACTGGGAACTCATTTTAGTAGTCGCTGGCTGTAGGGCTGGACTGTCACCAACCCAGTGTCTTTTCTCAGACAGATGTCTACCATCAACAAGTATAGGAAGTCACCACCCTTCCTTGGGGGTTCTGGTGGGTGCTCAGCTGGAACCTGGAGCTGAGGCTTCTCTCTGCTAGACCTACACAGCAGGTGCCAGCTCTGAAGAGGGCTGGAACTCTGGGCCAGCGGACTTCCCAGGCTGGATGAGAAGTGGCCTCTGGGCTGTCCCATGATGCCAGCCCCCTCCACATCCTTGCAAAGACAAAGGATATTCGTCCTTGGGGCAGATCTGTTAAAGTCTAGAGCAGGTAGGGCTGGAGTAACTCAGTGGCGCCTGCTTGGCAGGCACAAGGTCTTGTTGGATCTCGCACAGGGGGCAAGGGGGAGTAATGTCTAGAGCAGGTCGATCTGGCAAAGTTCAGTCCTTCTTCCTGTCTGTCCATCACTTTCAGATAAGGAAAGAGAAGGACTTAACTTACCCTAAGTTACACAGCTAGTACAAGGCTATGAACAGGAAGCCACATTCATCCACTCCACAGAAAATAAAATCTACTACATGTCTGTGTGCTGGGAGGTCTGTAGTTCATTCATTCAGTGCATGTGGGAATGGATTACAAAATCCACAATGGACAGTCCTGGACAGATGGCTAGTGCAAGGACATTCTGTGCTACAACACCTCCTGACTCCTGTTGATCCCATCTGCACATCCTAGGCTGCACCTGATGCTGGGCAACAGAGGAGGAATCAAAGTGCTTTCTGGAGTTGTGAAAGGTGGTTTGTCAATAGTGAGAGAACTCGGCTCTCTGGAAGGAATTTGCCTGCCAGATATTTGCAGGTGGATCCTGAGAAGTCTTCCTCAGGCTGGTCAGATTGGGAAAGGTGTCTGGGAAGTTGGCAGTTGCTGGTAATCATCCTGGAAGAGTTGGAGGACAAGACTGAGGGAGCAGAATGCTAGGCAGTGCAGCCATTCTCTAGGTGTGCGTTATTTTGAGGAGCTTGGGCAATATCTCCACCTGGATCTGCTGGAACCGGGAGCCCAGGAGGGGCTGATATTGCCACCTTCTGAGGGTGAATTTGAAACAGCTTAGGTTATCCACATTCTGGTGGTGGATCCATGGAGACATCAAAGCTGCCAACATAAGCAAAGGTACACAAAGCTGCCAACTTTGGAGCATCCAGCAGATCCAGGGGACACCTTTGAGACACTGCTTCCTCACTGGCACTAGGGTCATTAGCAGCTGGCTGGGATTTCACAGGAGTTTCTGGGCCCTGACAGCCATCAAACTGGACTCAATAAGTAGCCAAATGCTGACCTCCATCCTTTGAGAGTTCTGTCTGATTCCCTAAGAATATCCTCCCCCAACTCCTTTAAATGAGACCAGGCTTCCTGAACCCAGGGGACATCCTACAGCCTCAGAACAACTGCCAAGGAACTCCTGAAGCGTGAATTGGCCAATCACCATGGCCTCTTCTCTTCACATATGGTCAGCATTGATACATGCAAAGAATCAGAGGGGCTTGAAGAGAAATCAGTCACAGGCCTGTCACTGATGGAGAAGCAGAGATGGAGAACCACAGCTCCATACAGATTCTCTGGAATCATTCACATGTCCCCCACCATAAGCCACCAAGGCATCCTTCCTGCTCAGGCATCTTCTGGAATGCATGGCATTCCTGGTGGGCTCAAACAGTGAAACTAGCCAACTGCAACCTGCCCAGGAGTTTTTGTAGGTGGGAGAAAAGGATATTTCCTTTGTAATCACCCAAGAACCATGCAACAGAGACCCCTAGCAGTGAGTACAAGTTGCAAACCACTTACCAACATTTTGAGGAACTTTGCTATCTGGTCTCCTCATCATTCTACATGTTATTCCAGGTATTTTCAATGGATGTTGCTTAGAAAAACAAATCAAAGCTTGGGAGAGGTAACTAACCTAATCCTTCATGGTCCAGTTTTGGAGATAGGCCGGCTTCTGAGATATAGCTGGGGTGCCCCTAGAATTCAGGGGTGAATTATGCAAGGTTACATGGCCCAGTGAGACCCTGGAGGCTGCATAGAGACTGGTCTCTTCAAAGCAGTCCTTTCAGAGTGGGCCATCATCCCTAGCCCTGGATCCCAGAGACACCATGTCCTCATAGGACTTAGCTTCTGGCCGAGGCCTCTCCCAGCAGAGCCTAAGAAACAAAAGCTGCCTAAAAATGGATCCTAACCTTGCATTTTTGCTTTTTTCTGCACTTAATTAGGCTGATGCCCAAATGGGAGTTAAGGCAGACAAAAACAGGGAAGGACCCCTCATGATTATTGCTTATTTTTGTAGAACAGCCTGTCTTCACCAAGCCCAGCCAGACAGTGGAATCAAAATGCTCCCAGCGCAGCCTGCTGGCTCATGCCTGTGTCTAGGCACCTTGCAGTTCCTAGATCCCTGGGTCCTGGTTTGTTCTGTGGTCCATAAGGTCAAAGATTTGCCTCACTGTTGAATCAAGTCCCCTCTTTTCTTTTTTGGTACCAGGAATTGAACTCAGGGCCTCATGCTTGCCAGATAGGCCCTATACCACTGAGCTACATCCCGGCCCCTCTTTTGTTTTATATGTCAACCAAATGCTCTAAAAGATACAGAACTTACCTTGTTCCTTATGCATTTGAATAATACAGTTATTATTGACAAAGACTATCAAAAGGACCTGCCCTATTTAATAAAGGACACTGAAAGAAAAAGATGTGCTTTAAGGCAACACAGCCCGCATGAGTGTGTACATGTGGGTCGGTGAGGTCAGAGAATAACCCAGAACTCCTGGGACCCACAGAGATGGCACTGAGCTAAGGGGATATCCAAGCTCTTGTTTGGCAATTTCAGAGCTTAGCAGGCCTTGAGGGATCAGAGAAGCTCCTTTTCTGAGCTTGTGACTGGGAATCACCAGTTGATTGGAGAGATGGGGTCTAGCCCATCCCAGTTGGCAATACTAATCCGGCTGCCAAGCACAGCTGGCGTAGAGTGAGGCCAGTGTCCCTGTGTGAGAAACCCCATAATGCTAGTCACATATGGCTCCACCCTGGAGCCTCCTATTTGTAAGCTAAGAGTTGATTCTCCTAAATGCTCCCTAGTTACACAAAAACGGGCCTTCCTTGAACTCTGCAAAATAAAACCAGATGGGATTTTAAAAAAGAGCCGGGGCACATGGCCTTGTTGGAATCGCCTCAATACACTTGTACTCCTGGCTCCATTCTGCATATTCAGACTGGACAAGGACTTGCAAGCCAGAAAAATAGCCCTTAGTTGAGCAACTGAAATTCAGCACTTTGGCTAAAAGGCAAGATAGAAGGGTGTGCTGTCATTATTCTAAGGAACAAATGGCTGGTCTGTGCTGCTACACTCCAAAGGCAGCCTTGAGAGTCTCCATGGTGCTCTAGGACCACGTGAGGATTTGGATCTTCATGGGCTGCCTGGGAAGAGATGGAGAATAGGAGTGATTGGGGACAGCCAACTTCCTGCATACAGTGAGAGCTGACGCACTGGATCCTTCCCAGGAGCTACAGTCTCACAGGGCGTTCTTCTACCCCCAGTCCAAAGCAGAATACAGCCAGGCTGGAGGCAGTGTGGTTAGCAGCTCCGTGCTGGTGGGAGTTTCTGACCCTCACACACCTTTGAAGAAATGTTTTTCTAGTTTGGGGTCTTTACTGAAAGTTTTCTGGGGTTGGTGAAGTGAGAGACAAGGTACCAAAGAAAACCATGTGTTTCATCTCTTCCTGGGTCATAATGGTCAGGGGTCAACTAGAATTTTATTGCCTCTTGTCCCACTCTTGTGTGGGACCCCCCCCCCCAGTCACTGACAAGTATTTCTAGAAATCTGGGATAGTATCCCTTGCTCATTAATAAATTTGGTCTTATGCATCTTGTGCCTGCTATTAATTTTATCTTCTTTTCCAGCCCCCACTGTCCCAGCCTCTGGTTGTGTGAAAACGCCCCTCTAATAGGCTGTCCTCGCTGACAGATGTCTCCAAGAGGCTTCTAGATCCTGTGTGGAAAGAGGACATCTGAACCTGGGGATGATGGTGGTGCTTGCGTTCAGCTCCACCTGTGACCTCCACCCCACCAGACACACTTTAAACATCATCCAATCCCCATCTTGGCACCTTGCTTTCCAAAGGTGAAGGCAGACTTTGCTACTTCCAAGGAGGTCAGCTAACTTCCTTAGCATTCAGACTGACTGGCTCTCAATCTTCTGGGGTCAGATCTGCTGGGCAAAGCATCAGGGAAAGAGCCTTCTGCTGTCAGCAGGCTGTTTTGGAAACAGGAGTTTCTAGAATATCAGACATTATCATCTTCCAAATTGCAAAGCAGGCCTTCAGTTTTGAAACAGGATGGATGCACATAGGGACACTCAGGATTCAAAATCTGCCTGCTCTTTTGCACACTTGTATAAAAGGAGCAGTCTATCATGAGCTTGTCAGGGCTGCCCATGGTCCCAAGCTGGCAATAAAGAATCTGAGCTTCTGAGCTTTCTATTCCTCATAGAAATGTTGCTGAACTGGGTAGCTCAGTGATAGAGTGTGTACTTAGTATGTGCAAAGCCCCAGTTTACACACACACACACACACACACACACAGAGTGCATTAACACATGCACTTGCTTATCAGCAGATACTTTTGCCCCTGTTCATCCAAAATCCACTGGACCTCTACTTCCCACACTCAGAGCTCTGACCAAAATCTGCTTTGGTTAGTCTTCCTGTTGGTGTCTGTGCTCCCACCATGCCCATATGTTCCAACCCCATCACCACATATCTGGTGTGTGCCAGGCAGAGCATGAGCACAAAAGGCTCCAGTGAGCCAGGCAGAGGGAGGTGAAGCTTGGGAGATACTCCTGGAGGCGGTGGAGGCTGAGGTCCCCTGTAAGAAACAGGCAGGCAAGAAGGGAGGAACTCCATTCAGGCAGGAAGAACAGCATGGCAAGGACTGAGAGCTCTGTGGGCCCCTTGGCTTATTACTGAGTAGTAGACCAGAGGCATCCTCTGTACCAAATGCCACATGCCTTGGGAGCTCTCTGGTGGCTGCACACAGAAATGCTCCAGCCTGCTGGAACTATGGGAATAAAGGCTGTTAGAATCCAATCAAGTTTCCTTGAATTAGCCTAATACTCCATAATTTATCACTGTGATAAATACCTGAGATAAACAATTTAAAAGGAGGAAAGATTTATTTTGGCTTATGATTTCAGAGTTTCAGTCCATGGTAGTTTGGCCGCATTGCTTTGGGGCTATGGTGGCACGATACATCGTGGCAGCAGGAGTATGTGGCAAAGGAGGTCTGTCCACATCCTGGCAGCCAGGAAGAAAAAAGGGAGGGAGGAGAGGCCAGAGAAGGGGTAGCAGAGAGGAGAAGGAGTGCGTGTGTGTGTGTGTGTGTGTGTGTGTGTGTGTGTGTGCAGGAGAGAGAACTATTACTTCAGTACACACAGAAAGGATGACCACTGAGTTAATGAATTCAAAATATGTCCTCCAGGAGCCCTGAGCAGAGGGAAGCCAGGGGTTTTACTCAATAAACTTTGAATAAGGAAGCTTTCTTGCAAGACAAAGCACACGTTGAGCCACATTTGGTCTTTTGCAATGAAAAACCAAAGGGGAACTTCTGCTTCCTGGGTTTATACAGATAGACCTGCAACTACCTCCTCTAGCTCAGGAAGCAGGAAGAAACACTGAGGCCGAGTGAGGATGTGGAGAAGTGGGTACCCACACACTGATCACGGGGTGTGCGAGCCACCTTGCAAAGGGTGTCAAGGCAGGAGCTAGCAATATGTTAGACATGCATGTCCTTTCATCATTATAAAGGGCAATAAAATAATTTTAGGAGAGTATTCTGCAAAAACATGAGCACAAGGAAGCATACAATTTGCAGAAAGATTTTCATTGATGATGTTTTTAACAGCAAAAAAAAATCTATATATTGATGAGACATGTTGTCTCAGTTTGTGCTGCAATAACAACATGTACCACAGACTAGGTAATTTATAAATAATAGAAACTTATCATTATAGGATTTCTCAAAGAACTGAAAGTAGAAACTCCATACAACCCAGAAATCCCTCTGCTACATATCTTCCCCGAAGAGCTTAAATCATCATACTATAGTCATACATGTATACCAATGTTTATAGCAACACAATTTGTAATAGCTAAATCCTAGAAACAGCCTGTATACCCATCAATAGATGATTGGATAAAGAAAATGTGGTATTTTTATATAATGGAATACTACGTGGCTATAATGAATGACAAATTTTGAGACATTTGTAGGAAAAATGGATGCACCTGGAAAATATAATGTTGAGTGAAATAAACCAGACACGCAACCTTAAATACTATATAGTATCTCTCATTTGAGTGAGGCAAAGTACAAATAAAGAAAATGATAAAGGATAGCTAGAAAGGGACAAGGGGATGGATCTCTTGCAATAGGGAAGTGGTCCAAGGGAACAAAGGTGAGGGGTGAGGAGGAGGGGAAGGGAAATGAGAGGAATAAAGATGCGCCATGTACAGGAACCTAATAACCCCAATTAATGTAAACACTATTTCCCATAACATGAGCTGAGACAAATATCAGCAAGCATGAAAAAGGGGATAGGGGAACTGGTGGGGGGGATTTTTAAAAGCCCAAGCTGTAATATGTACATGTAACCACTCCCCAAGATGAATTACAAACATGTACTAATACTATTTTAAAAATAGAAACTTAGGGGCCGGGGATTTAGCTCAGTGGTTCTGCCGCCTGCCTCGCAAGAGCAAGGACCTGAGTTCGATCCCCGGTACCAAAAAAAAAGAAACCTATAGTTTATAGTTCTGGAGACTGAAAAGTTCACGATCAAGTTGTTGGTAGATTCAGTGTTGTCTGAGGGTTGTTCTATGCTTCCAAGATGGTGACTGGAAGCACTTTGTTGCGACTCCTATTATGCAGAAGGCAGACTGGCAAAATGGGCTAAATAGCTCCCCCACACCGCAGCAGGATAGAGTCATTAGTCCTCTCTCTCTCTCCTCCAGTACTGAGGATCTAATCTAGGGATGGTCCACTACTGAGTTACATCCCTAGGTCTTTTTATTGTGCCATACAGTCTCACTAAGTTGCTTAGGCTGACCAGGAAAGTTTGATCATCCTATCTAAACCACCCAAGTAGCTGGGATCACAGGTGTCTACCACCACCCCTGGTGACTTAATCTCCTCTCAAAGATATGATAACATCTTAATATTATCAGTTTGGCAATTAAGTTTCAACATATGAATTTTGCAGGGATGTACACATTCAAACCACACCACTGGAGAAATAAACAATGCTATATCTGAACTATAAAATACTATGCCGTCATTAAAAAGAATGTGGGCTAGGGATATAGCTCAGTGGAAGAGGACTTGGCTAGCATGGATTTGATCCTCAGAATCCCTCAAACCTGCCCCACCCCCCCAAAAAGAGTAGTTTTACATGTGTTGAGGAAATAGATATTCAAGACATATTGTTAAACTTCAGAATAATAATCTTTTCATTTATTATTTTTTCTGGGAACGGCGAATGAACTCAGGACCTTGCACTTGCGAGGCAGGCGTGGCACCACTGAGTTAAATCCCAGGCCCTCAGAATAATAATCTTCATATTGATTTTTTTTTTCCACAAAGTATCCCAGTCTTTTCCTTGTATAGACATAGAAAGTCTGGAAGGAGAGAGGGTCTTAGGATCTTAGATGTATCATTTTACTCTGTTAACTTGAATACTAATACTTTAAGGATGAGTATTCCTATTGCAGTATCTTCTACAGTAAACACAATAGTAGGAGTACCAGCAAGCAGTGGGCCCAGCCAATAGACCACAGAGATGGGCCCTACTTCTGTCTCTGCCCGGGACTGCCATGCTTGATGTTTGGAGGTAAGATTTTCTTTTGATTTCTATGAGTCTTGTTTGTGTAATCAATAATTGAGAAAAAAATTACAGGGCCGGGGATTTAGCTCAGTGGTTTTGCCACCTGCTGCACAAGCGCAAGGATGCGAGTTCGATCCCCGGTACCAAAAAAAAAAAAGAAAAGAAAAAAATTACGATAACTAACCAAATTGGCTGATGCAGAGAGAATGTCAGGGGTGACAGACTTTAAGGACTCAAGACTGGGGAACTATGGAAGGAAGGGGGTGCCACTGAAAATTGGGGAACGCAGGCAGAGAGCTGAATGTGTCTTGAGCTGGCACCTAGGAGTCAATGATAGTACATGCAAGTGGACTGGCCTCAGAGGCAGAGCTGGTATGGCTCCTCTAATGGCAGTAAGTTTTTCAAAGAGGAGGGAATGAAAACAGTAGGAGATACCTTGGGGCTTGGCCAATGGGAAGGGTTTGAAGTAAGCAGAGCTGCTGAAGAAGGCCAGGAAATCCTGGAGCCAGCAAAGGAAGCACCAGAGAGTTCTGAGGGGGAGAGTGATTCAGCATAAGGTGAGTGCAAAGAGAATGTGAGCTTGGCAAGAAGAGGTTTTGGCTGGGCCTGGTGGCACATGCCTGTAATTCCAGCACTCAGAAGGCCGAGGCAGGAGGATTGCTGTGAGTTTGAGGCTAACCTGAACTGCATGGTGAGACCCTGTCCAAAAAACAAAAGAGAGAGGGAGAGAGAGAGAGAGAGACGATATTTCAGGAAGGTGTGTTGAGATGATGTTGAATAGCCTAAGAGGGAATTCATGTGGGGATGGAGGCTGTGGATGTTTGAGATGCTAACAAAAGTGCCTAAAGAATTAGCAGTTGGCCTGGAGGGCAGCAGGGCCAAGGAAGTGCAATCACTGCTGTTCCCTTCTGCAGGGATAGGCTGGTGGAAATGGGGTAGCCAGGAGTGGCGTCAGTTTGCTAGTCAGTTCTCTTTTTTTGGGGGGGGGGGGCGGTAAGCCAGGGCCTCAGTATCCAAGCTGCAAAATGAGACTTTGACCAAGACCCCCAAACAAAGAAAACCAAGACACCGTCCAACCTTGATGCTCCAATTTGGAACTTTCCACCTGGAGAGCTGGGGGCACTGGCAAACACCCACCTATCTATCCCTTGGGGCTGCAGAGGAAGGGAGGGGTCACTCTGAAGCAGTCAGTCCCTAGGCCCAGAGCTTGGGCCCCAGCAGCCATTTGATTTGTCTGGGAGGTAACAAGAGGACACATTGTCACGTTTGAGTCTCAAGTCCTAAAAAGGTGGAGAAGCACTGCACATGCAGACTCCCAGGGGTGCAGGTGAAGAGTTCTTGTGTGTGGAGATTTCAAAAGAAAGATCAGCTTCCTTTCCAACGTTTCCCAAGCCCCCTTGCCTGAGTTCCTTCCCTCCAAGCTTTGTTCTTAGAACACAGCTGCCTCCCACTAGTGGTTATGCAGTGGAGTTGTCTCCAGTCCTTCCCAAAGGCTGCAAAGGCTCACTGAGCCCTGGGGTGGCCTCCAGGGATTATTTGCACAGCATCTCGGTGACAGTTCAGGTGCTGCTGATGAATGGGTGGTGTGCTTCAAATAAAAGGGTGCTCCTTCCTGTGCTAAGGCCACAGTGCCAAACCGCCTCTTTCCCTCTAAGGTCAGAAAAACAAAGAGATCAGCAGCTTCCAAACTGACTGGGGAAACCTTGAATTCTTCAGATGTTTTGACGGGGAAGGACCTCTACAAAGCTTTGAATCTAACTTCACTTTAAAAATGCAGATTTTTAGCCAGATATGGCAACACATGCCTGGAATCCTAGCTATTGGGGAAGCTGAGGCAGGAGGATCATAAGCGAAAGCCCATCCTAGGCAATGTAGCAAGACCCTATCTCAAGATAAAATTTAAAAAAAGGTCTGGGAATGTAGTTCAGCACTCTCTGGGCTCAATCCCCAGTATTGCGAAAACAAACAAAAATTCATATTTTAAACCTGGTATGATGGTGCTAACCTGTAGTCTAGAACTCAGGAGGATAAGAGCAGAATTAGGAGTCTTAGGCCAGCCTGGGATACACAGGGAATTCAAGGTCAGCCTGGACTGTACAGTGAGACCCCATCTCAATAAAACAAAACAAAATAGGGCCAGGGATTTAGCTCAGTGGTTCCGGTTCCTGCCTCGAAAATGCAAACTCCCGAGTTTGATTCCCGGTACCAAAAAAAAAAGGGCTCGGAATGTGTGAAGGTCATGGGTTCAAGTTACAGTACAGCACTGAAAAAAAAAAAAGATGTGAGTAGCTCCATTTTGTGGATGGGACCTGGAGGCTCAGCAAGGAAAAGTCATACCCTTTGGGTATATCGACAAAATGCAGCTAATCATATCTATTTCAGAGAGATTCTGATTTCATGAGATAGAGTGCTGAGCTGTCCAATATTCAGGACACAGGAAGTAGTAAGTTGTTCCTTTTCCTTCCCACACCCTCTGCCCAGAGATGTACATATAGCACAGACTCCTCACCAGGGAAAGAAAACCCATCGGGACCCTACCTACCTTTCAGGACCCCTCTGCCTACCCACTTTTCGCCCTACAGAACCAACTCTCCAGATCGTCAAGAATTAAATGCGGAACAAGGCCTGGTAGAAGGTTGTGGGGTTTCTGTGTGTGATCCGACCTTTTCTTCACACAGCACTTGATATTTTTCCAATTTGTCTGCTAAAGCTCTTCAGTGGTGGCTCCAGTCGGCCCAGTCTCAGCGTTTTCCTTGGTGAAGCAGGCTGTGGAATGCGGTCTCTTTGGCAGCTGGTGTTTCTGCTCCCGGAGAAGCGCCCCTCCTTTTCCACCAACACTAAGCCAAGGAGCAGAAGAAGCTGGCGTTTCTTGTCTCTGTTTCACCTGGTACCCCTGAAAATTGCGGCTAGCTTTGCCAATACTTTTCTTGGCCCCGGAAGTGGAGGGAAGTTTGTTGAGAAGCTGTTCCTAATTTCTCACTTGTTGAAAAATTACCCCACACAGAAGGAAGCGTGGAAACTGCGGATTTCATTCGATTACTGAGCAGAAGCTACTAGAGCCCTCAGATTGAGAAACATTGGTACAGAGCAAGTATTTAACACTAATTATTTTGCTGGGGATGAAATCCAGGGCCTCACACTCTACCACTGAGCTACCCCTCTTGCCCTTACATTTTCTATTTTAATGTCACGCTTATCACCTTATAGTCTCTGAATCAACATCCCCAAAGGCGACTGAAAGAGCCAGGTGGGGACTTTGCAGATGAATACAGGGACTCCCTTGAGAAAGGTCTGAATTTCTTTGAAAGGCAATTGTTCCTTCCCAGTTAGGACTGTCTCAAGATAATTTTTCTTAGTTTTTTGGGCATTATAGCCTAATAAATAAAATAAGAGTCCAGGCAAGAATTCTGTCCCTGCCAGGAGCAACTAGCTGAAGAGTCTACAATCTGTGGATCAGACACGTACCTAAAAATTTTTTTTGAGAGGAAGCCTTTGGCAACCCTTCTAACTTGTGTTCAGAAGAAACAGGCCCTATTTTCCACAATAGGCAGCTCAGCCAACACCAGCAGGAGGGAGGAAGCACTCTTCTGTGCCTGCAGGTCTATCCCTGAATGCTACGGAAATAGCAGCTGCCAGGGCAAGAGGAGTAAGATGGACATCAGAATCATGATCTAAAAAGGCAAAGACTAGATATTCTGATGCTTGTTGCGGATGCAGCTTGTAATCAGCCCCAGGATAAGTCGCCATGTGGACCTTTTATTAAAGTGAGCCCAGGGAGGGCCAGGGATTTAGCTCAGTGGTTCCGCTGCCTGCCCATAAGCACAAGGCTCTGACTTCAATCCCCGGTACCAAAAAAAATAGAAATAAAGTGAGCCCAGGGAAAGCAGTGACCATCTAGGCCTGCCCGGCAGACTTGCATCCTGGCAAATGGTAACAAACAATTATCGTTTCTCACTGGCCATGGCTTAGAGCCTCACATGCAACCTGGTCTGTTCGGCCTTCACAGCCCTATTGATTGTTTTTTGGTACCGAGGATCGAACTCCGGTCCTTCTGCTTTCAAGGCAGGCGCCGGAACCACTGAACTAAATCCCTGGCCCTACAGCCCTTTTGATTTTAATTCCCTCTCACATGGATTGAAAGCTGAGGCTTGGAGGATCAGTGACTCCCCAAACTTTCCCAGTGTCAAAATGCCAGAATCAGACTGCAGAGCAGGCTTCTGTGGAAGTTTCCATTCCAGTCTGCTTTCTTTTCAATGGACAAATTCTTCATAGGCCACTGCTCACCAGCGCCTCCCATGCTTGGCTATGTAGGTGAGAAGGCAGGGAACTGGTAGGTAAATCAACTTACACTGCCCTTCTGAGTGGGTAACTCGGAAGCTTTTCTATTCTCATTAGACAGATCCCTGGCTGCCCTACTGAAGGAGGGAGCTGGTGACAACAAAGAATGGAAACTAGGTAATAATCATGCAGCCAAACTAATGGAAGTGCTGTGGCAGATTTTCCACTGTTGAAAGAAACACCTGACTTCTCCAAAAGTTTTCATTGCAAAGTGCCCACCCAGTTATGAAGGAAACAGGATTAACTTACTGTATACAGGAGAGGAATTGCTTGGCAGCCACATGGGAAAGCAGGCTGTGTTTGGAACGGGGAGCATAGGGATGGGAATGTCAACAGGGTAGAAACTCAGGATTCCAAATTAGAAACTGGAAACTTTACACACATTCAGAGAGAGGTTGCCATCACAGCTGGACAGGCCAACACCTAGCTCAAAACTGTCACATTCCCTTCTTGTGCACTGCTTCCTTGGACTGTATGGGAAGGGGTGCATCTCCACCTGATCTCACTGGGGAGGGCTGTCTCAGGGGGCCAGACCCCAAGGTTCATGGGCTTGCTAATTCTTTCCTACAGTCCCTTCTGTTTTATGTCAGCAGTAGGAAAAGACATTCTAGCAAATGATATCCAGTAATGCTTTAATTAACTGCAGTATTTTGTATTCCAATATGCACCAACGAATCAGTTCCAGATGGGCAAAATGATATTTACACAAAAAGCAATCCCTTTAAAGAAATCTAGATTTCCCAAAGGTATAGAACTTTAGGGTCCAAGAAGCTATTTTGATAGATACTAGGAGTGGAAATTTGTATTTAACATATAAAATGCAATGGTATTCTTTACATCTGCCAGCTTTTCAAGAGTCTACATTTCCAAGGCTAGTACTTAAATGGCCCAATGCAGTCAGTTCTAATGATTTTATTTTTAGGAATCTGACTTGGAATAGACAAGAAGTGTGGAACACTTGCCTTCACCTTCATGCAAGCGTTATTTTGAGACTTCTCTAAGGAATTACATATCCAGCTGTGCACTTCTGGCATTTCCCTTAGCATTTGTAAACAGGGAAAGACACTTCCTTATCCAGCAGGAATTCAGGATGGACCCACGAAACGTCCCCTGCACCAGGCAGCGTCTCCAACCTGGTATTATCCTGCATGCCTGTCACTGTATTGCTGTTCTCAGCTTCTCCGCTTTCATTCCTGTTTGATCTGCCTGGAGGAGCCATTCTAGTTGTAAGAAAACACACACCTTATCTGAGTGCTGGGCAAGCCTTGGGTACTGGTTCTTTGTTTTGCCAGAGAGGAGTAGTGATAGCTTTAATTCCAGAACTGAATTTGGAGATCAAAACATCCTGTCCATTGTGGGTATGGTCCAAATGGAACTTTGTACAGCCTACCACTTTTTATTTTTTTCAGCCTACCACTTTTGAAGCCAGGTATCCAGGAAGTCACTCCATAATAAGCAGCAGCGAATTTTTTATTGATAAGTTACCAATTTTTATTTTAAAATTTTATTTTGTCATTGGGGATTGAACTCAGGACCTTGCTCTTGCAAGGCAGGTGCGGTGCCACTGAGCTAAACCCGTAGCCCACCAATTTTTATTTTAACGCAAAGTGAATTCAAAGCTTTTTTTTTTTTAAGGCTAGAAAAAAATGTGTTGGGAGGGATGGGCACAGTATCTAACTTTAGCCAAATCATTGAGTTTGTCAGTTATTTTATCAATGTATAATTCTTTATATATGTTCTTTGGAAGTGATAATAATAAATAAAGCTGTTTGGGGTGTGGTCACCAAAATAAGAACCCTAATCAGTATGAGCAGAGCCCAATGGTTCCAACCATTTAACACAAGTCTAAAACTAAAGCTGCTAACTATTAGCAAAGACCACTGTGCAACAGCTAAACTTCGAGAACCAGAAAAACATACATTTAGGAAAATGGGCTATAAGATCCCTTCAATAAAGCAAATTTCTCCCTATTGCAGCAAATCTTAACAAAGAGCAAACATTATAGGGTCAGGCCTCTGTATCTATGGGTTCCATCATAAGCAGGTCATTGTGCTAGTATTGAATATGTACAGACATTTTTTCTTGTCAACATTCTGTAAATACAGTATGACTATGTGTGTAGCATTTACATTGTATTAGGTAGTATAAGTTGTTTAGAGATGACTTGTAGAGGAGAATGTACTAAGAACATATGCAAATACTATTTTATTTTATATCAGGAACTTGAACATCTTATTTAGGTATCCATGGGAGGTCCTGCAGCCAATCCTTTGACATTGACAGACAACTGTAATCACCTACAGAGCTTTTGAACCTACATGCCAGGATCCTCTGCAGACTTACTGACTCAAAATCTCCTGGCACCTGCATTTAAAAAAAAAAAACCCCAGGTGATTTTGATGTATCTCCCCAGGTGAGAAACATGCATCGTCTTTACAGAATGCACACAGTATTCAGTCCCCATCAATGAGACATTTAACGTAACTCCTACTGACATCTGTTGGCTCCTTGGGGATTACTGACAATGTAATAAATCAAGAAAGCAACCTCCCTGGCTGTGACCACCAACTGGGAAAAACAGCAGCTTGACACCTCAATGTCATAATGGAGACATCTAGAAAACTCCTCATAAGTGAACCAAAAAGAGAAGTGTAGATCTGTAAACACCAAGAGTGACAAGAACCAGGTGCAGGAGTCTACTGGCTTTCCCAGCTCCCTGAGGTCGATGACAGATGGCTGAATTGGCTGCGCTGTTTGGAGATGGGCCCACCACCCTTTCCTTTCAATTAGTGCAGGCCGTATAACCCCAGCAGAGCTACACCACAGCAGAGGAATCCCTCCCTTTAGCATCCAGGATTCGTTCCAACCCCCTTCCCACCCTTCCTGCACTTGCCTAATTCAGAATCTCTTCCTGATACACACCTCTTTCTTTCACCACTCTTTTCTTCTCAGTGTTCTCATATTTGAAATGCTGAATACATAAGAGCCTTACTGAGTACCAAGAACATACTGAAAGCTGATGGAAACATGGGAATCTGAGGCTGTGGGTGTAGCTTAGTGGTAGATTTTGCTACATGCACACAGCCAAACCCACACTCACACTCACACCCACACCCACAAGGATCAAAGCCGGGACTGATGGACAAAGTCAGAGAGAAAGGCCGATGGAAAAGGCAAGGGGAACAATATAGAGTGGTTACAAGGGAAAAACAGTTGGGGACAAATAATCGATGTTCCTGGTCAGCTTTTCAATCCTTGGAGGTGTCCTACTGTATGACTGTCACAGGTTTTATGGATTTTTCAGAAAACTTCCAATCCTGAAAACTCACTTCTGAGTGTTACACGATATATTCTTTTCCGGTGAGTGGTGCTGGGGATGGAACCCAAGCCTTCAAGAATGCTAGGCAAATGCTCTGCTGCTGAGCTACACCCCTAGCCCTTGGTATCTCAATTTTATCCTGAGGCCTATTATGTACATTCTCTGTGGAGAGCTCTACCCTCCTCCTCAGCATTCTCCCTCCCTGGCCGTTACATATAATACCTGAAAAAAAGCTGTTACTCACAGAAGTCACTCTGAGGGTGCAGACATGGTTAACTGAGCCTTGGTTTCAAAGGACCAACGAACTGGGGTGACTCCCTGAAATGTCACCCATTCCTTGGATGCAGGATGTCGTGAGAGGACTGAAGTAGCTCTCGGGGCAGTTTCTGCAGAGTGCTGCTGCCAAGAGCCGATGGTAGTTGGGGAGGGCAGGCTGGGGTCAGGGTGTGCTCTGGGCACTGCCAGGTACTGAGTTTGGCGTGCAGTGACAACATTTCTGCTCTTAGGCAGCCAACGACTGGGTTCTTTCTGGTTAGTAGCACAGCAATGTGCCACTCTGGCACTGCACATTACTTTCTGTTGTTTCAGGTGGCTAGAAAGTGCTCGACTTGGAAATGAATGAACAGGAAGAAGATCAGATGATGTAGGCCTCCTACTCCCTCCCACAGCTTCATCTGCAGAGAAAGCCCAGGAAAGGCTTTCTGAGAGAACTTTCTGGTTTCCCTACTTAGAGGGCAATCTCTTCCCTAGAACTCTGGCAGAGTGGGAATAAAGAAATGGAGAAAGTGATCTGCTCACATATCCTGGTGCCTGTGCCAAGCAGAACTAAATCTCTAAGTCAGATCTGGGTTGGCTTCCACACAAGGTCAGGAGCCTGTGGCCAGGATACTGACAGCCAACACCTGGAGCATGCAGTCCTCCCTGGTGAGGACAGAGAGGGCATCTATCCTGTGGAGAACACCAAGAAATGAGAGAACATGGGTAAACCTGGCCGTGACATAAAAGGTACCAGGAGCATGATATGTACCAGAAAACAGATTTACATGGAAAAGTGCACATGCTTCCATTGCCTTCATAAAGAAAGTCTGGTGTCCTGTCCTGCAATCTGCTCTTTCATCACTCAAGCCTGACAGCCGATCCTAGAGACAGGGAGGAAAACCCCAAACAGTAGTAGGGGAGGAAGGTCCATACTTCCTCACCCAAGCCACCTGTGTGTGGTAGGGGGTAGGGCCCATGATTCAGAGGGTATGACTGCCATGGAAGGCTATATAAGTCCATGACAACTCCACCATTAAGGGCAGTCTGGAAACAGTGACTGAACCAGAGCCTTTTCACTTGTGGCTGCCTCTGATTCAGGAATGAGAGATAATACAAACTGCCTTTTTATAACCCAGCCCAAATCAGTTTCCCCAAGTGGGACAGGAATTAAGACAGGGCATGAGAGGGCATATTAACAACCCCAATGTCTCAGGAAGTCTCAAGACTGAGGATCTGAGAGTCATGCGCTTGCGAGGGGGTGGTCGAGGGCTTCCAAAAACTGAGTGCTGAGGGTCGAAGGGAGTGAGTGCTCCTTGTGCTCCTACAGTCTCTTCTTAATTAGTTTCTCAAGTTTTCGGATTCGAGATGATTCCTGTTCTGGGGTGGGTGCCATCAGGGACAGGGAGCTGGAACCTTCTGCCCCTGAGGGTGGGGTGGGGAGCCTCTGGCGCAGGAGCTCCAGCATGCTGCTCTGCTCACTCCTCTTCAGCCCCTGGGGAGAGAGAAAGGAGCAGGCTCAACAGGTGGCCCCACTAGAGCACTGGGGTGACGCTAAGGACAAACGCTTTCTTCAGAGGAATTACCAGTCCTGGGAAGTAACCTGAGAGAAAAACTGAGGAAGGAAAAACAAAGTACTAGGGTAGCCATGAAGGAAGAGGTTCGAGAGAAGGACAGGGAGATGGAGGGAAGGGAAACTCTTCTCCTCTTCCTTCTTCCCCTTCTGCTGTCCTCTGCTGAGTGGTGGCTCTCAGCTGGCCAAGGAAGTCTCAGAATCCTACAGCCACATGCCTAGGATCAGCCTCCCAGGAAGGATTCATCCATTCCTTCCAGGAAGGAAGTAATCCAGACTGCAGGGTGGGGCCAGCAACATGCATTTTGAAGCAGCCCCCAGGAGTCTCACCCCCCAGTGTGAGAACCAGGAGTGGCAGTGGACAAAGTAAGATACTGGGCCCACCTTCATGTCCAGTATCTTCTGGAAGGTTTCTGTGTTGCAGTCTGTAAGGAGTTTGATGTAGTTGTCCACAAACACCACCAAGGGCTCATGAGGGGCCATCACCACCTACCAAGGGAGGGGACAAGAGTAAGCCCTCAGGGAGAACTCTCAGTTAGAGGGCATTTGCTAGCTGCCTACGAAGGGGACCTGCAAAATTCCCTTAAGCACCAGTAACCCTAAACTCAAGAAATGCCTGATGCCTATTTAATCTTCATAATAAATTGCAGGAGTATTTCTAACAGTTGCCAGATCATAAATATCACCTGAGTTGCTTCTTAACATACAGAATCCTTAGGTTCCACCTCTGAGGATTCTAATTCAGTAGGCCTGGCTGGGAGATTTGTAATTGTTGGGACCATTTGGGAAATGCTACAATAGTCGTCTCCTGTGTGTGTGTGGGGGGCATTTCATGAGTACAGGGTATCTGCTCTTTCTATTTCTGAAAAACAGGCAGCAAAAGGAACAGATGTAAGTGGATTTTCTAAAAAACAACAACTCAAAGCTGCCTCACTCTCTCTTTTTTCCCTCCAGTACTGAGGATTGAATGCAGGGTCTCCCATAATAGGCAAGCACTCTACCACTGAGCTACAGCCCAGCTCAACTGCTTCAGTCTTTTGAAGACCTATAATCTTGAACTTCATTTAACCTCATTCATTTAAACCAATTAATATATAAACAGATGGTATCACATTCATTTCCATTTGGTTTTGGCATGTGGCATCTGACTTTCTTCCCCAGCTGACTGATCTTGTTTTGAGTTCCTGAGAATGTACCAAAGGGTGGCAAGGAGTAGTGGCCTCAGAAGTCCTCTGCAGATAATTCCCACACTGTATGCTCTCCTCCCTGGACATAAGCCAGCTGGGGCAGGAAGCCATCAGGCAGCTTCTGGTTTTCTCAGGCCACCCTCAAGGTCTGTACAGGAGCCTCACCAGGTCCCATGGTATCTGCAGACCACTGCCACTCTTCACTCCTGCCATCACGGAGTCATTCTGTTTGGGAAATGACCCTGAGGAGCCTGCAGGCCCCGGACTCTCAGACCTTAACAGGATAGTGCAGTTTCTTCTCTAGCCTCCTCTCCTTTCACCACAAGTACAGGTGGAAATCAAAGGCAGATGTGCCAAGCTGCAGATATTCTCAGCACCATCACCTGAAGCACAATCTTTTGTTAAATGAGGCTTTAAAAAACCCATTTGCTGATTAGATTCACTTACTACAACATCTGTTCAGAGTTCATTTAAAGGTGCAAAGTATAGAAAGCCAAAAAGGGTTATGTAGAAGGGAGGAACTGACAGCTGGGCCTGAAATTTCTGCTGAGAAGCAAAAGGATCCCTGACTGATACACTAACTCACAATGACAACACCACCTCACTCCCAATCTTGGCTAAATCTGATTATGAGGGAATCCCGTGACAACAGAGAATTCATTTGTCAGAAAGAATTACTGATCCCCAAGTAAGTATCTGCTGACTTGCAATAATATCTGATGAGGCCACAATTTAGCCCAGCCAAGGAATGTGACAATCCTTTGGGAATGGTGGAGAAATGTCCTCCTGACCTTCAAAACCCAAACTTCCTGGAATAAGGAAGGGGGTCAAATAAATAACCAGCCCTCTTTGGCAGAATCCCCAAGGAAAACACAACCATCACCTTGAGGATCATTTCAGCCCGGGTCATGCCTTTCACAACAATTTTAGTGTAGCTGGCAGGTGCCTTCCTCACCACCTGTGAGCCAATGGAAGGAAGGTCAAGCAGGACCATCTTCAGGGAGTGGGTATCCAGCAGCAGCTGTGGGTCAAAGCAGAGCATTACTAGCCACTTCAGAGGAACAACACTTTGTAGAGCCATGGTGATTCTGGTTATACCTACAACACATTCATATTGCAGAAAACCTGGAAAATAAACAGATCTCTAAAAGAAAAAAAATTAAGGTGTGGTGGTGCATGCTTGCAACCCCAGGACTCTGGGAAGCCAAGGCAGAAAGATTATAAGTTCAAGCCCAGCCTGGGCAACTAAGCAAGACCCTTTCTCAAAATAAAAAATAGAAAATGGGCTGGGGATATAGTTCAGTGAAAGGGTCTTGGGTCCAATCCCTAGCAACACACACACACACACACACACACACACACAAGAAAAAACTGTATTTCCCATTATCCAGGAAAAACAACATCAAGATACCACAATTATTTATTTATTTATTTTTGGTACCGGGGATCGAACTTGGGTCCTTGAGCTTGCGCAGCAGACGGCGAAACCACTGAGCTAAATCCCCGGCCCGAGATACCACAATTAAATGGGGTATAATTCCTGCTGGTCTGTGTATGTGTATAAAAAAAAGTGTACATATAGTTTAAAATGGTTTTTTTCACTTAATATATAAAGTTTTTGCATTCTATTATCCCATTTTGGGAGTACTGTATTAAAAAAATCATAACTTCTAATGGCTACATAGTACTCTATGGGGTATGAGTGTGTATAAGTTTAAGGTATTAAACTATTCTGTTTTAATTTGCTCCTAGATTTTTATTATTAATAACAAATACTAAGGTGGACAGCCTTATATTTTAGATGCTCAATGGCATTTCCATAGGAGATTTTGTTTTGGTTGAGACAGAGTTCTCACTAAGTTACCCAGGGTGGCCTTGATCTCACGATCTTCCTGTTTTAGCCTGAGTAGCTGGGATTATAGGAGAGTCTGGGACAGGCCAAAGTATGAGAACATTTTAACATTCCCAATACAAATAGGAATCTCTTTCCAAATGGATTGTACTTGTTTACACATCTGCCAGCAACATACACTTTGCCCTCATTGGCGGTGAAAACTGTCATAAAAATATTTTATTTATTAGGCAAAAACAGTTGCTATAGTATTTTGAGTTTCCCTGGATGCTAGGTGAGGAGGTGGGAGATTCAACCAAATTTAAATGTATCTTGGCAACAGCCCATCATTTCCTGTTGTTTGTTGGTCCTAGTTCTCTTGGATGCTAATTATTTGGAAGAGTATCAATTTTCCTGGGTGACTACCAATTGCCAGGAATAATGCTAGGAATGTTACATCACATTTAGTCTTCGTGAGGACTTGCTTTTAAGAAAAAAGTCAAGAGCTGTCAAGTGTTGGGGCTATGGATGAAGCTCAAGGGTAGAGCACTTGGTTAACGTGACCAGGCCCTTGAATGAATCCCCAGCACCACCAAGAAAAAAGAAAGGAAGGCAGGAAGGAAGGAAGGAAGGAAAGTAAGAAAGAAAAGAAGGAAGGAAGGGAAAGAAGGAAGGAAGGAAGGAAGAAAGAAAGAAAGAAGAGGAGGGAGGGAGGAAGGGAGGAAGGAAAGGTAGGAAGGAAGAGAAAGAAAGAAAAGAAAGTAAGCAAGCTGGCGTGAGTCTGGCACTGAAATGCTTAGTATACATTAATTCAAGCACTTTGGGGAACTTGGTAATATTTTCTTAATTGAAGATGCATATAACCTAAGTCACAGCATTTTAACTTATATCCTTTAGAGAAATTCTTGCCCATGTAGAAAAATGTTCCTTGTACCCACTCTTTGCCAAAGCAAAAGACTGGAAACAACCTAAGTGTCTATAAAGAGTAGAATGAATAAACAAATTGTGGCTTATTTATGCAATGGTATATAGTATTGAAGTTAAAATGAGTGAACACAAACAACATCTCAACATGTGTAAATCTCAAAAAGCATTCAGTTGGGCAAAAAAAGCAAGAGGGGAAATGGTATGTATAGTATGATTTATATAAAGCTTAGAAATAAGCAAAACAAAACTACATATCACTTGTGAATATATACACATATACCAAAACACATATGGGAATGTAAAAATCAAAATCAGAATAGTGTTCACCGCTACGCGCAGAGGGAGGGTAACAGCAGGGTGGAAAAACAGGGGGCTTCAATAAGTAACTAGGGATTTATTTTACATAAAAAAAAGATCTAAGCAAGCGTGGAAATATGTCAAATTTTACTGAGCTAAGTGGTGAGCTGATGTTTTTTACATTATTTTCTACTTTTATTAAGACGAAATCTCTCTCTCTGTTTCGCTATGCCATTTGAGGCCTGGCAAGTATTCAACTTTGTCTTCTACGTAGCAAATTTTCAGAGCCCCATCAAAATCAAAGCCATGTCTTAGCATTTATTTGTTGGGGAGGGGTCCAAAGATTACATTTTAAAACATATGGGGATATTTTTAAGTTTTTCTACATTTTTTACTTCCCAGAGACATTTTATACGCATAAATAATTGTATAGTTTTAAGTGACAGGAAGAGTTTTTAATGAACCAGACATAATTCTCCAATGTCTTCCATATCTTAAGGAGATATGACACTTTCATTCCCTGGCCAGTCACAATAAAATTCTGTTTGTATTAGACAGCTGAAGAGATGAAAACCTTGGTCTCAGGTTTTACATGAAGCAATGCAGTCTGAAAAGATGAGAACTAGTGTGACAGATTTAGCAGCTGTCTTTGGGAACTGAAGATAAAAAGTCCCATTTATGGTGAAAATCTGCTAGTTTTCACCTTTCAAAGTACCTAACAGTTCAGCTTCTTAAGCTTGGGACACTGGGCAAGAGGTGGCCATTTGCTGAGTTCATTTGCACCTCAGAGACAATCTTTGGGATGGAGTTGCTGGCTGAGATGTTGAGGGGCTGAAAGGTTGGCCAGCATGATATGTGGTCAAAGTGCACTGGAAACCTTAGAAGGAGACCCTTACTACTTAAAGAGCCTCCTGCAATTCTTGGGGGTCACATGGCTTCCAGAAGGAATGTGTATCTCCAGCAGACAAGATAAAGGCACACTCCTAGAATGCAAAGAACTATACATGGCACCAGAATTCTTTAGGGAGGTGGCACAGGGAAACAGGTCAAGATACCAAGAGGAGATGGACAAACATGAAGATATGCTCTGTTTCTTTTCTGTTCTCCCTCTCCCTCCATTCCTCGGTAGTGCTGGGGATGGATCCCAGGGCCTCATGTATGCTAGGCAAATGCTCTACCACTGAACTACACCCCAGCTCTTCCTCTTTTGTAAAATTCAGGTATGGCTTATATAGAGCAAAGAACACAAATACCAAACTCAGTAATCTTTTCCATATGGACACACCTGACTGACTGAATTTCTAGGAGGTTTCTGGTCTCCCCAAGGGCTTCTTCATGTTGTCTTCTGGTCAATGATCTCTTTGTCTCCCAACAAAAGTAACCATTCTTTTGCCTTTGATCACTGACTAATCATTTATCACCCCACTCTGAATTTTTTTGTAAATGTCTTTAGTGATCATCACCTCTTTCTTCTTGAGGAAACTTCTGGATAATGGGCAGACACATGCCAGCTGTAATAGAGACTGCCAAGTAGTATTTCAGTGTAGCTGTGTTAACTGCCATTCTTGCCACCATGGGACAAAGTTCCAGTTGCTTTACATCCTCACCAACGCTTGGTATCACCAGTATTTAAAAAACTGTAGCCATTCTGAAACTGAGTTTAATTTTATACTTCCCTGATGATTAATTTGTCTATTTGCTTTTTGCATATCTTTTTTTGTTTGTTTGTTTTTTGAGACAGGGACTTGCTATGTAGTCCAGGCTTGCCTTGAACTCACTATGTAGCTCAGCCTGGCCTTGAACTCTTGGCGATCCTCCTGCCTCAGCCTCCTAAGTGCTGGGATTACAGGCATGTGCCACCATGCCTGGCTTGAGTATCTTTTTAATTTTTTTTGGTGGTACTGGGGATGGGTATCTTTTTTATTGTCTATTTAAGGCATTTTTTTGTTGGTTATCTTTTAAAAATTGATTTGTTGGAAATGTTCAGTAATATATCCATAGTATATGAATATTTTGTTAGTTATATGTGTTTCAAATACAGTCTCCTTCTCTGGCTTACTTTTTAATTTTCTTAGTGGTATCTTTTGATAAAAATAAGTCCTTAATTTTAAGTACTCCAAATAACCAATCTTTTTCCTTTTATTCTCCCATTTAAAGAATTTTTGCCTGACCCCAAATTATAAAGGTATTATTTTCTGTTATCTTCCAGAAATTTATTGTCTTACTGTTTCCTTTCATAATCCACCTGGAATTGATTTTTTTAAAAATTGAGATATAATTCATGTTCTACAAAATTTACGCTTTCAACATGTATGATTCAGTATTTTCAAAAATTTACTCACAAAGTTATCTAGTTCTACAACATTTCATCACCCCACAAAGAAATCCTGTACCCACCAGGAGTCACTCCCTTAGCTTTTACCAATCATTAATTTACTTTCTGTTTTATGGATCTGCCTATTTTGTACATATCATATAAGTGAAGTATTTATGGCTGGCCTCTTTCATTTAATGTAATGTATTTATTTATTTATTTGATACGGGAGATTGAACTCGGGTCCTTGCACTTGCGCAGCAGGCGGCAAAACCACTGAGCTAAATCCCCGGTCCTGTTTTCATTTATATTGTAGCATAAATGAGTCCTTCCTTCTCCCCCCACCCCCACCCTTTCTCCCTCTTCCTGACTGTTCACCTCCTTCCTTCCCCCACTTCCTTCTTGTGCTGCTGGGGACTGAACCTAGGTCCTTTGCATTGAGTTACACAGCCCCCCCCCCGCCTTTTTAACTTTTTGAGACAGAGTCCCAATAAGTTACTAAGTTGCCCAGGCTGGGCTGGAACTTGCAATCCTCCTGCCCTAGCCTCCTAAGTACTGTAGCTCGGATTATAGGCATGTGACACTAAAAACTGGATTTAAGGGTTGGGGATATAGCTCAGTGGTTCCACAGCCTGCCCCGCAAGCACAAGGACCCGAGTTCGATCCCCGGTACCAAAAAAAGAAAAAGAAAAAAATTTCCATATATCAGCAACAATCTAGAAATGAAAATTTTAAATGCAATTTTTTTTTTTGGTACCAGAGATCGAACTCGGGTCCTTATGCTTGTGAGGCAGGCAGTGGAACCACTGAGCTGAATCCCCGGCTCTATGGAAATATATTTTAATACTGACCTTATATCCAGCAGCCTTGTGAAATTTATATTCTAATAGTTTATCTGTAGATTTTTTTAGATATTACGATTCACAATCATATTTTCTGAAAAATGATAGCCTTGCTTCCTTATAATCTGTATATTTTTTTGTTTTGGTACTGGGGATAGAACTTGGGTACTTGCGCTTGCGAGGCAGGTGGTAGAACCACTGAGCTAAATCCCCGGCCCTGTATACTTTTGTTTAAGTTTTTATTTTTTATTTTATTTTCTTAGCTAGGACTTCAAGGTCAATGTAGGACAGAAATGGTGACAGTAGATACATTTGTCTTGTTTATAATTCTGAGAGAGAAACTTTCTGTATCTGTCACTAAGTGTGATTTTACTGTAATTTTCTCCCTTAATTGGTTCATTTATTTCATACACTTGTTCAATGCTGGGAAGTCCTCCCACTTTCACAACTGTAAACTCCTCCTGCGGGGCCCGCCTTCTGATTGTGTGGGGCACAATGGAAGGACCTTTTGTGACAGGAGAGGTGTGGACTCTCAGCGGGAAGGATGGTCTCACAGAAATCAAGATGGATCAGAGCTTAGTGAGACAGAAAAGATGAGTGTGTGGGTGGATAAGAACTTCAGAAGACTATTTTTTCTTTTTTAGAAGACTACTGTTTTAATAGAAAAGAGTGAAATTAATTTAAAAGCAGATTGGAAATTGATACTGTACAATCCAAATTGTTTCCACAATGTTCAAATGACAACCAAATTTAAAGATATAGCTTATTCATATAAAGGGACCCAAATAGCCAGGCATGGCGGTGGCACAAGCCTGTAATCCCAGCACTCAGAAGGCTAAGGCAGGAGAATCAACATGAATTTGAGGCCAGCCTGGGCAACATAGTGAGTTCAATGCTAGCCTGAACTATACATATACAGTGAGACCTTGTCTCGAAAAAAACCAAAAAATAAAAATAAATAAAAAATAAAGGGACCCAAAAACGCAAAGAATTTACTTATACTTACTATCTTATAAAATGGCCAATATTTCATCCTACCAAAGATTATCAGTATGAATTATAACATAATATTGTGGCTGTCCATCAGTTCTCACTTATATCCTTGCCTTGACAAGAGACTAAGAACTAGTAAAATGAAGGGGAATGGTCATTTTACTATTATGAGTATGTATTTACTAGATTTGTAAGGGACACAGCAGTGCAAGATATAAAGGTACTAATACTGTTGTGCCTATATTAGTGTAAGGAGGCACAGAGGGAGATTTTTTTTAAAAATTAAGATCTCAAGCTTGATGAAGCAATCAAATCAAACCAATAAAGATACAATTGGGTCATAGTATAGAACCATACTTCTGTATCTTGTAAACTAATGTGCTTACCCTAACCTTGCCTCATCCAAGGTCATGTACAGTAATAACTTACATGTGTTCAGTGCTTTCAAAAGTTTAGACTTGTTCATATCTATTACTGGAAGCCATTTCATCCTCACAACAACTCTGTGAGGTAGGCAGGGCAGGAGTTCTTACCTATCCCTCATTTCACAGATGAGAAAACTGTGGTAGAGGTAAAGGAAATTGCTTCACATCAGTGACAAAGCCAGGACAAACCAGCTCGCCTGCACTTGGCTCCTTCTGTTTTCTATTAGGCCACCCCTCACATTGTGAACAGTCTTTTAATTACTGAAGAATCTTGGGAAGAGATTCCCAAGTACACTTTTACCACTCTGCAGATTAATGATTTATCTGCTCTCTTTTCTACGGCACAGAAAAGGAGTGAGGGTACCAGGAAGCAAGTGTTGGAAGTAGACTTCTATCAGTTTAGGAAATATATCCTTTTGTAATCAGTTCTGAGGTTTAGGTATTTGAAAGCAGCCTCTGAAGCATTTTTTTAAAGGCCTAGTTGAAAAGCACCAGTTGCCTCTTCCTTCTGTCACCAGGTGTCTGTAACGACAGCATCTGCACAGCTCACTGGTAGTGTCTTGCTGGGCACTGGCCTCTTTGCTAATACTGCAGCAATCAGCCTGGCCAGTTTTTCTTCCTCCTAAAGTTCTCATACCAATCTCCTGTTTTCTGCCAACTCAGCTACAATAGTTCCAGCCACGTACTGCCTTGTTCCACTTGCCCACCTTCGAGGGGAATCATTGGCCACAGGACTATTCCCAAAACCAACTCTAGAAGAGGAGACTGGAGGCCTTGGTGTGGAGGATGCACCAGGAGAGTTTTGGCTAGTGCTGATGGAGGGACTAGGCTCACCCAATAACCCAGTCTGGGAATGAGGTTGCTCTGAGAGGGACCAACTGCACCTTTGAAAAGGTTATGGGAACTGGGGGTCCCTTGGGAGTATCCTGTACCCAAAGATTCATCCCAGGAGTCCTTGGGGTCACTGGTTCCTTGTAGCTGGTCACTGATTCTCAGCTGACAATCCTAAATCTGATTCCTTTAACTGTTTTCAAGGTAGGCTGATGATTAGCTGCCTGAGTCCTTTTTGCTTTTAGAATGCTGTTCCCTCTTCCCCTGGGTGTCAGAGGCAACTATGTTCTGATCACATTGCTTGGCCCCAGCAGTAGTCTCCATTAAGTTGTCTGGGTCAGTCACTATCTGAGTCTGGAGAAGCAGACCCAACGAATCATAGAGTGGACAATGTGGTGGGGCACCCATACTTATGGCTGGGCAACACAGGCCTTTAAATAGAATGCTTTCAGAACATTAAACTTGGAGTGGCACTGATGTTTGGTGTGAGAGACATCTGCACTATGCTGAACAGTCTGAAGGCACCGAATGTACTCTTGCTTCATCACACATGGAGAGAAGGGTTTGTGTCTCCTATCTGCACCACTAGATGCACCGCTTTTGGCAGTGGCCATAATGGGTTGGGAAGGAAGACTATTGAAGCAAACTCCTGGACAGCAAGGTGCAAATCTGAAGGTATAGGGAGGCTCTGTGTGCTTCCAGGCTATTTCCAGGAGCCAGCTGACGGTTCCCTCTCAGGGCTAATTGCTGAGAAGCCAGGTCCAAGGACTCCATTTTTGGCTTCTGCCAAGGATATGCTTTACTTTAATGACTGTATTTGAAGTATTTCTTTTTCTACTTTGTTTTGCTGCCAGTTCAACCACCTCTTTATTTTCTGAGGAGGCAGCAACAGCTGGAGAAACTCTACCATCTACATCATTTGCCACAACACGATCCTTACAGATGGCCACACAAGCTGATGTGTAGCCCAGGTGGGTGTCAATGGCTATTAGGAGGTGGCAGGGACTGTGGTGGTAATAACAAGGGACTCCCCAGTGCCAAAGCTAGCATCCAACAGCCCCATTAGACACCAAGAAGCCAGAAGGCTCTTAAGAAAGAAATGTTGTACAAAAGGGGGAAAGTTCTACTACCTGAGGAATACATACACTCAAGAGAGGAGGAGGAAGTTCAGCTGTTCAGATAAGATCTGTAGTTAAAAAATGTGGAAGGAAGGCACTGGGGTTGTAGTTTCTGGTGAGGCACTTGCCTAGTATGCATGAGACCCTGGGTTCTATCCCCAACACCACAAAAAACAAAATAAAACTAGAAGCTAGTTTAATTTTAGGTTGCATGGAATTTTGTATCACAAATGAGTGGATTTATGTGAGGATGGTACACTATTTTTTTAAAAAAACTGTCACTATGGAGAAGACCCCAAAAGCTCCACGAAAAAACTTCTAGATTTAATAACCAAATTCTGTGGTGTAGCTGGATATAAAGTCAACACTCAAAAAAGTCAATAGCCTTCCTGTACATGAGCAACAAACTCACTGAGAGAAAAATTAGGGAAATAACACCTTCCACAATAGCATCCAAAAAAAAGAAATACCTAGGAATCAATCCAATGAAGGAAGTAAAAGACCTCTACATTGAAAACTATAGTACTCTGAAAAAGGATAGCAGAAAATGGAAATATATCCCTCGTTCTTGGGTAGGAAGAACCAATATAGTGAAAATGGCCATACTTCCAAAGTTATTATACAGATTTAACATAATCTTGACAAACTTGACCAAAACTCCAAAGGCCTCTATCAATCACAGGATTAGAAATAACAATCCTAAAATTCATTTGGAACCAGAAGAGACCTAGAATAGCAAAGGCAATTCTGGGCAACAAAGGCAAGGCAGAGGACTGGGGATTTAGCTCAGTGGTTCCATGGCCTGCCTCGCAAGTGCAAGGACCTGAGTTCGATCCGTGGTATCAAACAAGAAGGAAAAAAAACCAGGAAGGCAGGGGGTGTGACAATCCCTGACTTGAAATTATACTACAGAGCTACTGTGATAAAAACAGCATGGTACTGGCAAAGAAACATACCTGAGGATCAAGAGAACAAATTAGAAGATGCAGAAACAACTCCAGATATACTCAGCTACCTTATCTCTGACAAAGAAGCCAAACACCTTCATTGAAAGACAGCCTCTTTAATAAATGGTGGTGGAAAAACTGGCTTTCCACATGCCAAAGATTGAAACTAGACCCATATCTTTCACCATGCACCACACTAAAATTGAAATGGATCAAATAACTAAATATTGAAATAGAAACACTAAATATGCTGGTAGAACTCTTGAAGACATTGGTGTAGGCAAAGACTATATGAACAAAACCCTGATTCCACAGGAACTATCACAAACAATCAACATCTGCAATCTCATCTTACTAAAAGTTTTTGCACAGGAAGATAAACCACCAACAGAGTGAAGAGACAATCCACAGTCTGGGAAAAATTTTTGCCAGCTATTCCTCAGACAAAGGACTATTATCAAGAATATATAAAGAACTAAAAAAAAAAAAATCAGACCTCCCAAATTTAAAGATCTAATCCAAAAATGGACATCTGAAATGAATAGACACTTCTCAGATGAAGAAGTAGAAACTGCAAATAAATATATGAAAAAATGTTCAACGTTACTGGTCACTTGAGAGATGCAAATTAAAACAATGCTGAGATTCCATCTCACTCCAGAAAGAATGGCTGCTATCAAGAAATCAACCAATAACAAATGCTAGAGGGGCTGTGGGGAAAAGGAAATCCTTCCCACTAGGTGAGAGTGTAGACTGGTGTAACCACTGTGGAAATCAGTGTGGAGACTTCTCAATAAACTAAAACTAGAGGTTCCATTCGACCCAGCTATTTCCCTTCTTGGTATCTTCCCAAAAGAATTAAAAGCACTATACCACAGCAATATATGCACACCCATGTTTATAGTGATACAGTTTGTAATAGCTAAATCCTGGAAACAGCCCAAATGCCCATCAACCAACAAATGGATAAAGAAGATGTGGGTTTTTTTATATAATGGAGTACTGCTCTGACATAAAGAAGGATGAGCTTGGGCTGGGGATTTGGCTCAGTGGTTTCGCTGCCTGCCGCGCAAGTGCAAGGACCCGAGTTCGATCCCCAGTAGCAAAAAAAGAAAAAGAAAAAGAAAAAAAAAGGATGAGCCTGAGACATTTATAGCTAAATAAATGCACCTTGAGACCATACTCTTAAATGAAATAAATCAGACACACATGTTTAAATACCACATTGTTTCTCTGGTGTGAGAAACCAAAGTGGAAATAGGGACTAAAATGTATAATAGATACTGGAAAATGAGAAAATGTTCAAATGGGAAGGGGAACAAGGGAGAGAGGGAGGGAGAAAGGAAGGAAGGGCCAAGAAAAAAAGCAAAAATAGAAGGAAAAAATGGAAACAAAGCTTTTGCATATAGGGAGGGGAGGAGTGCTTGAGGGAAGGGGGGAATGGGAAAAAAAGAAGAGGCAGGATATATCATGTCATGTACAGGTGCAAATTCCCTATGATGAATGTTATCATTATGTACATCTAAAATGTACCAATAAATGTTGTGCTAAAAAATTGTCACTACGGAGACTTGAAACACGTGAATTAAACAGAATGGTATTATAAACTTTAACCAGTGTTCAGCTTCAGCCACCAAAATCATTCTGTTATTCTCTTTTCCTCTCTGCCACTAATCCCCTGACACTCAACATGGTGTGGGCTTGTCTGGTTCCCATCCCTACTCCCAGGAACATCTGGCAATATCTGGAGACACTTCTCGTTGCCACACCTGAGAGAGTATCATTGACATCTAACAGGTAGAAGTTAGGTATGCTACTTATCATGAATCACAAGAAAAGATTCTGGCTCAAAACATCAGTACAGAGGCTGAGAAATCCTGCTATAATCACTGCCTATCACAATTGAATTTTTTTGAGGTAAAATGTACATACTTTGAAATGTATAATTCTTAACTATGTAATTCTGGCAAATGCATTTACCATGTAATTCATACCCACTCATAAGATTTTGTACATACCCTTTATTAAATTCACAGATTCCTTTCTCTATTTCTACTTTAGAAAGGTTTGAATTTTTTTTTTGGTACCAGGGATCGAACTTGGGACCTTGTGCCTGTAAGGCAGCCAGTGGCATCACTGAGCTAAACCCCCGGCCCTTGAATTTTCTTATTATTAAATGCATATTAAATTTTATTAATCCATTTTTTAGGACTGCTTAAAATCACCCTGCCTCTTTTAAAGGATTTACCTAAAAAGACTGTACCTGAGAATAATCATTCTTTTTCATTTTTCCAACTGCCACAATGTATATACTACCTGATTCTCTTTTCCTTTTCTGTAGTGTTTGTGCTAAAATCTAAAATTTGCTTCATTTATTTTTGTTCAGATGGTTTTGAACTGAGTTTAAAAGTCACATGGTCAAAATATGACATATAAATACAGTGAAATACGATTTAGCCTTAAATAGGAAGGAATTTCTGATGTATGGTATGTGGGTAAACCATGAAGACATTATGCTAAGTGAAACAAGCCAAACACAAAAGGACAAACACTGGCATTCCACTTATATAAGGCATTTATGAGACAGAGGAGACACGTCTGACTCCCCTTCCTCCTGGGCCAGCTGGAGGGGCTGTGGTTTGGCCCACAGCCGTGATACCTCTCCCCTTGCTTCCCTTAGCTCTCCCTTGGATCCCAGAAGATGGACTGGCACAAGCTGCCTTCCCCACTCTCTGCATGCTGATGCCTGTCTAAAGAAATTAGAGGGGAAACCACCCCTAACTTGGCAGAGATCAGGGAGGGATCTGGACCCAAACTCCCCAGCCCCCAATAAGTTATTCCTCCTGAATATTCCCCGGTTTTGACCTTGTCATTTTTTTAGTGGAGATGTGACAGCTGTCAATCAAACAGCTCAGTATCTCCCCAGGTTGCTTTTCTTTTTTTTTCTTTTTTTTTTGGTGTTGGGGATCGAACTCAGAATCTTCTGCTAAATGAAGCAGGAACAGTACCAGTGAGCTAAATCCCCTGCCCTCCCCAGGTTTCTTTGAATCATGGCCATGACAGCACTCATCTAGACCAATTTGGACCCATCACAGCACCCCCTCCAATAAGAACTTCAGAAATTAGAAGCCAATGAAGATCACCAACTGGCAGAGTTGATCAAGGGCATCCAGTACAAGCTGGGGTCAAATGACAGTGGCCAGCACAAACCAGTGTCAAATGGTAGCAGTCAGTAGTGGCAGAAATCAGCACCCAGAAGAGGTGACTGATGGCATATGGCACAATTCGGTGTCAAATAGTGACCGTTAGTGGCCAAGACCAGCAACTGGCAAAGTTGACTGAGGGCATCTGGCACAATTTAGCATTGAATAGCAGTAGCTGAGACTAGCCACTGGCATTCAACTAAAGGCATCCAGCACAAGTTGGCATTGGATGGTAGTAGCTGGCAGTGGCAGAAACTAGTACTTGGCACAATTTGTCATCAAATGGTGGCGTGTGGCAGCTGCTGAGATTGGCAATCAGTAAAGTCAACCAATGTATCTGGTATAATCTGGAACTGAGTAGCAGGGCTGGTAGTGGCCAAGATCAGCCAATTGGCAAAGTCAACTGATGGTGAATGGCACAAGTCAGCATTGAACAGGCAGCAGCTGGCAGTGACAAAGACCAATACCTTGCAGAGTGCACCAATGGTATCTGGTACAACTGTGTCAAACACTGGTGGCTGAGACCAGCACGTGGCATTTGGCACAGTTCAGTGTTGAACAGCAGCAGCTAGCAGCAGCTAAGACCAGCAACTGGCAACTGACAGCACCCAGCACAAACTAGTGTCATACAGCAGTGGCCAGCAGTGGCACAAACTAGCAACTGGCAGAGCTGACTAATGGTGTCTGGCACAAGCCAGCATCATATGACAGTGGTACAGATCGGCAAGTGGCAGAGGTGACCAACAAAGGTCATCTGGCACAAGCTGGCACTGAATAAAGGCAGCCAGCAGAGCCATACACTAGAAACTGGCAGTAAACAGATGATGCCTGGCACAAGCCAGCATCAAATGGCGGCAATCAGCTGCAGCAGAGACCAGCAAGGCAGATGAGATTGATAACACCCAGCACTAACTGGGGTGGCAGTGGGCTGCTAGCACTGCTGAGTCATGATTTCTATCTCTGATGAGCAAAAGAACTCTCAATTGATTGGTGGCATCTACAGTAGTCAAATTCAGACAGACTGAAAGTAGAACTTACTTGCCAGGGACTGTGGGGAGGAGGGAGTGGGGAGCTGCTGTTGCATGGGTACAGAGGTTCAGTTTGGAAAGATGAAATCAGTCTGGATGTGATGGTGATGATAGCTGACCAAGAATGTGTATATACTTAACACTACTGAGCTATTGACTTAAAAACAGTTCAAACAGTAAATTTTCTGTAATGTCTTTTTTACCATAATTTTAATAAAAAGTCAATTATGGTATGTAAAGATAATATTAAAAAAAAGAAACTAACTATCAGACATAAAATATTTTGCTCCAAGGATCTGAGACTCCACAATATGATAGGACTTGAAGAGTTTATACAGCACCAGGTTTGGTGCTCTCGTTCCAACAGGAGCAAACTTAGTCCTGAGAAGGGTCACAGTTTGTGACCATTAACAGCAAGAGTAAGGACTGGACTCCAAGTCTCTTTTCCCTACAACATGCTGTGTTGCTTTCTCTACTGTGAGTTTGGATGAATGGATTCTATTTCTGCTGTGTGCTCGGATACAGATGACCATGGCTGTAAGACTAATTAATGACCCTGTAAATCCCTCCAGGTTCTCTGAAAATCACAAACTAGCAAGAAGCATTGCAGAACTGGTATGGTTCAATTCCATGTGCCCTTGCAATTGCTCAAAAGGACTCTGGGGCCCAAAGACAAACAGCTCACTTTATGCAGTAAATTACAAGATGAGAATAAAGAGCAGAAAAGTGTCCCCTTCCCCATTTCTGGCATTAGTATTGAAGCATAACCTGAATTTAGGATCTAGCAACTCTGTGGCAAAGCAGATGCAGCTGAGGTTAGGCTAAATCTTAGCTTTGAGTTCTCCAGCTTTGTTAAAGCTTGGATTATAGCCACTCCATGACTTGAGGCAGAACTGTTTTAGTCCATGAACATCTCTTTGGTAACTTCTTGATTTTTGTGATCCTGCTGGTGGCTAAGCAGGCCTCTGATTACTTGATGGCTTGGGTTTCAAAGTCCAGATACTCAGCGGGGGATTTAGCTCAATGGTTCCGCTGCCTGCCCTGCAAGCCCAAGGACCGGAGTTTGATTCCCGGTACCAAAAACAAAACAAAACAAAAGTCCCGATACTCAAGGTAGGCACAGACACAGCCAAAATTGAACTTCACCTGGGAATCTGCTCCAGTCTCATCCGTGCTCACTCCCACACCAGGGCTGTGAAAATACACCTCCCCCGTGGCCCATGCATATTTGCTAACATAAAACTCCAGTTCCAGCAGATGGTTTTCTCATCTACATCTCAAAGTTGAAGTGAATCCTGCCCAAACAGATATTTTTCTGCAGTTACTGGCTTTGGGTGTGGTGGTGTATTCCTGTAATCCCAGCTACTCATGAGGTTGAGGCAGGAGGATCTCAGGTTTGAGGTCAGTCTGAGGAACTTGGCCAGACTATCTCAAAATTTAAAAAAATAAAAAGGGCTGGGGATATAGGTCAGCACTCTCCTGCGTTAAGTCCTTGGTATTGAGGAAGAAGAAGAGAAAGGAGAGGACAACGAGATGGAGGGGGAGGAGAAGGGAAAATCTGAGGAAAATAGATATGACATTGGATTTATGTAACAACATGAACATATCATAGTTTAGACAGTAAATCAGTTCACAAAGCTACAAACTCATGAAAACATGCTCCCAGTAAGTACATTTTATGTTCCAGTGGCTTGTTTAAGTCTGTAGACAGAAATCTAGTAATTGAGAACCCTAAAGCTTCTCCTAGATACACAGATCTTTTTTTTTTTTGGTACCAGGGCTCAAACTCGGGTCCTAATGCTTGCGCAGCAGGCAGCGAAACCACTGAGCTAAATCCCCAGCCCTAGATACACAGATCTTAATCATTGCACATCCTCTCTGATCACACACAAAAGGATAATATGACCAGAATGAATCCTTGGTAAAGTTACGCTAATGAATTGGAGACAGCATGTTATGACATTATTCTGTTGCGGCTGGCGGAGAGAATGAATTCTGTGCTTATGACATGCAAGCGTCAGGAATTTTAAAATGTTGAACTGCTGCAGTCAGGCTTGGCCAGTGTCTGCATCTGCACCTCCCAGGAAGTTTGCCGAGACACTTTTGACTCCAGCTAAAGCTGGTTAGCCAGACAGCTTGAGGCAAGCACTAACTAGATGATTCTATGCAGGCTATGTGCAGAACAGGTATTAGGAAAGATGGGCAATGAAAACAGAGACAAGGTCATGTCCCTGGTCTTAGGAAACTTAAAATTACTAAGAGCTGTTATTTGGGGATGGCTGACCACGTGCTAATTCTCACAACTACTTTGTTAGGTGGTACCGATCACCTCTTTTGTATAAATGAGAGAACCCAAGTGCTGTGAGGTTAAGTAACATGACTAAGGACAGACAGTTGCTATGTTGCAGACACAAGATTCACCTGTGACCTTTGTGGTTCTGGAGCTCATAACCTAGGAAGACCACTGGTTAACAATGAGGGGGTGAAACTACTTATCAGAGTCAAGAGATCTTGCTATTCCCAGACATTACACATCTGGTTTTGAGTTATCACAAGACAGTACGATGTGCTACGGCACATGCTAACTTTTCATCTTACTGGGGCACACCTGAGACCAGCATAGCTGAGGGGCTGGTGTGGGGACACATCACTAACTTGTGAGAGATGAGCTGCTACCACATGGTCTCACTGGATAGCAGGGCAGGATTTGCGGACATGTCTTATAAAAAATATGTGGAAATGAATTATAAAATCTTATATGTTTTCTAAGTATTGATAGGTAGAGGTCCAGAGAGGATTCGTTTTAATGCATATGAGAATCACTTTGATTAATATATTAATAGTCTACATTTAACTGGTGCTTTGAAAGAATTGAGGGCTGAATGTTACTGTTTTTCTTTTTAAAATAGCTTAAATTGCTCCCTCATTTCAAATCGCTCATCTTGCAGATAACTCTCAATGGTGGTAACTGAAAAGAAGTGACTGTGCTGTAGCATATAATTCAGTTCATCAGTAATGAGGTGATGTAAACTAAAAAGAGATCTTGTGAAGCTTAGAATACAAGTGAGCAGAGGGGAGCCAACCGGGGAAGCTTCTTGGGGGAGGTGATGAGTCCCTCAGTACCAGATAAGCCTTTCTCTCCCCACCTTTTGGCAGTACCGAGGATTGAAACCCTGGGTACTCTTCCACTGAGCTTCAACCTCAGCTCTTTTAATTTCTTATTTTGAGACAGGGTCTCAGTAACTTTCCAGGCTGGGCTAGACATTGTGATGCTCCTGTCTCAACCTCTCAAGTGGCTGGGCTTACAGGTATGTGCCTCCATGCTAAGCAGCTTATATTCTTTTTTTTTTTTTGGTACTGGGGATCGAACTCAGGACCTTGTGCTCATGAGGCATGCCTGGGGCCACTGAGCTAAATCCCTAGCCCAGCTGCTGATATTCTTAAGTGGTCTCTGCCTCAGCCACTGTGGATCCAAAATAGTCAAAGTCTCTGCAGCTTCCTTTTCTATCCCTTTCCAGCACTAGCCCTTGAAGAAACCTTTTCTGACCACTACCCCTTTGTGCATCTGGGACTTTTTTTCCTATAATTTTGTTTTATAGTTTTAGCATACTTATCTGAAGCTGAAATTATCTTCTAATGGATCTGTTAACTTGCATAGTATCTGTCTCTTTCCACCAGAATGTGAGTATTCCGAAGGAGAAACTTTCCACCCTGCTGACTGTGTGCACTCTCAACCTAGAACTGTGCATGGTACTTGGTAGACGCTTAACAGATTATAAAAAATAAATGGATGGATGAATGAATCAAGAAACTCACCATGGGCCGGAGATTTAGCTCAGTGGTTCTGCCGCCTGCCTTGCAAGCACAAGGACCCGAGTTTGATCCCCGGTTCCAAAAAAAAAAAAAAACTCACCAGGTCATTATTCTGTCTCCAACCACCAGGGGATATCAGCCATTTTATTTCTAGAGGCCATCCCTAGCACATGACAAAAGCTATAAGGCAAAGGCCAAATATGAATTCCATCTCACCTGTTCTGCTCCCACCATACTGATGGGCTTGCACTTGAAGAGGTGGGTGATGAATTTGGGGATGAAAGAGCTGTGGATATAAAAAAAAATTAGGTTCATTGATTCTCCGGAAAAGAACTACAGAAATTTTTTTTTGGTTAAATCCTCTACCCCCAGAATTTTTTTTAAAGGTGCCATTCATCTGAAATGAATAGACACTTCTCAGATGAAGTAGAAACTGCAAATAAATACATGAAAAAATGTTCAACATTACTGGTCATTTGAGAGATGCAAATTAAAACAATGTTGAGATCCCATCTCACTCTAGAAAGAATGGCTGTTATCAAGAAATCAATCAATAACAAATGCTGGAGGGGCTGTGGGGAAAAAGGAACCCTTTTTCACTGTTGGTAGGAGTGTAGACTGGTGCGACCACTGTGGAAATCAGTGTGGAAATTCTTCAAAGAACTAAAATTGGAGGTTCCATTTGACCCAGATATTCCCCTTCTTGGTATCTTTCCAAAAGAATTAAAAGCATTATACCACAGCGATATATGCATACCCATGTTTATAGTGATACAGTTTGTAATAGCTAAATCTTGGAAACCAAATGCCTATCAACCAACAAATGGTTAAAGAAGATGGGTTTTTTATACAATGGAGTACTACTCTTCCATAAAGAAGGATAAACTTGAGACATTTATAGCTAAATAAATGCACTTTGAGACCATACTCTTAAGTGAAATAAATCGGATACACATGTTTAAATATCTCATTGTTTCTCTGGTGTGAGAAACAGAAAGGGTAAATAAGACCAAAATTTGTAATAGATATTGGGAAATGGGGAAAAAATGTTCAAAAGGGAAGGGGAACAAGGGAGGAGGGAGGGGGAAAGGAAGAAAGGGAAAAGAAAAAAAAGAATAGAAGGAAAAACTAAAAACAAAGCTTTTGTAAATAAAGTGGGGAAGAGGGGTTGAAGGAAGGGGAGGAGGATGGGGAAAAAAGAATCAAGGGATATCATGTATAGGTACAAACTCCCTATGATGAATGTTATCATTTTATATATCTAAAATGTATCAATAAAATTAATTTAAAAAATAAAGGCACCATTCCCTTCCCTAAGAAAACAGAACTGAGGTAGACACTGCTGCCGCCTATCAACATCTATTACCTTCTTTTCCTTCCAATCAAAGCCCTGGTTTTGTTCAGGTATACTTTACATGGCCTTAGGATGCTGGGGAAAAGTTGAGTCCACCCTAAACTACAGAGGTGAATTTTAACCAGCCTCAGTCAGTCTGACAGTGTCATTTCCTAGGTTACTGTTACTGGTCCTGAGTGGGATACAAGATCTAAGCTGGCCCAATCAGCTGGAGGGAAGGACTTAACTGCAAGGGTTAAGTGAGAGCCCCTCTTCTTCCTTAGGACATTGTTGCATTTGGTATAACCTCTATAACTGCCATCCTACCACCAGTTTAAGGATGTTCCAAAGACAGCAGAACAAACAACCTAGGTCTTAATGACATCACTGAACTCTCACATCAACTACTCTAAGATCTGTCCTACCACTGGACTTGCAGTTATATGAAATTTAAAAAAAAATAGGGGCCGGGGATTTAGTTCAGTGGTTCCGTTGCCTGCCCTGCAAGTGCAAGGACCCGAGTTTGATCCCTGGTACCAAAAGAAAAAAAAAACAACAAACCAACCCACCTGTCATTTAAATCAGTTTTAGTCAGGGCTTCTATTATTAGTAGATGAAAACATTTTAACAGATATGAGAGTGAATTATACATGAAGTAGTTATGGGGCCTTAAATGCAGAAACAGGAAATAATTGCTATAGGAATAACTGTCAGATCAGGAAATAAAATAGACTCCAAAGTATTCTGACAATACTCTAAAAAATTTGCTGAGGACTGAGGGTCAACTTATACTAGGTGGGGTGACGATGCTGGTTTAGGGGAAGGAATAGTGAAATGATAATAGGTCAGGAAAGCTTTTTAGGAAAAACTACAGAGACCTGAGTCAAGAAAGCCAGGCTGTACTGATGTGGAATTGAAGGTGTGGAAACTAGACATGCTCATTGCCAAGGCAAGATCCAGAGTGAGGGCCAGGGATTTAGCTCAGTGGTTTGCAAGGACCCAAGTTCGATCCCTGGTACCAAAAAAAAAAAAAAAAAGATCCAGAGTGATCTGACCAGGAAGTGAGTGTCACAGGGCCTTGGCAAAAGCTGGGTCTGTAGATTTAGATAAAGGCTGGCTGCCACCTCTTTCCTCACTCTTTTGATGCTGCACCTGGGCTTGTGCCCTCCTTCTTTTCAATCTCTTCATCTTTTTCTGTATGCTTGTGCTCATTCTAGTAGCGAATGACTTACAGGACATCTTAATGGAATGGCCACCACCACCTAAGATCCAGCCCATGCCAGACTCAGCCCTACCCTGGTCTCCAGGCTCAGGGTACTAGATCTCATCTACTCAGTCATGAAGCCAGGAACTGGGAGTTACCTGAGACTGCGCCTCACCTCAACCCCAACATCCAATCAGTTACCAAGTCTTCCCCTCAACTCCTTATCTGCTCTTCTGATCATCCTTCCCAACTGCTCTCCCTGCCTTCAGTTTTAATCTTTCTAACCCACCTGCTGCCAAATGGATTTATTTCAAATGCAAACATGACCAAGTTTCTTCCCCAATTAAAACTCTTATAATGGCTGGAAAGAAGACCTTCTTTGAATTATTTTTTTCTCCCAAGACAGGGTCTTGCTATCGTCCAGGTTAGACCTAAACTGCTAGGCTCAAGTGATTCTCCTGCCTCACCCTCTTGAGTAGCTGGGACTAGAGGCCCCACTACCTGATCACTTCCTTTATTCTGGATTCTCTGTCTGCAGACTTATCAATGATAAGCCCTGGGATCTTATGCTTCAACCTTGTTGAGCTGCTTTCAGATTCCATGATTCTGAAGGTATCGTAATTCTGGAGCTGGCCATGGTGGCACATGCCTATAGATCCCACTACTTGGGAGACTGAGGCAGGAATTTGAGAACAGGCTGGGCAAGATGAGAACCCTATCTTTATTTATTTATTTGTTTTTGGTACCAGGGATCAAACTCGGGACCTTGTGCTTGCAAGGCAGGTGCTGGGACCACTGAGCTAAATCCCTGGCCCCAAGACCCCCATCATTTAAAAAAAAAAAAAAAAGAATCCTGCAGGCTGCTAATGCCTCCATGTCTTTGCTTTCACTGAGCCTTCTGCCTGGACTACTCCTTCCTAGGGGCTTGGGAGTCAGTCCTCACACACCTCTCTGACCCTGCTCAGACATTTCTTCTGTGGAGCTTTTCCTCAGTCACTTCCACCATATTCTCATGGAGTCCTCAGGCCTCTAATAATGGCAGTGGCTACCACTTTTTGACTGTCAGATTGGCACCAGCACTTTACAGGAAATTTACCTGTGACTTCCCATTTTATCCTCCCAACCACTATTAAGAGATTTGTCTTACTATCTCCATTACCGAATAGAGGGGAGTCAGCTTAGTGGATGAGGGAAGTTGCTTGTAGTTCAAATTGTGGTTCCAACCAGGGTGTGACCTTGATGTTTAAACAGGAAAGGCTACAGTCCCTGCAGACATCAAATGCAGGCAAAGGAGCCATGGGTGGATTTGCATGGGTGGGGTAGGAGAGGTTAGAGGAAAGGAATTTGAAGTCCAGAGATCAGATCTAGGGGCAGGCCTGCTGACTGAGAGGCAGGGTGAACAAGGGACCATTTGGAAGGGAATCCTCGGAGCTGAAAACCAGAGTCAAACAAGTAATGTGACGTTGAATTAATAACTAATTCCAACTATTCACATAGTTGTCATCCAAGGTACTTCACTCTACAGTAAGCTGTGTAGGGCCGGGGATTTAGCTCAGTGGTTTCACCGCCTGCTGAGCAAGTACAAGGACCCGAGTTCGATCCCCAGTACCAAAAAAAAAAAAAGAAAAGAAAAAAGAATACAGTAAGCTGTGGTTGTGCCCTTGAACTGGCTCTATGTACTAGTCTACATGGGATAGGCCAGGGAACCACAGGGACCAGAGTGATGTCTCTGGGGCACAAATCACAGCAATGTGGTGGGTAAATGCCATGGGCTTCTCTGGGCCATCAGGATGGTAGTGGCTGTTGCCCTTGGTTGGGGAAGGGTCTCCTCACAACCCCCACCTCTCAAGTTACTGGAGTGAGGCTGAGATTTTACAAGAATGAGAGGGTACCATTGACTAAAACCGAAATACTTTCTAGATCACAGGTTGAATTTTTCCAGATGTGAGCGGGCATCCTATTCCCAGTTCACTCAATATGAGCTTAGTAATAAAATTAAAGGGCTCTGAGCAAATGTGAGGCTGATGCTCAGATGAGCTAAACAATGGCCTCCTTATTTACTCGAAGGTGAGCTCAATCAGACCCCTGGGTGATCACAATGGAGATTTTTAGTCACAGTAAATTTTTAGAGACATTTCTACCAGCAGTTATGGGGAGTGTCACAATGTGATTTATCAGCAATGCTTTTAATACACATTAATGAACACTCAGAGAGTGAAGGGAATGTCAACTCCTGGTCCATCTGCCATACTGCAAACATTAATGCCTCCCTGGAGAGTCTACTCTATCCTTTCTTGACAAAGTAGAAACTAAAGCTAACTCTACAGGCCACTCTGTTATGGTTGCTCCTTAGGAATTTATTTGTGTCAGAGAGAGAAAGTTCTAATTGAATACAAACTGGGAGAGATTTGGAGAAGACAGAAACTTGGAGTCTTGAATCACCCTTTGGGACCTGGATCAGGATAACCCAAACACAGTAGCTTGGACACGGCTGCCTTTCCCAAAGCTCTTCCCTAAGAAGTTTGCCAAAATACTTATTTGATAATTGGTTGGGAGAAGCACTGGCCTTCTACATAGCCTGGTCTCATGGGAAACAGTGCTATCGCCAGATGCTGACTGGCAAAGGACCAAACTATTTCTGGGAGGTTTTTTGTTGTTGTTGTTACCAGGGTTTGAACTAGGGTCCTTGCGCTTACAAGGCAGGCAGCATAACCACTGAGCTAAATCCCTGGCAGGACCAAACTATTTCCTTGCTTCAAAACTGAAGCCAGAAATTGCCACACATGAGGATGTGATAGAAGACATGTAGTTCAGTGTTTCTTCCATCTACCTTGGCAATAAAGCTGACAGGCTCTTCCCAATTCCTAGAACTTTCTCTAGATCCAGGGATATCTACAAGTGGACAAACTCTAGCAGCTACATTAATAAATATTATGGAGAAGAAGGAAGACGAGTCTTAAAAGAACCATAAGTTGATGACTCTTATCCTTAAAAAGTTTATAATCTAGGCAGAGACAAACTATACACATGAATTCCCTGGAAAATAATTTTAATTATCCAAACACGGGCAAGGGGTTACATCCATATACTTCCAAATAACAGGATGCCCTCATTTTTGTTAGCCTTGATGTGGCTTATGATTATACTGCTATTACTGCATATATGACCTTAAGTAGCAGATTTGGCTTTATTATTATAGTCCTTTAGGGGTCAAGTTAATATTAGTTTGCCTATAGGGACCAGAATGAACCCCAGCTGATAGCAGGAATCCCTGAATTGTGAGCATGGCAGGTGGTGAATATGGCATTAAAATAACTCTGTTGAAAAATAGAATAAAATAACTTTGTTGAATCTTTAGCCATTAGGGAAATGTAAATCAAAACTACACTGAAATTCTACCTCAACCCAGTCAGAATGGCTAGCATCAAGAATACAAAAAAACAATAAATGCTGATAAGGATGAGGAGGAAGGCCTCTCCACTGCTGTTGGGAATGTAAATTAGTACAGCCACTATGGAAATCAGTGTGGAAGTTCCTCAAAAAACTAAAAATAGAGCTACCATATGACTCTTCTATACCATTCCTTGGTATATATCCAAAGGAATTAAAGTCAATATATACAGAGTATCTGTACGCTCATGTTTATTGTGGCATAATTCACAATAGCCAAGTTATGGAACCAGCTGAGGTGACCATCAATAGATGAATGGATCAGGCTGGGGATTTAGCTCAGTGGTTCCGCCTCCTGCCTTGCAAGCGGAAAGACCCGAGTTCGATCCCCGGTACCAAAAAAAAAAATAGATGAATGGATAAAGCATGCTGTATATATACAATTAAATATTATTCAGCCATAAAAATCAAAATTATGTTATTTGCAGAAAAATGGCTAGAACTAGAAATAATATGATAACCAAAATACTGCTGCCTCAGAAAGACAAGTACTGTACATCTTCCCTAATATGTGGGATTTTCTTTTGGTATGGGTTGCAATTTTTAACAACAAAAAAATGAGACAGGGGCTGGGCATTTAGCTCAGCTGCACCGCACCTGCCTGGCAAGCGCAAGGTCCTGATTTTGATTCCCCATACCGGGGAAAAAAAAAAGACATAAAAGTAAAAGGGAGACTATTATTAGATAAGAAGAAGGGAATAAGGGAGAGGGAAAAAGGGAATATGGGGAAGAGTAATGGGAGATGGATATTATCAAAATATGTTAATGCATGTATGAAAATACCACATTGAAACCCAGTATTTTGTAAAATTAATATGTACTAATAAAAGTTTAAAAAAACCACCATTGAGCATGATATCATAATGGCAGACACATATCATTAAGGATTTTTCCAGACCCATAGAATGTACAGCATCAACAGTGAACTACAGACTTTGGGTGATAATATGTCTGTTTGTACAACTCTGGTGGGGGGTGTTAATACTGGGGGCATTTGTGCAAGAGGGGGCATGAAGTACATGGGAAATCTCTGTACCTTCTGCTCAATTATTTTGTGAAACTAAAACTGCTCTAAAACATAAAGTCTATTTAGAAAATAAAAACAACTCAGTGATGAGAATGCTCCAGAACTTACTTTGCAAATTTAATGCAGAACTGAGTAAAGTATTTCCGTGTGGAAGCCAGGCTGTCATGGATGATGGGGACATTCTGCTTAATGTGAAGAATGACAGAGGTGACATAGGGGCTCTGGTCACCAACGTGCTCCACATTCTGCCACTGCATCTGAAATAGAGACAGGACAGGAAGAGACTTTAGACCCTTCACAAGGGAACCTACTGCCTGTTACTGGGTAAGGAAAAGGGTGGAATGGAAATTAGGTCACTGACTGGTATAACAGGAATTGGCCCCTTTTTCTCTTACCCATTATGTAACACAGTGGCTCATCATGAGTAAAAACAAGCATGCCCACCTTCAACTTCACGGAGAAGTAGACCTCAGGCACCTTTCCTTTTCCTATGGGTCCCCATCATCCTTCTAAGAGCCTTCCTTTCCCATCTAAGTTGCTGTCTTGTAACGGGACCCTCACTAGATAGATGAATGAGGATTTTATTCTGTCAATTGTTCTACCAGTGAGACTGTGGGACAACAGGGGAGGGACATTTATTTCCAAGGAGATACAGCCTGAGAGATCAGAGAGGTGGCTAGGCTAAATGCAGAGAGACCTGGAAGAAGATTAACTTATACCTCCTCTCAAGCAAATTTGGAATTCTTTAAGAAAGGAAGAAATTATAGGACATATGAGAGTTGCTCAAAATACCTTGGGGTTGGGGGAAGGGAATGGGGATGCAGATCAAACATGATTAGTAAAGCTGGGTGATGGGAACATGGGGTACACTATGCTGTTATCTCTGCTTTTGAATATATTTTAAATTTTCTATGAGAAAAACATTTTATTTATTTTTTGTTTTTTGAGACTGGGTCTTGCTATGTAGTCCAGACTGGCCTTGAACTTCCTATATAGCCCAAGCTGGCCTCAAACTCACGGTGATCCTCCAGCCTCAGCCTCCCGAGTGTTGGGATCACCAGTGTGCCTCACCAAACCCAGCAACATTTTTAAAAGGTGTGCAGAGTGAGGTGCTGCTGTGCACACCTATAATCCTAGCACTCTGGGAGGCTGAGGCAGGAAGATTGCAAGTTCAAGACTAGCATGGGCAATTTAGTGAGACCTTGTTTCAAAAAAAGACTAGGGTGTATCTCACTGTGAAGGCTCTGTGTCTAACACCAGTATAGTAAAAACAACAACAACAAAAAGTGTGAGTATGGAAAAGAATCTCAAGGTTCTAGAATCTTGGGGCTTCGATGTAATTTCAATAAAGGGAAAGGAAATAGGATCTTTGGCAAACACTAGGAGCAGATCAAAGAGTAAGACAGCAACAAGGGGAACAGGGCAGAAAGAGGCACAGGGACTACAGGGGTGACAGCCTCAGGGGAGACAAGTGCCACAAGAAGACTGATAAATTTCAGGCCGTGAACAAAAACCAGCTCATGCTCTGTCACCCTGAGGAGACTTAGCTGACACACTCTGGAAAACAGAAGGAAGCACCTTGTGGTATGAGGGGGGACAGGGGCAGCATGGGTTCCTAGCCTGGTTGGCAAGGAATGGGGACTTGAATTGTGACAAGAGTGGGGCTGTGCTGGAGAACTGCTGAGTCAGCCTCTCAGAACTGGCTGGACTGTCTGCTAAACAGACCTCGAGCCAAACACAAACCATAGACCGCTCATAGAAGGAGGTCAGTGGTTCTTGGGGCTTGATGTCTCTGGCAAGAAAACACTATTTTTATAGAGCTCTTGGGGAAAAGAAAAATTTGATATTGAGACAACTTGTTTAAAAGAATCCTATTGTACGCAGATGCTTCTCCAGCGGGAAGCTAAAAGGACTGTTTTGTCCTAAAGTTTCTTCAAATCAGCAGATGTTGATACTATAGGTATGTGTGAGTACAAACCCTTAGAAAGGCAGGGAGGTATCTTCATCTTCACTTTATAGATAAGAAAGCAAGGCCCAGAGTTGCATGTAGGGCCACATGCCTGTAATATCAGCTACTTAGGAGGCTGAGGCAGAAGGATTGCAAATTCGAGGCCAGCCTGGGCAATTTAGCAAGGGCCAGTCTCAAAATTTTAAAAATATATAAAAAGAGTGGGGAATGTATTTTTGTGGTAGAATGCTTGCCCAACATGCAAGGTCCTGGCTTCAATCCTCAGTACCACAAGAAAAGAAAGAGAGAGAGGAAAAAGAAGTCAAGGCTCAGCATATGAACAAGACAATACAAGGCTTCATAACCAGGCTCCAGAGAAAAAACATTTTTTCTTTTTTTTGGTACTGGGGATCGAACTTGGGACCTTGCGCTTGCAAGGCAGGCAGCAGAACCACCGAGCTAAATCGCTGGCCCGAAAAACCATTTTTTAATGGGGTCTCACTATGTTGTTCAAACTGTTCTCCAAATCCTGGGCTCAAGCAATCCACCCACCTCAACCTCCCAGGTGGCTGGGACTGCAGATGTGTGGCACTGTACCCAGCAAGAAAAGGAAAATTTACTGGGAAAAAGGAGAAACAATGAAGTAGTAGAAATCAAATTGTCTTTATATTCAAATGTTTTGGTTATATGTAATGTTTTCCTCATTATCTTTTACCTTATTAGAGAGGCTCTTCTTCCATCTGATTCTAAAGATCTGACCCTTCCACACAAAATGAGTACCCTAGGTGATTTTCAATGAGTTCACAGGGTGAGGCCCAAACTGACAGGAGCTGTTAAGTCTGTACTTCACCTCACCCCTAGCAATGCAGCAAGACCTGGAGCAGATTGCACTGTGAACTGGGCGGGGGCCAGTCCCCCTCCCCCCAGTCAACATGAAGCTTTCCATGGAAATGACTGCTGCTTTCCAAGCTGGCAGCATTGTATATTTCAAAATCCCAAAATGGTTTGTAAATAGTTATCTAAACAGTTCTGGACTCACAGAAGACAACCATAAATGGAGGTGGTGATGTGCTCTGTCACTGGTTACAAAGCAACACTGTAGCAAGATAGAGCACGGGGTGTGGAATTTTTGCAAGTTCCTGCTCATTAGTTTGTATATACATCATCTAACTCCTCTTAATAACCACTGCCCAAGCCGGTAGGTGTTCACATTTGGGATATATGTGCAAGGGTCTGATTTGCTTCAGTATTTTCGCCAGTTCTAACTCCACTGGTCAAGTTAAAAGAAATATTAGCAAAAGTCAAATGGACTCATTATTTTAAATTTTAGCTTAATCACATAAAAATGATTTAAATTACTGGAAAATAATGAAAACTGACATTGCTTTTACTATTTTTTCAAATGTGCAAAATATAGTTAGCAGTGATTCTGTCCAATTATTGTTTCAGATGGTTGATCCTTGCTCTCTGCCATCCGGATCACTTAAGGTTTGGGCTATAATTTGCCCAAGAAACCTATGTTATGACCTACCATGTGCAGGTTGATATATATATGTGATATGTATATACATGATATATATATATTTAATTTTTACAACGATCTTGTAGATGAGGAAACTCAAAAAAGCTCACAGAGATTATGTAATTTGTTCAAAGTTACACAGCTGGTAAAGGATACAGTTGAGATAACCAGGTCTTACTTAAGCCCAAATACTACATCAGGCTGTTCGCTAGACACTTGTAAAATAAATAAATGAGAATAAAAGCATTTAGCTTGGACTTAGTTAAAAGTAAGCCCTATTTCTCAAAAAGCTAATGAAATATACAGTGATTAGGCAAAGGTCTCTTTCGTCTTTTTTTTTTTCTCTTTTTGGTACCGGGGATCAAACTCAGGACCTTGTGCTTGCCAGGCAGGTGCAGTGCCACTGAGCTACATCCCCAGCCAAAGATCTCTTTCAAAAAAGGAAAGAAGTAGCAGTTTGTACTTGAAGAAAAAAAAAATCATGAAAAACCATCAGTAGAAGTAAGACTTCAATGTTTTCAGGTAAACTTTGCATCTGACATTCAAAAGTCACTCCTCTATAATTTAAAGCTTTTTCTTTTGTGGTTTTTGTTTGGGGGTAAGATGGTGTGGAATGGAGTTGAATACCAGATGGTGTTCATCTGATACTATTATAAACAACAAGAAAGAGTCTGCAAAAGAGTAGTACCAAAAATGCAGGGTTGATAGAAGCAGCAAGCAAGATAATAACCATCAGCCTCCATGACTCCAAATTTAACCTCAGGGAGAGAATATGGGGCCCAGAACATCCCTAGGGCTATGCTTCTGCTGCCTGAAGTGTGTGGTCCATTTGATACTTCCCAGAGAAGGCTGGGAGACCATCACTATTCCTAGAGAAGGCCAGGTGTAGCAGGGAACTCTGACCAATCCAATGATCTGACAACAAAGCCCCACAAACAGCTTACTATAGATTTTTTTTTCTTTTTTGGTATTTCTAAAGCTTGGAAACAGGTCTCCTGAGAAACTTATTTGCATCATCTGAAAACTTAAATTCCCACCTATTAATTTTGACCACTGAATTAGATTCAGAGCATCATCTCAGGTGTTTGGACTGGCCAACTGGGGGGTCTAGTGTTGTGGTTTAGGCTGCTAAACTATGGGCCCCAAACCACTACTCAGGGACATACTCACTCTCACTCTCTTTGATGCTTGTTTGGGCTATTTTTCCTCCTACAATAAGCATCTGCTATATTTATAGGTACTTTCTGCACATATAACATTGGACCAAACATTGTGTAGGAATGAATATTTATGACCACCTACTATGTGCTAGGCACTGTGAGTGACATTTTCACATGAACTTATTGTTTACAACAGTGCAGTGAAGGAGGTATTACTCCTGCTTTACAGATGACAAGACAGTCTCAGAACAATGGGTGACTTGTCTAATGACGCGTAACTATTTAGCAGGACTGAGATCTAGACATTGGTCTAAACTCAAAGTCCATGTTCTTTCCACTTTACTGTATTACTTCCCCAAAGAAGAGTTACTACCCTAAATGAACCTGAAATTAGCTGGGGGAACTGGGGTAAGCAAAATCTGGCTGGAATGAAGGAGCAGATATATTGATGTTGTGGTCTTGGTGATAGTGGTGTAGAGGAAATAAAGGAGTGATACATTTTACATCTTTTCTCAAGGATACATGTTCCTTAACTCTAAGCAAGGAAAAATCAAGATGATTCACAGTAGACAGTGAAGTAACAAAGGGTTTAAGGACTATATTACTTGCATTCATTGCTGGGCCAACAGGAAGGTGATTTTATACAGTACAAACCTTTCTTCACAATTTGAAAACACCTATAAAAAACTCCAACATCTACAGATAAATAAAGGAGAATGTAGTGTTTCAGAGATAGGAAAAAGAGAAGGGGGTAGAAAATGACCAAGACATGTTAAGTATGTATACCAATTGATCAAAATGAGCCTCACCATTCTGTATTAAAATCTTAACACTTACACAGCCTTTGGTCATTACAATTCCCTTTACAGCAATTAACCTTAAGTTAGCAGTCATGAATGTTCAGAAAAGAAAAAATATATACACACAAGGCTGCCTATAAGTGTGAAATCTGAAAATTACCTAAATAGTCATGAAAAACAAATGGATTAAATACATTTTAGGGGAAGCAGCAGATTATAGTATTTAAAATGATGAAACCCAGAATCAGCTGGTCTGAGTTCTAACACTCTCTATGCAATGTGCCAAGTGTGTGACTTAAGCAAGTTACCTAACCTTCTGAGCCTCAGTTTTCTCATCTATAAAACTGGAATCATGTAAATATTTATAATCTATTATTGAAAGATAATCCATGGAATGCTCTCATAGTGCCTCACATATACTAATTCCAAGCGTAATGTTAGTTTAATATCATAGTTGGGCCCGGGGATTTAGCTCAGTGGTTCCGCCCCATGTCTTGCAAGCGCAAGGGGCCCAAGTTTGATCACCGGTACCCCCTCCCAAAAAAATCATAGTAACTATGATAAATGTTAGTATTTTCATGATTTTAACATTAAATATTTTCACTATGGAATATTATATAATCACTAAAAACACAGTTTTCAGTGATACAGAAAACTAGTAAAACCTGCTAAAGGAGAAAACCAGGTGGTAAAACAATGTGTAAAGTACAAACTCATTTTGCTTTTAAAATGTGTCTGCATAGGGCCGGGGATTTAGCTCAGTGGTCTCGCCACCTGCTGCACAAGCGCAAGGACTGGAGTTCGGTCCCCAGTACAAAAAAAAAAAAAAAAAAAAAATATATATATATATATATATACACATACATACATATCTGCATAAAGTGAAAAATTAAAATAAATAGAACTGTTAATGAGAATTAGGAATGATTTAAATGTTCTTTTTTTGTTTTTTTTATTTTTGAGCCAGGGTCTCACTAATGTAATTCAGGTTGGCCTTAAACCTGTGATCCTCTTGCCTCACTCTACCAAGTGCTGGGAATACAGACATGTGTCACTATCTCTGGCTTAAATTTGTTTCTTTTAAAAAAATATCTGTACTATGTATAATGGAGGTGATTTGTTTTTATCATAACAAAAATATTTTGAAAAAGAAAGATATATCTTGATTATAAGTAGAAAGTGAACTTGATTTGTTAAAAATGGTGCTTGGTGGGCCTTCTGAAATAGATCTGCATTTTAATGACTGAGGAAAATGAGAACAGATTTGAGGACTGTTCTATCCATTTCAAAATGTCTTTGGGGGATAGTAATGCAGTTTCCTAAATTAGTACATGTTCACAATCCTGAAATCTAATAGAAATTACATGCCAGACTGTAAGGAAATTTAATTTATTTAGTTTTTTCCCCTGTTTTTTTCTAAAGTTACCATTAATGGGAAAAAGTTAAATGTGTTTGATTTTGGACAGAGACTTAGATTCTTTCAACCTAGTAAGTAGCCCTTAGTAAAAAGGACATAGAGAAGAAGGGAACACAGGATCAATGGTTCCTTTTAAGAAGGTCATGGTTTAAAAAAAAAAAAATCTTACTTATAAGATCATAGTTATATTAATTCCTAAGAATGTGTAGAATTTAAAAAGATAAAACTCTTCATCTTTTCACCAAAACACTCCAAACAGCCACCTTAAATAGCAGTAGACTTTTTTTTTTTTGGTACCAGGGATCAAACTCTGGTCCTTCTGCTTGCGAGGCAGGTGGCGGAACCACTGAGCTAAATCCCCGGCCCCTGGTAGACTTGTTTTTTAACTTTCTGGCTTTACCATTGTAAGCTATACGCTCTGGGAATAATATGAAAAAGAAACATACATACAAGAAGGACAGTTCATTAGTTTGCAGGGACAAATCAATGAAGTAGACTGGAATCCCTCAGGCTGGTTGCTCAACACATTCTCTCCCCTATAGGAAAGTTGCAGTGTCCAACAGAGCAAGAGAAGCTGAAGACTGACATCTACACCATGATGCTGTGAATGCCTGGAGAGCCTATAAACAAAGACACATGGAGACTCACACAAAGCTAGCTGTCTTGGGTACCCACAAAACTACTGCTCTTCTGCTTTTAGCCACTTTCCTTAGGCTGATTTTACATCAGCTGCCACATTTCCCAGAAGGACTTACTCCCACTCTGAATGGGCGGCACAATGCAACCCTGCCTGGAAAGACAGGAATGTGGATCCTAGCTCTGTCATAGGCTAGCTAAGATATGCTGGACCAGTGACTTAACTTCTCTGTGTTTCAGTGTCCTCCTCTGTAAAAGGCGAACATAGCTACCTCATAAGTTATCTCATTTGATACAATTAACTGAGATAAGCAACTTATCATCTCTTAGAGCTCATCTAAAGAAATGATGCAGTATGGGAGGGAAAAGTAGTCTGAAAAATAGTTTTGACAAAACTTATCAGCAACACTCTTGTAATCTCAGTTAGTTTTAGAGGGACTGTTACACTCTCATTATATGTTGCTTCCTCTACTATGGCTTAACTTTGGCCTCCTTAAGGCTAGGTGTGTATGTATTTTCTGCAAAACTTGGCCACTTTGTATTTTCCTCTCCTTGTCTAGCAGCAGGCTCTACACCTAGGGAGCTAAGAGTTACGTGTGGGCATTCCCACTTCTGACCCTGAGCTGGCTCCAGGATACCACTTGCTGAAGAAGCCCTGCTACTTAAGTACCACCAAGAATCATCACATCATCTTCAGTAGCACTTGCTATTTGCTTAAGGACTTCAGGGAGTCTATGCTCCTGCCATCTCTATAACAATGTCCAGTCTACTAGCTCCACAGAGCTCAATCTGCTGCTCAGTAGTCACCTATGTCTGTCACCATTCCTTGGTCAAATGAGTGCCTGCAGTCCTTGGTGCTTTCTTCTTTCTGCTGCATTTATCTTCTAAGTCATTCAGGGACCATTACTTAAAGCAAGTACTGTGCTATGCCATGAAGTAGGACTCTGCCCTCAAGTTGTTTAGGGTTTAATATGTAAGACAGAGGTGTGTGGAAAAAGAAAGGCTGTGGCCAGTGTGGCTACTTTTTGTAGACGAGTCTCAGCAGTTCTGAAGGCTTCTGGGTCATTAATAACTCCTAAGACCCCTGCTAGCTCAGGGTTTTCTCTGAGTTTGTTAACTAAGAATGCACCAAATGTCACATCCTTTCATCAGTGTAGATTACTTCAGACCACACTGTCAAGAAGAGGACTAGAAGAATTTTTTGATGACTCAAAGAATTGGGGGCAAGAAAAAGTGAAATCTGGAGCTGCATGGACCTGTCAGCAATTAAGGAATAAAAGTAATGAAGATTTACATAAACTTTGGTACGTCTTACTGAAAGAAAGAAACATGCTTCTAACTCTAGAACAGGAGGCTAAGCGTAATGTTTGCCAATGCCAAGTCCAGAATGGTTAGAAAAGGTAGTTGATTCCATGGATGCATTAGATAAAGTTGTCCAGGAAAGAGAAGATGCTTTGAGGCTTCTCCAGACTGGGCAAGAAAAAGCTAGACCTGGTGCTTGGAGAAGAGACATCTTTGGAAGAATCATTTGGCACAAGTTCAAGTAGTGGCCTATACCTTGGTACTTAAATAAAAGATATAACAGGAAACGATTCTTTGCAATGCCTTATGTGGATTGTTTTATCAGACTGAGAACTGAGAAACAAGCCCACATTTCAGCAAGAAAGAAAACTTTGGAGAAAAAGAAACAGAAAGCTCCGCAAGAAAAGTTTCCACATCTTGCTGAAGCCCAGAAGTCAAGTCTTATCTAAAAAACATTTCTAATTTTTTCCTTGCATAGCAGACTATGTACAAAAATATATATTAAGTGGTTTATAAAAAAATTGTGTTTTTAATTACATGACTTAGCAGTTGTTCTAAAGGTTAACCTGATATGTAAATTCTGAAAGTGGTCTTGCTCCTACCCCATTTTTAAAAAATCAGGTAAAGTTCAGACCAAATTCCCATCTTAAAAATTCTGACGTCTGTGCATGCTTTTATATCACCTGTTGTCTTACAGTACTCCAGTGGTATTAACAGTCGAAGCAAGGCAATAAAGTGGTTTTGGAATTCACACAAAAAAAACAGGTAAGACAGAGATAACTGTAACCTGGGGATGGTGGTGGATACCTGGAATCCTAATAGTAACACTGAGGCAGGAGTTTTGCCTGAGCCTAGCTCAGCCAACTTAACAAGACTCTCGTCTCAAAACTCTAAAAAGAATTTTTTTTTTTTAAAGGGCGCAGGATGGGCCGGGATTTAGCTCAATGGTTCCGCTGCCTGCCTCACAAGCGGAAGGACCCGAGTTCGATCCCCAGTACCAAAAACAAAACAAAGCAAAAAAAGAAAAAAAAGGGCAAGGGATATAACTCAATGTGAAGGTTTTGAGTTCAATCCACATTATGGAGGTGATGAAGATGTTCTGGAATTAGTTGTGGTAGCTATATAACTTTATGTAAATACTAAAACCCAGTAAGCTGTATACTTTACAGGGAATGTATCTTGTGTTATATGAATTACACCTCAATTTTAGAAAAGAGACAGATATTTGAACTGGATCAAAGGAGGTAGTGATAAGCAGACAATAGTAAGTAGGAAGATAATTCTAGGCAGAAAGAACAGAATGAGAAAAGGCATGGGAGCCACAAAATAATGCAATACATATTCAGGGAAGTGAAAATGGTTGGTGTATAGGTTACATACACAGGAGAGGTAAATATTAAGCTAGCAGGTAGTGAAAGGACAAAAAATGAAAGTCCTGTATGCCAACTAAGGAGGAGATTATGGGGCACTCTGGTTTCCTCCTAGGAGAACGACATGACCACGGTGCTCAATTCAGTCCATCTTGTCCAGGAAGCCTCCTTCCATCCACTCAGAATCATTCAACAACTCTGTTCCACTTTGGCAATCCCAACTCTCATTTTACACACAATTTATTTTATTTTTATTTTTTATTTTTATTTATTTATTTATTTTACACACAATTTATAAAACACATCTATTTATCCAATGGTTATCCTGAGTTTTCTCCCCAAAGTAATATAAACTCGAGGGCAGCCTTGTTTCTAATCTTGACTATGTCTGTCCAAGACAGAGTATTATGTGGAATTCCTAAGATATTTATTAAGATTGGCAATTCTGACAAATTTCTGAGCTTTTCAAGCATTGTCACCCCTTTGGAATGTTCTTTTTTTTTGGTACCGGGGATCGAACTCGGGTGCTTGCGCTTGCGCAGCAGGTAGCGAAACCACTGAGCTAAATCCCCAGCCCCTGGAATGTTCTTATAATCACAATTATTCAAAACTTTGCCCTCTTCTCTTTCAAATACCACTTGCTTACAAAGGCTTTTCTTGATTGTCCTACTACATACAAACTTTCTCCTTTAAAATTTTGTATTTTTCTTATGATACTGATTTCTTCAGGCCTTCTATTACAGTTATGTGAGCATTCCTCTCACCTCACATATCTCTTACCTCTCATCTACTAGCATCTAAGCACTTTAGGATAATGTCTATGTCCTTCCTGCCCTTACAGCTCCTAGCACTGTGCTGAGTATGAGTATGAGTTGAACTGTCCAACTAGCAGCAAAAATGATGGAATTAAGAGACAGAAATAATCACTATCAAAAAGATTTTTTAATCCTAGAAAAAAAATTACACAAAGCAGGATGTAGGCACAAATAACACAGGGTGTGTGTTGAATCAATTTGTGACCACTTGGCATGTTTATTTTCATCACATGGATTTCATTTTGCTAGAACTGCAGAAGACTCAGACAAAAAGTAATGGCCTCACAGCTGCTGTGTTCCCAAGTCTGTGGTTTTCCTATGACATAAACAAAAGATTCTGGAGGTATGGTCTCTGTTAATCTTTCCTGCTGTGGGTCTGGGGGAGAAATGGATGTTGGGGTATGAGGGGCACTGGAGGGAAATCCACCTAATGAACTGACAGTTCATATAAGCAACACCTGGAGTGTGAAACCTCCTCCAACTGTTATTTTACTGAAAGAAAAAAACTTCCAATCTTCCCTTGGTCAATGTGAAAATTCTTTCACCAGCTGCATTCCAGGCTGCACTGTGTGGTAGCTCAGGAGCCATGGCAGCTGGAACAGATCACATTCAGGATGTAGTGAACGCTCACCAGCAGCAAGGGGATAATCAGAACCTACAAAATGAATCCTCACAGCCATGTTCCTTTAAGAAAATGGATTAGCCTCAATCTGCCTGCTTAGAGTATCTGCTTATAAACAATGAAAATACTTATCAGCATCTGGTGAGAAGATCACCTTTTTGAATAGACTATGACAATAGCTATTTCACAACTTCCCATTTTACTCATTAGAACCCCAAAGCAAAAGTTTTGGTTTTTGTTCTATTTTGTTATTTATAATCTACTTCAAATCAGATGTCTGGTTACAGAATCTGTGACATGTCACTCCTCCTGACAAGAAGGAAAGAACTAACACCTACTGAGCATTTACTATGTGGCTGGCACTAGACCAGGCACTTTCCTCATGCTCTACCTCACAACTCTGGCAGGCAGAAAGCCACACTTCACACACGGGAGGTGACGGGCCCAGACAGGTTAAGTCTTTCCTCAGCACCCTCTAAGGAAAAACTGGAAGAGCTGGGTGTGTCCGATTCCAAAGTCACGATTCTTTCTATTGTCTTCTGGGGCTAATGTGCCCCACAGAAGTTCCTTCTCTAAAATTTTCAAGAATGCTATAAGAGCCTGTGACCCTAGAGCAGGCACTGGAAAACTTCTTCTGTAAAGTCTCAGATAATAAATATTTTGGCTTTGTGGCCTATATGGTTTCTGTTACAATTACTCAATTCTATGGTTGCAGCACAAAAGCAGCTATAGATAGTATATAAACAGACCTAGTTGCATTCCAATAAATATTTATTTTTAAAAAAGGTAGTGGGCCAGATTTGGCCCAGTCAGATTTTACTGTTTGTCAACTCTTCATGTTTTACAAGGTTGTAAAATGCACAGCTTCATGTTACAGAATTTGGGCTTAAAAAGTCAATAAAGAATTATCTATTTTTAACTTGATCAACAGATATGAGAGTCTTCTATATTGAAGATACATGAGAGAAGAAGGGTGGTGTACAGGGTCCACACATTCTTTGGGGAAGAAAAGGCACAGAAAGACAAAAGCCAAAAACAGCAACATGGGATAGCACATAGTAAGTGTCGAAGGAGGGAATTTAAGACTCAAGGCCTTAAACTGATGGAGCATGAGGACATTAGGAAACCCGAGTGCACAAGTTGATCAAATAATTTTGTATTGGCACCAAATCTCAGAAAGTCATAAAACCTCTCAGTGGGCAAGAATGAAGAATGAGTCAGAAGTTACTGCTTTAAAACTGAATGAAAATACCCATTTTGGTTTTAGCCACATTATGGTTTTAGCAAGTCAGATGCTAATCAAAGACAACATCTCCTTTAGATTCACCAAACAGATTTATTCCCAGTCTCATTCTCAAAGGATAAGCAATGATGAAAGGTGAAAGATAAGTGTTGCACTTTGAGGAACTCCATGAGGTCTTTCCATTCTCCTCTCAGCTGACACTTTAAGCATTAAAGAGTCTAAAAGAAGGGCTGGGGATTTTAGCTCAGTGGTTCTGCTGCCTGCTTCGAAAGCGCAAGGTGCCGAGTTTGATCCCTGGTACCAAAAAAAAAAAAAAAAAAAGAGTCTAAAAGAAGCTACCAGCAAGGGCCAAGAGAAACTATTTCGGTCACTCTTGGAAGTCTAGGGAGAACCCAGTTCTTAAAACCCTACCTTGGGCCGGGGATTTAGCTCAGTGGTTTCGCCGCCTGCTGCGCAAGGGCAAGGACCCGAGTTCGATCCCCGGTACCAAAAAGAAAAAAAAACCCTACCTTGTTCATGGCAGTCAGGGCAGGATCACAGGCCGCATCCAGGTCTTGAACCAACAACTGAATGCTGCTGGAGATGACACTGCAAGTCAAACAAAGTATTGTGGTCACTGCTTAACAAAATCACCATTTGAATGACTGACTCAGCTCCTTCCAATCTATCAGGCACCTGTATAAAATTAAGATTCATTATTTCATCACAATTTGATCACAGTTTGAATTAATGACAATGGAGAAGCAGTTGGTTCTTTTTTCATGTACTGGTCTTATCTGGGTATGTCTCCACTCAGTCAGGACCTCAGCTTTCAGGGCTAGTTCGAGAATCCCTTTTCAAGTTCTCCTCCAAAAGTATCTGTTTTATATAATTGTTTTAAATCAGAACAACAATAGCAAAGAGTTAAGAGGAGGAAATAGCTGGGGATTTAGCTCAGTGGTTCCGCAGCCGCCTGCCTCACAAGTGCAAGGTCCAGAGTTCGATCCCTGGTACCAAAAGGAGAGGAGGAAATAAACTGAGAATTTTAAATTTTCTTCAATAAATGGCTGAATGAGAGCTGAAATTGGATCCATCTCTAACCTATTTAATGGCAGTGGACTAGGAACTGAAAACAACAGAAATACTGCAAGGTCATCCCAGGGAGAGAAATATTCCAAAATATTCCAAAAAGGCTTTATTGTTTGACAGAGTCCACCCTCAGCTCCCTAAGTGTCTCTCCCCCCCATCCCTCTCTCTTACACGCGCGCACACACACACACACACACACACAGACGTGTGCGGGCACACAGAAGCATGCACACACTTTTATACTTTTGATGGCTAAAATCCTGCCAATTACAGTTTCTGTTCTAAAACACAGAAGGTGGCCTGACCCTCTGTGAATTTAGGTGGGGGCAGATGGGAGGCCCTGGAACCAAACTTTCTTGCAGGAATGGCCAAGGGATGATTTCTTCTCTTTGTTATTCCAGATAGTGTCACCACAAAGATACCTTCCCCACACCTATAAACTAAGAGAATGAGGAGGCAGAACAGGCAGAACAGGAGGCAGCTGTTAATTCTAATGCTTGTTCTTAGTGGCTAGTGGAGAATAATCCCAGTCCAAAAGAAGGCCCTAGAAACTTCTTAGGTTCTGTAGTGACTAAAGCTAGCAGCCTGACATGTGCCACCCCATGAGGGAGAAAAGACAAGCACCCTTGAGCAGACATGTGCAAGGTACATACGTGCTGAATGTGTCCATTTCTCCCGTGAGATTGATTCGTTCTGTGAGACTTACATCGACTTTTTCTTTGAGTTTTTCTTCTAGCTGTTTAAAAAAGAGACAAACAAAAAACATATTTAGTAATTATCCAAAGAATTAACATAGTAATGATAGGTACAATTCTAGATACTTTTCATGGGACTTATTTAATTCTATGATCCTATGACTACTATCATTTTCAGATGAGAAATTAGAATGGCTTATCCAAGATAGTAGGTGGCAGGGCCAGAAATAAACCTCCTTAGAAGCCATACCCTTTAGTACTCTGCTGTATCTGTTTCTTATAACACACCAATAACTCATACTATTGATTTTGAAAAGATCGCGATTTTACAATATTCCCTGTACCATAAAGTGCAGACTTGTCTACCAACATTGGAAACCTCTGGTGTGAGTGGCAGTAAAATCAGTTAAAATATTCACTGAGTATTGTTATGGGCCAATCACTTTGCTAAAGTATTGAGATATGTGGTAAACCAAAGAAATAGTCCCTATCTTTATTATTAGCCTATGGCCTGGGAAAGAAACATTCCTATGCACCTAGAGCAGTGATGGCAAACCTTTTAGAGACTGAATGCCCAAACTGCAACCTGAAACCCACTTACTTAACGCAAAGTGCCAACACCGCAATTGAATACTCAAGTATTCAATTTTAGTTTAGAAAAAAACAACTATTATCTGATGCTCAGCAGCTGGGGCGACTTGGGTTGCATGCCAACAGACAGGGCTCTGTGTGCCTGCTGTGGCATGCATCCCAGAGGTTTGCTGCCACTGACCTAGAGTCTCAAAGAAAAATACAACTGAGCAGGAATTGTAAATATCTGAAAACGTTCCTAGTTTTGATGAATCTAATCTAGCACTCCTAAACCTAAGAGTTTTGTTTAAATTCTGAAATGCTTTTAGAGATGTATTAATTAGTATAATCTTTTTGGAAGGCATTTTATTTTAAAAGCAAAACTTTAAATAAACTCTTTAACCCGGCAATTTCACAACTAGAAATGAATTTCGATGAAATAATGAGAATAATGTACAGAGATATGCAAATATTTTTTGTAGCATTTGTTAATTCAACCAACGTTTACTGAAAGCCGGCTGGGGATTTAGCTCAGTGGTTCAGCCGCCTGCCTCACAAGCACAAGGACCCGAATTTGATCCCTGGTACCAAAAAAAAAAAAAAGTTTACTGAAAGCCTGTTTTGTGTCAGGCTGTTTAAAAGAGTAAGGGGATTATTTAGTGAACAGAACAGGTAAGATCCTGTTCTCATAAAGTTCACATTCTAATGCTGCTTTATATTATTGAAACTCTGGAAACAATCTACATGTACATCTACAAAGGACTGATGAAACAAATTATGGCACAGGCTTATCATGCTTAATATCTTCACTGGCCTTTCCATGTACACTGAAAATAAAATCCAAATTTCTACCCATGACTTGGCCTGTCGAGCTCTCTGGCCCTATCTTGCTACTTCTCACCTTACGTGTGAGGCTTCAGTTATACTGGCCTCTGAAACTTTAGGGACACAGCAGAGTCCTTCCTAAGGATCCTCCCAGTCCACACTTCTACTTCCTCTCCCTGAAATGCTCCCTGCTCACCCCTACTCAAAGAGCTTCACTGCTTCACTGCACTGCCACTTCTAACTCTCCAAGCCCCTCACTCAGTGTCTTCTCCTCACCCCACGTCTCTGCTTTAACACCACCTCCTCAGAGAGGCCCTCCTTCACCACTCTCTTCCACAGGCAACTTCCTTACTCCAGCACTGCAGCATTTGTTTCCTTCCTAACTCTTACCGTGAAACAGAAGTTAAATCTTGGCTCACTTGCTATTATCTGCCTCTCCCATTAGTTCTAAGTTTCCTGACAGAAAGAAACTTGTTTATTATGTTCACCATTGTTAATTAACACCAGATACATAATATGTGCTTAATAAAGATCTGTGGAAGGAATGAAAAAAATGAATGGAACACCTTATTCAGGTGTTAAAAAAGTTGAGGTAATAGTGATATGGAAAGATGTCTATGATTTATTTTTTGTTTTTGGGGTTTTTTTGGTACCAGGGATCAAACTCGGACCTTGCACTTGCCAGCCAGGTGGTGCAACCACTGAGCTAAATCCTGGGCCCTATGATTTAGGTTTTTTTTTCTTCCTTAAATTCTTTTATTGGTACATGTTAGGTATGCAATACGTTTACATTTATCATTGGGTGCTTATACCTGTACATGATGTATCTTGGTTCTTATTTTTTCCCAATTACCTGTGTGCCCTTCACCCCTCCACCCTGATTTAGTTTTTTTAAAAAGTTATTTTGTTATAAAATAACATGTAGGGCCCAATTTTATTTAAAAAGATAATGACAAAAATGTTTAGGAGAATAATATATATTAGTTAAATACATAAAAGTGGTTGTTCTGAGGGATGAGATTATGGGAAAATTTCATCATATATATTGCTATAAAATCTGAAACACTTTAGGAGTATATATTCCTTTAAATATCTATTTAATTGGGAAAATTCCAAATATTTAAAAAAATACAGAACAGTACAGTCAACATACCAACTGCCTTTCGGCCAGCATCACCAGTTGTTATAACATGACCAGCCCTGTTTCATTTATAGTCTTACCCATTTCCCCAGCTCTTGAATTATTTTGAAGCAAATCCCAGACATTCTATCATTCCGTCTGTAAATATTTCAGTATATAGCTCTCAAAGATAAGAACTTATTCAGACAAAATTAATAATTCCTTTAATATCAACACTACATAATACAGTCAGTGTTCACATCTCCCTCACTGTCACACAAGTTTTTAACAGTTTGAATCACGACCCAAATAAGGACCATATGTGGCAATGGACTGATATGTCTCTTGTCTTGTTTTAAAAAATGAAATATAATCATCTTATAAAAATGCACATATCTGTAGTGTCTCAGTTGGATAAGTTTTGACATCATACACATCTCTGTAACAACCAATAATAGGACATAGAACATATGCCCAGAAAGCTCTCATATTTCTTTTCCTCTTTCTCATCAATCCCCTTCCATGTATTATCTGATTTCTATTAGCATAGATTAGTTTTGCCTATGTTTGAATACATTTAAATAAATACGACCATATACTATAGATTCTTTCATCTAACATGTTTTTGAGATTCATTCACATTGTTAGGGGTATCAGCAGTTTACTCATTTTACTGTCAATGAATAGTCCATTGTATGGATATACCATGATTTATTTATCCATTCTCCTGTTCAGGGACATTGGATTGCTCCCAATTTTGAGCTCTTACAAATAGGGCTACTATAAACATCCTGTCCATCTTTTTATGGTTACACTGTATTTTCATTTATCTTGGGTAAACACCTGGAAATGGAATTGCTGGGTCATAATGGTTTATAAAAACTGCCAAACTGCTTCTCAAAATGGCTATACTATATTACTTTACATATTAACATATGCACAATCAAGCTTTTCCATATATTTGCTAATATCTGATGCTGCCAGTCTTATTTACTTTTTAGATGTTCTGATAGCTATGTCCCAGTTTTAATTTGCATTCTCCTAATAACTCATGATGCTGAGCACCTCTTCCTTTACTTATTGGACTTTTTTTTTGAAGGGGGGCGCATACTGGGGATTGAACCCAAGGCCTTTACACTGAACTAACATCCCCAGCCCTCAGCCTCTCAGAGTGTTGAGATTAAAGACATGCACCACCACACCTAGCTAGACAGCTGTATATATCTCCTTTTGTGAAAAATCTGTTCAAGTTTTTGCTCATTTTGAATTGGGTTATTCACCTTTTATTGATGATTATATAGGGGTTTTTTTTTTTTTTGTACTGGGGATTGAACTCGGGACCTTGTGCCTGCAAGGCAGGTGGCGGAACCACTGAGCTAAATCCCCGGCCCAAGAGTTTTTGATGTACACTGGGTTTAGTCTCTTATCACATATAGTGCAAATATTTTCCTCAGTCAATGGCTTATCTATTAATGAAATCTTTTGATGAGCAGAAAATTAAATTTTGATGAACACCAATTTATCCAAGTTTTTCTCCTTTGGTGGTTAGTAGTTTTTCATATCCTGAACAAAGAATCTTTGCTTACTCAAGGTTGTACAGATCTTTTCCTGTTTTTCTTCTAGAAGCTTTATGGTACTGGCTTTTATATTTAAGTCTCTGATTCATCCTGAATTGATTTTTATGTATGGTATGAGACAGGGGTTAAGGTTGTTTCCCATATTTGAAATCAACTGTTACAGCCATGATTGTTACAAAAGTTTTCCTTTCTATATTTTATTGCTTATCACTTTTGTGCTAAAATCAGCTAAGCATATATGTATACCCAGCCCTATGGTAAGTCTTAAAATCATTTTTTTCTTCTTTTTCAAAATTGTGGGTTTTTGTACATTTTTCTTCTCTACTTCTTCAAAATAGCCTGCTTGAATTTTGATAGGGAGCTGTGATAAATCTATATATCATTTTATAGAGAATTGATGTCTTAACAACAAAGTCTTCCAATCCATGAACATAGTAAATCTTTTAATTTATTCAAGTCCTTAATTTCACTCAGCAACATTTTGTAGTTTTAAAGATAGAGATCTTACATGTTTTTCATCAGATTTACTTCTAAGTATTCGATGTTTTAAATTGGTATTGTGGATAGTATCTTTAAAAATAAACTACCCTTTTTAGGATAGTTTTAGATTTATAGAACAAACGCAAAGATAGTTCAGAGAGTTCCTATATACCAAATACCCAGTTTCCTACATTATTACCAGTGGTATGATACATTTGTTGTAACTGATAAACAATATCAACATGTCACTTGGTTTTACTATTTTAAATTTTATTTCCCATTGCTTTTGTTGCTCAGATTCTTTTTTGTTTGTTTGTTTTGTGGGTCTTTTTTTGAGACAGGTCTTATACTATGTAGTTCATGCGTTCAACTATGTAGTCTAGGCTGGCTTTGAACTTGCAGTGATTCTCCTGCCTCAGCCTCCCAAGTGCTGGGATTACAGGTATGTGCCACCGCACCTGGCTACTGTTGCTCAGATTCTAATGTCTGTTTGGTTTCTTCCTCTATTTCTCTTTGCCCCTCTGTAATTTTTCCTTAAAGAAATTGGATTGTTTGTCCTGTATATTTTTCCATGGCTTAGATTTTGCTGATTGCATCCACAGATACTGACATGTTCCTCTGTCTCTTGTATTTCCTATAAATTAGTAGTTAGATATACTAGCTTGATTAGATTCAGGTTCTTTTTTCAGAAAACTATTTCATGATAATGCTGTGCACTTTTATCAGGAGATACTGTACATAATATTTGACACATCCTCTCTTTTTTCCCCCCTTGTTTTGTTTTGATTGTTTGGTTTTTGGTTCTGGAGATTGAATCCAGGGCCTCATGCATGGTAGATAAGCATTCTCCCACTGAGCTACACTGCAGTCTCTCTTGAGTGATGCTCAATGCCTAGATACATTATTCCACTAAGAGAAACAGAGAATAGCATTTTAATTCATTCTTTTCTTTCTTTGTTAACTAAACTTCTGCTGTAAAAAGAGTTTCAACTATCAATTATTTGGTTATCCCAAGGTACATATCATTTAGGAAAGGCAGGATAAGATTTTTCTCTTTATTTATCAGTATTTAACTCATACTAGTGGTTCCTTATCATCCTCAAAGGCAATAAAGAAAGTTTTAAAAAATCATTATAACCAAAAATCATTATATCCAATTATCAGGGAAACTGTTAACAGAGAAATCGGATATCATTATATCCAATTATCTGCCTCTTAATGGAATATCATGTAGCCATAAACAACAATAACAGTAACAGGAGAAATGCTAATGTTATGACACTAACAAAAAAATAAAATGATATAAAAGTGAATTATGATAACATACAAAACTATGTTTACGAAAAATGATTGGAAAAAATAAGTTGTTAATATGATTATATGAGGGTGATGGGATTAAGATTAATTATATTTATTATTTTTTGCACTATGGTTCTATGGTTATTTTACTTAGCATACTATATTTATATGTATGTATGTCTTTCTTTCCTGCACAAATACAAAATACTTAAATAGTGATTCTTCACTTAAGAATTCTGGGACTCCAGTCGCACGGAACACATGCTGAACCAGCCCGCTGCAGACAGGCAGGTCTGTGCACGCCCTACCGAGGTCCTGAGTCGCGCGGAAGACGCCAAATCACCCTGCTGCAGACAGGCAGCCACCTGATTCCACACTACAAAGACGCAGAGGACACCAGACCACCAGACCAAGGTACTGAGTCCCACTGTTCCCGGCCCAGAGGTAGGGGCTTCTGAGCAGCCGTCCCACTGCTCTTGGTCCAGAGGAAGGGGCTTCCCGGTCACCATCCCTCCGGCTGCTCCCAGCCCAGAGGAAAGGGCTTTTGGGCCACCTTCTGTCCTGCCACTCCTGGCCCAGAGGAAGGGGCTTCCAGGACACCATCCCTCTCACCACTCCCGGCCCAGAGGGAGGGGCTTCTGAGCCACCATCCCACTGCTCCTGGTCCAGAGGAAGGGGTTTCCCGGCCACCATCCCTCCCGCTGCTCCCAGCCCACAGGAAAGGGCTTTTGGGTCACCATCCCTACCGCTGCTCCCGGCCCCTGTCACACCTCACCCAGCTCAGAGGAGGTAATCCGAGCAGGCGACAACAGCCCGCCGCCCCAGTCGAAATGAGAAAACACGTAAATAAGTCTCAAAACCAGACTTCCAGATCACCTACAGCAACCCCAAAGGGAAATGAGATGGAACACTCTGATACTCAACCACCTGCACTCACTGAACTAGCAACAAAAGGGGATCTAGAAAAAATGAAATCAGAAATAATTTCTCAGATAACAGGAGAAATTGTGCCCCTAGTGCATGACATGATTAATAAATCTAGAGAGGAGCTCAGGAACATGATGGAATCCCAACATAAGAAACAAATGGAATCCATAAAACAGATGCAAATAGATTTCCAGGACATGAAAAACTCCACTGAAAGTTTACACAGCAGAATGAGCCAATGTGAGGACAGAATTTCAGATATAGAAGATAAGATTGCAATTAGTGACCAGGAAAAGAAAAATTGCTTCAAAATTATAAGGGAACATGAGAAATCAATCCAGCAGCTGCTAGATGATGCAAAAAAGGATAACATAAGACTGATTGGGCTCAATGAAGAAACAGGAGAGAGTGTAGATGACATAAAAAAATCTCTTCACAGAAATAATGGCAGAAAACTTCCCAAGCAGGGGAAAAGAGCTTGACATACAGATAAGTGAGGCATATAGGACTCCAAATAGCCTTGATCAAAAAAAATATACACATAGGCATATAACTGTTAAGATTCCAGAAACTCAACAGAAGAACAAAGTTCTCCAAGCAGTCAGAGAAAAGAAACAAATCACATACAAAGGAAAGCCCATCAGAATCACAGCAGACTTCTCAACACAAACCATCAAGGCAAGAAGAGCTTGGAGTGACATATTCCAAGCCCTAAAAGAAAACAGCCTCCAACCCAGATTGATGGACCCTGCAAAACTATCTTTCAAAATGGATGGAGAAATAAGATACTTACATGACAAACAGCACCTTAGGAACTTCGTGAATACCAAACCAGCACTCCAAAGAATTTTACACAATATCCTAGGAACAGACGTTGAGGATCATAAGCCCAGGAAGCAAAGCAGAATGAACCCATCTGGCATGAGAAGAAATTAAATGTAAAGGGGGAGAACCCAATAAAAAGAAAAAGTCATGGCAATGACAAGTCAATACATTTCAGTTATAACCATCAATGTTAATGGTCTCAATTCACCAATCAAAAGAAATACACTGGCAGAATGGGTCAAGAAGCAAAATCCAACAATAGGCTGCATACAAGAAACACACTTAATTCAAAAGGAAACTCATAGACTGAAAGTTAAAGGGTGGAAAACAATACTCCATGAGACAGGAACCCAAAAAACAGCAGGAGTAGCTATCCTCTTGGCAGATCAAGTAGATTTCAAACCAACACTGATTAAGAGAGATGAAGAAGGACACTACATCCTTGTAAAGGGAACAATCCAAGAGGAAGAGATGACAATCATAAATATCTATGCACCAAACACTAGTGCACCCAACTATATAAAACAAATACTAATGGACATGAAAAGTCATATATGCACTAATACAATTGTAGTGGGGGACCTCAACACCCCACTGTCATAAATAGATAGATCAACTAGACTAAAAATAAATAATGAAATACTAGAACTCAATCGAACTCTTGAACAAATGAACTTAACAGATGTTTATAGAGTCTTCCACCCCACAAAATCAGAATACACATTCTTCTCAGCGGCACATGGGTCATTCTCAAAAATAGGCCACATACTCACACATAGAACATATTTAAGTAAGTGCAAAGGAATTGAAGTTATCCCCTGTACATTATCAGACCATAGTGCGATGAAATTGGAGATCCATAGCAAAAGAAACTCAAAAAATTTCATAAACACGTGGAAATTGAACAACACACTTCTGAATAACCAATGGATCACAGAGGAAATTAAAGAAGAAATCAGACAGTTCCTTCAATTAAATGACAATGATAATGCAACATATCGGAATCTATGGGACACAATGAAAGCAGTCTCACGAGGGAAATTCATAGCAGTGAATACACATATTAGGAAAACAGAACGAGCCCAATTAAACAACCTGATGCTGAACCTCAAGCTTCTAGAAAAAGAAGAACAGGACAACCCCAGAGCTCATACAAGGGAGGAAATGATAAAGATCAGAGGAGAAATCAATGCAATGGAGACTAAGAGAATGATACAAAAAATCAATGAAGCCAAGAGTTGGTTCTTCAAAAGAATCAACAAAATTGACAAACCCTTAGCCAACCTTGTCAGAAAAAGGAAAGAAAAGGCCCAAATCCATGCAATTAGGAATGAAAAGGGTGAAATTACAACAGACCCAGCAGAAATCCAGAGGATCATCAATACCTACTTCCAGAACCTATATGCCAATAAGATGGACAACACAGAAGAAATGGACAGATTCCTAGATACATATGAATTACCAAAGTTGAACGAAGAAGACCTAAAAATTCTGAACAACCCAATATCAACCAATGAAATTGAAAATGTAATTAAAAACTTATCAACTAAGAAAAGCCTGGGCCCTGATGGCTTCACTGCTGAATTCTATAAGACATTTAGAGAGGAACTGCTGCCACTACTGTTTAAACTCTTCAATGAAATGGAAAGGGAAGCAATACTCCCAAATTCATTCCTGGAAGCAAACATCACCTTGATCCCCAAAGCAGAGAAAGACCCAACTGAAAAGGAGAACTATAGGCCAATCTCACTAATGAACATAGATGCAAAAATCCTTAATAAGATAATGGCAAACAGAATGCAGAAGATCATCAAGAAGATCATACACCCTCATCAAGTGGGATTCATCCCAGGGATGCAGGGATGGTTCAACATACGAAAATCAATCAATGTAATACACTATATCAATAGAGCCAAGGACAAAAACCATATGATTATCTCCATAGATGCAGAAAAAGCATTTGACAAAATCCAACATGCATTTATGATAAAAACCCTACAAAAAATTGGAATAGATGGTCTCTACCTCAAACTGATAGAAGCTATCTATGAAAACCTAACAGCCAATATCATACTAAATGGTCAAAAACTGAAATCCTTCACACTAAAATCAGGAACAAGACAAGGATGTCCACTATCACCACTCTTGTTCAATATAGTTCTCTAAACATTAGCCATGGCAATTAGACAAGAGAAAGAAATAAAAGGAATAAAGATAGGTAATGAAGAAGTCAAATTGTCATTATTTGCAGATGACATGATACTCTATATAGAAGACCCCAAGAACTCCACCAAAAGTCTTCTAGACTTAATAACCAAATTCAGTCAAGTAGCTGGTTACAAGGTCAACACACAAAAATCAATAGCTTTCCTCTACACCAATGACAGACTCACTGAGAGAGAAATAGGGCAAATAATTCCTTTCACAATAGCATCCAAAAAACTGAAATACCTAGGAATCATCCTAACAAAAGAAATCAAAGACCTCTTCTCTGAAAACTATGGCACTCTGAAAAGAGAGATTGAAGATGATATCAGAAAATGGACAGACATCCCCTGCTCCTGGGTAGGAAGGATTAATATAGTGAAAATGGCCATACTTCCAAAACTGCTATATAGATTTAATGCAATTCCAATTGAGATCCCAGCAGCATACTTCATAGACCTCGAGAAAACAATCCAAAAATTCATTTGGAACAAGAAGAGACCCAGAATAGCAAAAGCAATTCTAGGTAACAGAGACATGATAGGGGGTATCACAATCCCCAACTTGCAACTATACTACAAAGCTACTGTGATAAAAACAGCATGGTACTGGCAAAGAAACAGACCTGAGGACCAGTGGAACAGATTAGAATTTGCAGAAACAACTCCAGACACACTCAGCCATCTCATCTTCGACAAAGGAGCCAAACACCCTCACTGGAGGAACGATAGCCTATTTAATAAATGGTGCTAGAAAAATTGGGCTTCAACTTGCCAAAGATTAAAACTAGACCTGTATCTCTCACCATGCACTAAACTAAAATCAAAATGGATTAAAGATCTAAATATTAAAATAGAAACTCTGAACCAGTTGGAACAGAGGTTAGGTAGAACTCTTGAAGACATCGGTGTAGGAAAAGATTTTATGAAGAAAACCTCAGTTGCCCGTGAACTAGCACAAACAATCAACAAGTGGGATCTCTTCTTATTAAAAAGCTTCTGCACAGCAAGAGAAACCACCAGCAGTGTGAAGAGACAACCCACAGAAACAATCTTCACCTGCTCTTCCTCAGACAAAGGTCTACTATCTCGAATCTATAAAGAACTTAAAAAGATCAGACCTCCCAAATTTAAAGACTCAATCCAAAAATGGGCATCTGAAATGAACAGACTTGTCTCAGACAAAGAAGGAGAAATAGCAAATAAATACATGAAAAAATGTTCAACATCACTGGTCATTCGAGAGATGCAAATGAAAACAACACTGAGATTCCACCTCACCCCAGAAAGAATGGCTGCTATCATGAAATCAACCAATAACAAATGCTGGCAGGGCTGTGGGGAAAGAGGAACCCTGCTCCACTGCTGGTGGGAGTGCAGACTGGTGCAACCACTGTGGAAATCAGTATGGAGATACCTCAAAGAACTAGGACTGGAAGTCCCATTTGACCCTGCTATTCCACTGCTGGGGATCTTCCCCAAAGAATTCAAAGAATCATACCACGGTGATATATGTGCACTCACGTTCATAGCAGCACAGTTTGTAATAGCTAAAACTTGGAAACAGCCCAAATGCCCATCAACTGGAGACTGGATAAAGAAAATGCGGTTTTTTAATAAAATGGAGTACTACTCAGCCATAAAAAATGAGAAATTAGAGACATTTATAGCTAAGTGGATGCACATTGAGGTGATACTCTTAAGTGAAATAAATAGGACACACATGTGTAAATACTGAATAGTTTCTCTGGTGTGAGAAACTGAAAGTGTAAATAAGGACTAAATGTATAATAGGTAATGTGAAATAGGAAGAAAAGGGGCAAAGGGGAAGGAAGTGGGAGGGCTAGGGGAAAGGATAGAAGGGAATGGGATTAATATGAGAAAATGGAAAAATAGGAACAAAATCTTTGTAAATAGGGAGGACTGGAGGGGTTGAAGGGAGGGCTGGGCAAGGGTGAAAAATAAGAACCAAGAGAGACTATGTAAAGGTGCAAATTTCCAATGATGAATGTCATTATATTGTATACCTAAAATGTACCAATTATTAAAATGAATAATGGATAATGTAAAATAGGAAGAAAAGGTCCAAAGGGGTAGGGGTAGTGGGAGGGGCAGGGGAAAGGAAAGAAGGGAGAGGAAAAAATGATGAGAAATGGAAAAAATGGAAATAAAGTCTTTGTAAATAGGGAAGGGTGGAGGGCGTGAAGGGAGGGCTAGGAATGGGGAAAAAATAAGAACCAAGATGCATTATGTAAAGGTACAATTCCCAATGAGAAATGTAATTGTGTTGTATACCTACAATGTACCAATAAAAGAATTAAATATTAAAAAAAAAAGAATTCTGGGACTCCTACCTTGGAGGTCCTCTCAGATGTTGATGTCCTGCCCAGGGAATGCATGGGGATAAATGGATTGCTGTCTCTAGTTTCAAAGCCAAACCTTTACAGGTCATTCTCTATTTAACTCAATGTGACTATGTCCAACTGTGGAGTCTTTGTGGGAACACATCCTATTTCGTCTACTGGACTCAGGCTTTGGCTTGCAGGAGCTCCAAGCTGTGAGGTCTGAACTATCATTTATGACTATCTAGACATGTGTAAATAATAAACAAAAAGAGGTAAAGGAGCAGAACTGTCTCAAATTATTTCCTTTCTCTTAGCCTTAGGTGATCACACACCAAATGAGAAAGAGGACTTCTTTTTTATTTTTTTGGTACTGGGGATCGAACTTGGGTCCTTGTGCTTGCATAGCAGGCGGCGAAACCACTGAGCTAAATCCCCGGCCCATGGACTTCGTACTTTTGAGACAGGCATGGTGCCACTGAGCTAAATGCCCGGCCCAGGACTTCTTTTTTTTTTTTTTGGTACGAGGGTTCAAACTCCTTGCACTGGCAAGGCAGGTGGCAGAACTACTGAGCTAAATCCCCAGCCCTTTAATTTTTTTTTTTCTTTTTTGGTACCGGGGATCGAACTCGGGACCTTGTGCTTGCGAGGCAGGTGCCAGAACCACTGAGCTAAATCCCCGGCCCTAGAAAAAGGATTTCTAATCCCATCTGCGAGGCTGAATGAAAAGTTTTCCTTCTGCTAAATCAGTTCTCAGAACTTCTGCTACCTGGGGGTCTCCAGTAGAGAGTCACCCCTTCCTGCTTCATAGTCCCTGAAGGTCAGCATCCCTAACAATGGTTATTTGTTTCAGCATACTGAGAATGCTGTGTAAATTTCAAGAGACACATAAAAGTCCAAAGGATTTTGCTTAGCTTAGTAACACTTCTGAGAATGGAATAATTGGTCATGACTCATTACCACCGGCAGCTGGATCCTAGGACTAAGTTTATTACTGTTTTTCTCATGTGGAAGGTAGGGATACTGACCTACTTTTAAGAGGCCATGCCCGCTGAATGGCTTTCACAACTCTGGGGAGAAAACTATTCAGTCTCCTTTTAACAAAGCTCTTCTGTAACATGGCTGCCTGGGTAGTGTTCTGGCTGGACAGTGAGTTTTCCCCTGTGGGAGGCCCATTAGTCTGGCTAAGGCTGCATATGGCTTTGTTGGGGCTCATACTCTTCCTTCCAAGATATGTGGCCCAGAGAGTTCAGGGAAAGGAGGTGGTATACAAAGCCAGGATGGCTCACCTGCTGCGTGGTGGCCAGACAGTACTCTGCTGTGCTCAGGATGCTGCAGATGAGGCAGAGCTCCTCAATAGTGAACTTGGCCACTTCAGAGCCCTCCTTTTCCTTTAGGAGGCTGCTGATGGTCAATCCTCCACTGCTGGTGGTGGTTCTGAAGAAAAGGAACAAAAATTAGCCAGGCCGGAACTTCTAATTTGCTTCCTGAGCCAGAAACTGCATTTTGTAAGACAAAGAAAAAAAGGAAAGGAAAGACTGGCCATGGCCCAAAGAAATCCACGTACAATGAGTCCTTTTCCTCCTGACCTCACCTTGACTGTCAACTGTTTAGATTCTTTCACCAACAAGAGTAGGAAGAGACAACTCCAAGAGTAATCAAATGGGCCAGGGATTTAGCCCAGTGGTTCCAGTGCCTGCCTTGCAAGCACAAGGTCCCAAGTTCCATCCCCGGTACCAAAAAAAAAAAAGAGTAATCAAGCCTAAGCCTAACAACTACAAGGACCAGAAACAGAGGAGGGTGCTGAGCTGCCTCTTGCTTTAGCTTAGAATTTCTTGCTAGGCACAACTCATTTAGATTATCAGTAGAACAAAAGTTGGTTCTCCAACTGTTTCTCTCAGTTAAGAAAATTCTATACTGGGATTTATTTACATGTTGTATTTGAAGAGGTGTAGGTACTATTACACATGGTTCCTGCCTAAAGTCCTAACTGCCTCAGGATACTGAAAGGCAGCTCAAATTCTCTACAACAACAGTTTCTGTGGGGGCAGTCCTCACCCATAGCTTATGTTCTTAAATGGGCTCTAAGATAGCAACAATTACCCACTAGTTTGTGGATGCTTCAGAATTTTCTGGCTCTTTACACCTTGTCCCCATTTCTGTGAACAGCTGTCTTTACTAACAAAATCCCTGTTGAGTGCATCATTTCTTTTGTACTGGAATACTAATACACATAGGAACATGCTAACAGGATAATGTTAAGTGAAAGCAGCAGGGTATAAAACTATCAGTATTATAAGGCCCAATTCTGTTCAACAAACAAAAGCATGCACACCACACATATTATATGTGTGTATAAATAAATAAATAAATTAGAAAGAAATAAAAATTGTAAAATAATTTTCATCATAATCAAAGAAATTCACATCAGTAAACTATACATGACACTTCAAATCTCCTGTGGAGCATGGGTTATATTTTCTTTCCTCCAAATAATGTAAAATTCCCATATATGACACATTTAGTGACAATGATAAAAACTAATTCTAAAATTGTTAATTTAGCCATGGGGATGATTTGTAAATACTAAATTTAGCAGTGTTATATTAGGTCATATTCTATTATTGTTGAAACTGCTATATAACCAAACATCTCTAAAATGAATGACCTACTTATTTTAAATAATAAGCAATATAATAATCTTCTATGTCTCAGAATACAGTGAAGTCACTGTAATTGTGGGCTTTGCTATACAGCCTCCTCCCTGAAAATCCTATCATATCTTTAAAAACCAAACTCTCTCCAGCATAGTGAGATACAGATACCAGAAAAGAGACATTGGAACCCAGTCAGACAGAGGGAAATCAGACTCATGCCTCCTAACACTCCAGGTTATAATAACACGGAATGAGGCTTGAATGAAATCACCTATGCTATTTAATAGTTATTTCCATCACCTTGTATTTTGCCAAGTAGCTATTGTTGAATCCATATAAGTTACATGCATCCATATACTGTATAATAGGACTGACTCCCCAGAGTTCACTGTGGTAGGATGTGACCTACATTGGCAGCCAAGGTGGGCATCTCTGCTAATCGGCTGTGGAATGTCATTAGAGAGGAAATAGTGTCAGACCTTGGGAACGTAAAATAAGGTTTTCCTCCTTGATACTCTTGGCAGTTCAATAAATAACTTCAGAGTTGATTTCTTTAAAGATTCCCATATTTAGGAATATTTAGACTCTCACTTCACCATTCAAACCGTGAAGAATGGGACTCACTTGGGCAGGTTGCCAGAGAGGATTTTCCAGGCGTATTCTCGGAGGTACTTCTGAAAAATGGTGGTCAGGGCAATCATTGGCTCCCCAGTGCTGAGCTGTGAGCATTGCACCATGCACTTCTTGTAATAAACAAAAAGGTCAGCACAGCTGGGGAGCAGAGCACTCCCTTCATCAGTGTTGGGCTTAGGTAGCCCCTGGGCTTTGAAATCAGCCACAAACCGATCTATCAGCTCTCCAAGGTTTCTAGAAGAAAGAAAAACTAAAATGTTATTTTTACTTCAAGAATTATAAAGCAAATTTGCCTATTTTCAATGTACATAAGTTGCTGCCATGATTAATCATTACTGACACTGTTTAAACTTAAAGTTGAGGGCTGGGGATTTAGCTCAGTGGCAGTGCACCTGCCTGGCAAGTGCAAGGTCCTGAGTTCGATCCCTGGTACCAAAAAAAACCAAACACAAAACCCCAAAAATCTTAAAATTGAGTCCATTTTTATCAATATCATCATTCACCACCACCCCTACCATAACAGCAGCAATGAAGTTTAGCATTTGTGTGCTGCTTTGTATTTTCTTTTTAAAAAAATTTTTATTTATTAAGTTTATTGGTACATTTTAGGTATACAATATGATGAGATTCATCATTGGGAATTTGTACCTTTACATGATGTATCTTGGTTATTATTTTTTCCCCATTCCCCTGCCCTCCCTTCAACCCTTCCACCTCTCCCTATTTACAAAGACTTTCCTTATATTTATATCTTTCCTTTCTTTCCTTTCCACAACCCCTTCCATTTCCCCTTTCCCTTTGGACCTTTTTTCCCTATTTCACATTATCTATTATACGTTTTGATCCTCATTTACACTTTCAGTTTCTCATACCAGAGAAACTATTCGGTATTTACGTGTGTGTCCTATATATTTCACTTAAGAGTATGGCCTCAATGTGTATCCATTTGCTCCTTCATATTTTCAAGGCACTTCATTATCACATTTGACCCTCAGACCTTATAAGGAAGATGGAGAATTGCTGGCCTTTCTAGGAGATGAGAAAACTGAGACCTAGAAAGTTTGTCACAAAACTTTGTGGCAGAGCTAAGTCTAGGGTCGACAATTCAAGTTAAGTCCACTGTCTTATTACTAGTTAATACTATGTCCCACAAATGAAAACCCTAAATAATACTGACAATGATTATTTTCCAAACATGTATACGGTACTAGTGTCATGGTGGTGCTTTTATATGCATCATCTCATTGAACTTCAGTTATTCTTCACAATAACCTTACAAAACAGGGACTGTTCTATCCTTTTCAAGAAGTTAGGTAATCACCTTGTCCAAAGTCATATAGTAAGAAACGGGGGAAATCAGGACCTAAAATCAAGTAGCCTGGGTCTAACCTTCATGTCTTTAACCACTTTACTTCACAAAAATGTTTACGATGTCAGCAAAGATTTTGACACCAAGAACCTAAATGTATCCAATGAATAGAGAAATTTTTTTGTTTGTTTTTTTTGGTACCAGGGATCAAACTCGGGTCCTTGCACCTGCAAGGCAGGTGGTGGAACCACTGAGCTAAATCCCCAGCCCAAGAAATTGTTTTTTAAAAAGTCAAACAAACAAAAGCCTCCCAGAACCTAATACTTTTCTTCTCTTCAATGCAGATTGCAGTTCTTTTCTTAGAACTTCCAGAATTGAAGATGTAACTAAATCTTAGGAGAAGAGCAGGTAGGAGCAGCTCTGAGTCTGCCTCACATTATGTAGGTGATAGATAGCATTGTGATCTGTCTCCCATTTCTCATTCAAACATCCCTGAATTTGCCTTCATCATTCTAAGTCCTCACAAGCCAGAGTCCAGTAGGATTATATCCACTGTTCTCTGCACAATCATGCAATGAGAGGCCCCCTCTCTTAACAACTAGCACCTTTTCTGGCTGCTGTCTAAGGCTACAAGAATCCAGCTATGTTTTTAAAATATAGTTATAGAACATATAATAGGAAGAAAAAGACAAGAACCACACATAACATCAATTAGCAGGAATAGGAAAAAAATTGACAGTTTACTCAAGTGCTTTTGTTATTCAAAGTTTATTATATCCAGATGTGACCACTGTGCCCTCAAAAGGCTTCAGCCCTAGGCTAGGTCTTTGTGATGATAGTCAGAATGCAGGAAAGGATCTCATTAGTTGACCTTGGAAAGCTCCATAGTCACCACCCCTGACACTCACAACCTCTTCTTGCTCTACTTTTTCATCTACCTTCCCACCTCTCTTGTACAAGTGTGCCTTCCCTCTACCCAGGCATCTCTCTGTGGGTCTCCTGCTCTGCCTGCTCCTGTCACTGGCCTTTGCCTATTGCCTCCATGGCAAAAGTGCTCTCTCTCTACCTCTGCTCAGCTCAGGCCTTACCCACACAACTCCAACCACATCAATCCTCAAGTGGGATTTCTATCATCTGCCACTTTTTTTTTTAACACCAACTATACAGTTTAAGGATGCCAACTACTCAACAAACACGCTAATCTTCCCTCAGCTTGGGCCCACAGTGGGTGATGCTAATCAACAGTGGGTCTTTTTTCCCCCTGATCAAGGGTGTAATTCCAGAATACTTCTTGGGTTACCATTCCAGCCAGTCATTTCTCCTAAGCTGAAGCTGGTACAAAAAATGAAAGCTGGGCCAGGGATTTAGCTCAGTGGTTTCGCTGCCTGCTGCGCAAGCGCAAGGACCTGTGTTCGATCCCTAGTACCAAAAAAAAAAGAGAAAGCTGACTGCTTTACAGTGGTAAAATCATTTGCCTATGTCTATTACCACAAGCTCCTTAACGGCAAAGAGAATGTTCATGCTCTCCTGGCCCACTACTCAGCCTTATGTATCATATTAATCTTCATGTTGGGACAGAATGCGTACTTAGCTCATCAAACTCCACATTTTGTTCCTAAGGGATGGGAATGAAGCAATAGAGAAGTGGAGATGGAACAGGGCTGGTGCAGTGAGGAGATATGAAACAGATTCCACTTGAGTCTGCTCAGGAGAGACTCTAATTTCCAAATCAACAGTGCCAACCAAAAGAGGGCCCAGAGGTCTGAGTGAGTCTTACTTTTTGTTTGTTTGTTTTTGTTTTGTTTTGGTACTGAAGATCGAACTCAGGACCTTGTGCTTGTGAGGCAGGCGCTGGAACCACTGAGCTAAATCCCCGGCCCTGATTCTTTAATCATTTATTTCATCTATTCCTCTAGAAGCTGGATACTCCTCTATTTCCTATTTCAGATCCAGCCTGATGAGTAAGATTATTAATTATGATCATACGGCATCAAGAAAATCTCACTTTAAAAGACTCCAAAGATTTACATTTTAAAGAATGTTCACCAAGTTACTTTTGACATTGTTCTCTAGCATGGATGAGAAGCCAGTCAAGGAAACATTCCTCAACCTGCCCTCTTCCACTCTTTGCATCAGCTTACTTCAATGCCACATAAGATGTTAAAAAATGAGCAGTCCATATTGCACAGATTAAAGAAAAAAGTTACTCCAGTGAAAATGGGGGTTATTTTTTGAATAGATTATTCTATCCAACGAAATACTGATTGATCACTTATTATTTGAAGTTGAAGTGTTGTTAAGAAAAAGATACAAATGAATTCAACTTAAAGAAAAAGGTTATCATTTGTTTCAGGCATCAAGGACTACCCTGAATTTTAGCAAGACTTTCACACAGGACTCCTAGAGAATGGGATGTGTGGCATAATGACCTTCTGACTAGAATCACAGGTATCTTTTACAACCTAAAGCAAGTGCAATCAAGTAGGAGTTTATAAAGGGCCAACTCTAGACCTAGGTGCTGTGGGATCAAGACAAGTTTCTGCCATTAGGAACTTTTGGTTTATTTGAGGAGATAGGACCTATGTGCTTACAATATTTAGATTGTATGGAGAAGAAAAAGGTCATTAATGCAAAAACTGATAAGACTCAAAAAAGGTCTAGAGATGAGTAAATAGTATTGTGCCAACTTTAACTTGCTAGTTTTGATAACTCTGATTTGGCCATATAAGACAGCAACAGTAGGAGGGAGTAGGATGAAGGGAATACGGGAAATCTGTACTATTTTTGAAAAAATTCTGTAGATACAAATTTATTCTAGTATAAAGTAAGGGGAGATAATGATGCCTATAATCCACTGAATAAAAAAGTAATCCATGAGCCATGCTGATGTAGGAAACAGGAAAAGTAAAAGCTATTTTCTTAAAGTAGATGCCAGCTAATAAATGAAGAAGAGATGACAGAAGTGGAAAAATCAACATTTGGCAACCATCTGGGTGAATTCAGATAAGACTCATCAATAGGTGGTAAAATAAGTAAGTAAAAGGAAAAGACTACTGATTCAGTTTCTCTAAACATTTGCTAATCACTTATTAATAAATTGAGAAACCTGGCAGACATCATCAAAACAAAGTAATAAAAATGAACATCTCAAGTTATGGGACAACTGACACCGGGTCCCTTCTGATATGAATTACCAAGAACACAGAAGCACTTCTGCAAACATAAATCATGACAAAACATCAGACAAACCCAAATGCAGGGAAATTCCACAAAGTTGCTGCCCTTTGTGCTTCAAAAATTTCAAGGTCATGAAAGACAAAGAAAGTTCTGAGTTACTCTTCTGTACAGAAGGAGACCAAAGAGACAAATAAATGCAGCCTGTTTTCTGGAAAGAATCCTAGATCTATTTAACCCCCACCCCTCCAAAAAAAAACATGATTGAGACAACTGGTAAAATGGGTAGGGTTTATGAATCAAATGGTAAAATTGTATTAATGTGAACTTCCTGATTTTTATAATTGCATTGTAGTGAAGTAGATTGTGTCTTTGTTTTTAAGAAATACATGTTGAAGTATGAAGGAGCAATGAGACATCTTGCCTGCAACCTGAGAATTCAAATGGTTCAGAAAAAGTATATGGCTATATATGTGACAGTGTGTGTGTGTGGAAGGAAAGATAACTGTTAACCAGGGGGTCTGGGTGAAGAACATACAGGAACTCTATATACAATTCTTTTTTGGGGGGTTACCGGGGATCAAACTCAGGACTTTGCAATTGCAAGGCAGGCACGATGCCATTAAGCTAAATCCCTGGCCCTATGTACAATTCTTGTAACTCTTCTGTAAGTTGGAATAAATAATAAAAAACAAACATAACTAGTTACAGAGAGAATCTAGGCTTAATAAAGCTGGGAAGGGAGCAGGAAGCTCAGGAATGGGCAGAAATGGAGTCACCAAGACGTTCCTGACTGAGAATACCAAAGAATGGACAGGAGACAGCGCCTATGGAAGAATCTCTTCTTCAGAGTCGCCTAAGGGAGATTACTACATATCCCTGGGTGAAAGATACACTATTTTCCTCCTTAAACATAAATAAAAATGGAGAAAGCCACTTAAAGCACGTAAGGACAGCTTAGCGCAACCTATTAAGGAAGTGGCTACAGGGATCCTAGTTCTTGCTTTTCTCTGAGCACTGGCTCTTTAGGCCTCCTACTGCTGCTTGGCCTTTGGCTAAGGAAAGTGGTGTGAGAATGTTCTCTGGAGAAGTGAAAGGCTGAGAGATGAGAGGGTGGACCCCATGCCAGGCCCCACAGGAAGCTGGCAATGCTGATAAGGGCACCCACCCACACAGGAGTCATGAACAAGGTCACAGGGAGGGCAAAACAGGCACAGTTCCGGAGTACCATTCACTGTTATCTAGGGCCACTGTATCATCTGGTTTCACTCTCACTACAAATCCAGTGAGGAAGGCATTGTTAACTTCATTGTAGTGATGATAAAACAAAGTGAAGTAGCTTGCTTTGGGTCCCAAGCTAGTAAGTGCAGAGCTTTGATTCAAGTCTAGATTGGGCTGGCACCTGGGCCCCTGCCCTTGCCAGTAGGCTGGGCTGCTCTCTGTCATCTGAGAGCTTATGAACAGTCTAAGATCTTTCTCCTTTGCAGATTTGTGAATTAGTGCTACAGAGAGAGCAGTAATTGCACAAAAATCAGTCACCACCCAAGTTCCATCTCTAGCCTCAGAATTCTTTGACTGAAGGGAGGAAAGGCTTCCTAAAGCCCCTTGAAATACTCAAAATTAGTATGTGTGTACACTTGAATTTTTTTTTACAAGAATGTCTATAGTTTTCTATGGCTCTTTTTTTTTTTGGTATAGGGGATCGAACTTGGGTCCTTGCGCTTACATGGCAGGCGCAGAAACCACTGAGCTAAATCCCTGGCCCAAGTGTCTATAGTTTTCAATGGGTTCTTAGGAAGGATCTATAACTCATAAAATGTTAACAATCATTACTTTAGGCATCATTTTGTCTGACTGTCCTCTAATAGAAGAGGAAGTAGTTATTTAACTCTATCTTCTACTTCAAGCTTCTACAGCTTTGACTGGAGCCACAACAGCACAACCTGTGTAGTCCTCCTCCACTGAAGAGCTTCCGTTGCTTTCCCAATGCTTGGAAACTTCTTAGTGAGGCCAAATGGAGGATAAGCAGCATCTTCTATAAAAAAATGGAGAGGCCCTGAGGAAGGGAGGCTGGCTCTTTGCCCAAAGTGTCACGAATAATGAGTAGACTCTATGTGAACCAAGGCCACATGAAGAGTAAATATGAGAACTATTATAATTCAGAAAAGTGACTGTTTTTTTTTTCAGTACCAGGGATTAAACTCAGGACCTTGTGCTTGTGAGGCAGGTGAGGTGCCACTAAGCTAAATCCCTGGCCCAGAAAAGTGACTCTTTAGATCAGGTTGGTTTTGGGAAAGGATGTGGTTATCTGAGGTATGTATACTTTATACCCTGAGGCCTGTAGCTTTCAAGCCTTTTTTGAAATAAGAATTTTTATTAGAATTTGAGGTGATAAGGAAAGTTGGGGCTCTGGCTGGGGCTGCCCAAAGATGTGTTAGTCTTAACAGGTAAACAATCCTTTTTCCTCTGTCCCTCAGGGGTTGTCTTATGAACTTCCTGTGGGAAAACTTTTTTTTTTTTGAGATGGAGTCTCACTATGTTGTTCAGGATGATCTTGAGCTCAAGGCTTAAGCGCTCCTCCCACTTTAACTTCCTGAGTATCTGGGACTACAGGCATATACCACTGTGCCCAGTTTGGGAAGAAACCGAGTTCAGAAGACTGGGTGCTCCCAAAGGACAAAACTGCCCTTCTGTGTGCCTGCTGGACACATGCCCAGTAGACAGAGAGGAGGAGGGAAACCAAGGCTTCACAAGGCAAACAATGGCAAGTCAATTTTTTGCCTTGGGGGAGGGGGTTTGTTTTTGTTAAAATGGAAAGTCTTTTACAAGGTTTAGTTTCTGGGATTTCAGTGTAAAATATTTTGTAATCAAGGAGTAAGAGGGTAGAAGAGAAGTTGGGCTTTGGCTATAACCATAAAACCAAACAGATGAAACCAATACAGTGGTACCTTAGTTCACGAACATTTGCTTTTCTTTGCAAACAATTTGGTTTGCAAACAGAAACATCTGGCAAAATTTTGTTTGCAAACTCTGCATGAGTGACAAATATGATCACGACCATCTTTCCCATACAAACACAGATGTGGCCCTCTTTTCCAAAATGGTAGAACAAATTAAGTTCATGAACCGAGGTAACACTGTACTCTCACAGAGTGACTCTACCTGAAACATTCTCTCAATATTATGGCTTACCCCTGAAATACTTGAAAACAAAAATTTGATAACCCATGATAGAAGCATAAAAAAAGAGGAGTGGGGGGAGCCTGGGTAGGTAAAGTAGGGCCTAAATATGTCAGTCCTGACTAAAGTGAGTCCTTCACAAACAAATGGGACAAAGCAAACAAGGCTGCTTTTAGCAAACAACAGCAGCTTCTCAGTAAACAGGGCAAATGGACTCAAAAAGAAGTATACAACAACCCTTCTGGTGCTGAGAAGTCCAGTAATTGTCCGAGCAGACCATCCTTGGGCATCCAAATCATAAATATTTCACCCTAGATTCCTTAGCTCCTTCAAAACCTGTATAAGCCTAATTCCTTTCCCAGTTAATTGCTAATATCTCTCTCCTGGTGTTGGCCCATCCACTCATGGATGAAATCTCTCCCAGCTAGCTGCCACTATCTCTCTCCCAGTGTCAGCCCATCCACACACAGATGTGACAAACTTTGCTTTTCCCAGCTAGCTGCCAGAATCTCCTGATTTTCCTTTCAAAAGCCTATTTTTGACACGTAGATTCTTTATGAAAAAATGTTTTCCCAGAGAACTTTCCTCAAGAGCTTTCTCACAGCCACTGCTATTCTCCTGTGTGAGCCATTCTCTGCCCTCCTGGGTGTCCTCGGTAGCCAAGGCCCAGCCTGGCTCTGGGTAGCCTGTCCTGCTCCAGAAACCCAACTTTTCCAAAACCTGCCTTTCCTCTCAACAGTACTCTGGCCGTGGCAATTGAGGATGAGGCGGGGTCTTTTTCCTTTGCTAATATCCCCCACATGAATAGGGCCCTGGAACATGAAACCCTCCTCTGGCTGGGAAGGAACTAGACTGTGGTGGGCTGATTTGTAAAGATTTTGGGGGCCTGTGAGTTTGTGAAAAGTATATATATTAAATGGATGTCCCATAAACTAAACTAGGAATTCATACGTTCATACTGATATAAACAAACATATGGGGTAGAAGAGAAAACTCTTCCTTACAACAGAACTCCAATAGTAAATGGAGCCTGTTTTCTGGAAGAAATGATGGAAGTGAACAATCAACATTAGGCAAACATGAGAGGAACAATTGCTTCAGGCAATTATCATCAAAGGATGCTAAAATGAATGGGCAAATGTGGGATGAGAAGCACAATAGTGACATAGTTTCAAAGTATTTTCCATAAAATACTTAGTAATTACAAAGAGAAAAATGGTAACTCCACAGTGGAGAGAGCCGGCAGGCACCACCTTACATAAGTGATCCAAGTTAATATAATCAGTAAGGACATAAATCACCATGATGTGTCACTTGAGCTGGTGCACTAAGAAGGATGAAATGTCACTTCTATGGTCTTCTTGCTAAAAAAGCATAACCTACATTTAGTTAAGAAAAAACTAGGCTAGTCAGGAGGCTGAGGCAGGAGGTTCATGTGAGCCCAGGAGTTCAAGACCAGCCTGGGGAACACGGTGAGACCCCATCTCAAAAAAACCAAAGAGAGACCTTAGGCAAACTGAAATTGAGGGGATTGTACAAAATAGCTAGTCAATATTCTTAAAAAGCATCAAAGTCATAAAAAACAAATAAAGATAAGGAATTAATTCAAGATTAACAGAGACTAAAGAGACCTGACAGATAAATGCGAGATTATTAAGTTCTAGACCAGAAAAAGGATATTAATAAAACAATGTTACCTTCTTGATAGTGACAATTGTGATTATATAAGATATTAACATTCTTTGGGCAAGGTTATATGAGACTTTTTTGTCCTATTTTTTGAACTTTTTTGACAGTAAAAATTACTTCAGAAGGAAAAGTAAAATTATATATGAAAATATGTACTGTGGAGATTAGGCTTTCTTATGATGCCCAGTGCCTGACTTGGTAAAGTTTTGTGGGCTGACATACTGTATGTCAGGGCTCAATCAGGGCTCAGCACCGACATGCAAACGGGGAGTTAGGATCTACTGTGGGGCCTTATTACAGTCAAACTTAGGGCTCTAAGATTTAGAGGTGAAATGATAACACATGAGCTTCCAGGGAGAGTCACAAGTATATCAAGTCCCTCCTTCAGCTTCTGGAAGGAGCTGTGCCCTTGTAAGACCCAACTTGATGAGAGGGGCTATAAACCCAGGCAGGAAATGGTAAAATGTCTGTCACTTACTTGTCCTGGGACTCAATATACACATAGAGATGAGGCTCAAAACACTTGGAAACAATGCCATGAAATGGATTGTCTGGAGCTTTAGGCTTCTTTGGCTGAAAGAAAAAAAAATGAAACCCTGTATTTGAGCAATTTTTGCAAATTCTCAAGCAATTTCAAAAAACATATCACTTCAGTCTTTATCTCAACCTGATTAAGGCTATTTATGAAAAACCAACAACCAACATCTTACTAAATGGTCAAAAACTGAAAACTTTCACGTTAAAATCAGGAACAAGACAAGGATGCCCACTATCACCACTCCTGTTCAATATACTTCTGGAAACATTAGCCACAGCAATTAGAAAAGAGAAAGAAATAAAAGGAATAAAGATAGGAAAGGAAGAAGTTAAACTGTCATTATTTGCTGATGATATGATACTTTACATAGAAAACCCAAAAAACACGGCCAAAAGACTTTTAGACCTAATTGACAGATTCAGTAGATACAAGCTGGATACAAGGTCAATACTCAAAAAACAATAGTCTTCTTATACACAAATAGCAGACTCACTGAGAGAGAAATTCAGGAAACAATTCCTTTTACAATAGCATCCAAAAATATGAAATATCTAGGAATCAACCTAACAAAGGAAGCAAAAGACCTCTACACTGAAAACTACAGCACTCTGAAAAAGGAGATCGAGGAGGATATAAGAAAATGGAAAGATAGCCCTTGTTGCTGGGTAGGAAGAACCAATATAGTGAAAATGGCCATACTTCCAAAACTACTATATAGATTTAATGCAATACCAATTGAAATTCCAACAATATACTTCACAGAACTAGGGAAAACAATCCCAAAATTCATTTGGAACCAGAAGAGACCTAGAATAGCAAAAGCAATTCTAGGCAACAGAGACATGGCTGGGGGTATCACAATCCCCAACTTGAAACTATACTACAAAGCTACTGTGATAAAAACAGCATGGTGCTGGCAAAGAAACAGACCTGAGGATCGGTGGAATAGATTAGAAGATGGAGAAACAATTCCAGACATACTCAGCCACCTCATCTTTGATAAAGGAGCCAACCACCCTCATTGGAGGAAAGATAGCCTATTTAATAAATGGTGTTGGAAAAACTGGATTTCAGCCTGCCAAAGATTAAAACTAGACCCATACCTATCACCATGCACTAAACTAAGATCAAAGTGGATTAAAGATCTAAATATTAAGACAGAAACAGTAAACTTGCTGGAAGATAAGTTAGGTAGAACTCTTGAAGAAACTGGCATAGGAAAAGACTGTATGAACAAAACCTCAGTAGCACAGGAACTAGCACAAAGAATCAACAACTGGGATCTCATCTTATTAAAAAGCTGTACTGCAAGAGAAACCACCAACAGAGCTAAGAGACAATCTACAATGTGGGAAAATATTTTTAGCAGCTGTACCTCAGACAAAGGTCTACTATCTATTTTTTTTTTTTGGTACCGGGGATCGAACTTGAGACCTTGCGCTTGTGAGGCAGGCGTTGGAACCACTGAGCTAAATCCCTGGGCCCAAGGTCTACTATCTAGAATATATAAAGAATTGAAAAAAATCAGACCCCCAAATTCAAAGACCCAATTCAAAAATGGGCATCTGAAATGAACAAAGAAGTAAAAGCAGCAAATAAATATATGAAAAAATGTTCAACATCACTGGTCATTCAAGAGATGCACATGAAAACAACACTGAGATTCCACCTCACCCCAGAAAGAATGGCTGCTATCAAGAAATCATTCAATAACAAATGCTGGCGGGGGTGAGGGGAGAAAGGAACCCTGCTTCATTGTTGGTGGGAGTGCAGACTGGTGCGACCACTGTGGAAATCAGTATGGAGATACCTCAAAGAACTAGGACGAGAGGTCCCATTTGACTCAGCTATTCCCGTGCTGGGTATCTTCCCAAAAGAATTAAAGGAATCATACCACAACGATATATGTGCACCCATGTTTATAGCGGCACAGTTTGTAATAGCTAAAGCTTGGAAACAGCCCAAGCGCCCATCAACTGGAAACTGGATAAAGAAGATGTGGGTTTTTTTTTTTCATAAAATGGAGTACTACTCAGCCATAAAGAACGAGAAACTAGAGACATTTATAAGCTAAATGGATGCATATTGAGGCCATACTTTTAAGTGAAAAAAATAGTACACACATGTGTAAATACTGAATAGTTTCTCTAGTGTGAGAAACTGAAAGTGTAAATAAGGATTAAAATGATTAAAATGAATAAATGATACTTTGAAATAGGAAAAGGTCCAAAGGTGTAGGTGTGGTGGGAAGGGAAGGGGAAAGGAAAGAAGGGAAAGGAAAAATTATGAGGAAAGAAAAAAATGGAGATGAAATCTATGTAAATAGGGATGGGTGGAGGGGGTGAAGGGCGCACAGGTAATGAGGACAAAAATAAGAACCAAGATACATCACGTACAGGTACAAGCACCCAATGATAAATGATAAATGTAAACATATTGTATGTTTGGTTGTTTTTTTTGGTACCAGGGATTGAACTCGGGACCTTGCGCTTGCGAGGCAGGTGGCAGAACCACTGAGCTAAATCCCTAGCCCCGTAAACATATTGTATACCTAAAATGTACCAATAAAAGAATTATCATTTCAAAGTTCACTCTTAGCTCTTAGATAAGAGAGCACTCGATATAATGAAAGTGGGTATAAGTCCTGCATTATGATCGATCCAGTCTGTGAACAAGACACTGGCTTTGTTAGCAACATTTACTTGCTTGTATGATGAAAGAGTTGCTGCTACTTTGATAACACATGCATTTTCAATCTGGAAGCTGTTCATCACCTGACTGATGTTTTAAAAATTTAAATAAATGACCATCTTAGGAAACACACACTGAAATGTTCAAGGGTAAAGGCCATTATGTTCACAACACTTCCAAACTGCTCCATAAGTAAGGGGAGGGAGAAAGGATGAGGAGGAAATATAAACATAAATGTAGCAAAATGTCAATAATTGCTGAATCCAGGTGAAAGATATTTAGAAGTTGCTCGTAAAAAGTCTTTGAATTTTTCTCTAACTAAAGGAAAGAAAAACAAAACAAAGTCGGGTGTGGTGGCACAAACCTGTAATCCTAGCACTTGAGAAGCTGAGGCAGGAGGATCGTAGCCAAGTCCAAAGCCAGCCTGGGCTACATAGTTCAAGGACAGTTTGAACTACATAGCAAGACCCTGTCTCAAAAAAAAGCTAAAACCCAAAACAAAACAAAACACTGGGGGAATAGTTCCCATGGCTTGGCAAAGAAGTCAAAGCGACAGCAATGGCATTCTTAAGAAATGCCTGCCACCAACATTCTGCAGTGCAGAGAATGACACTGGGGAAACCAAAATGTAGGTGTAGGGGCCTGAGAACCGCAAGAGCACTACCAGACAATGCTGTCACCAATGGGGGAAGCTGGGAGATAAGTACACAGCATCTCTCTGCACTATGTTAGTAACTTATAAATTTACAAGTATTTCAAAATAAAAAGTTAGTTTTTCAGTTTTTTCGTGTTATTTCAAAATAAAAAAGTAAGTTTTTTGTTTTTTGGTGTTTTTTTTTTCCAGTACCAGGGATCAAATTCAGGACCTTTAGCTTGCAAGGCAGGCACAGTGCCACTGAGCTAAATCCCTGGCCGTTTTTTTTTTTTTTTTTTTTTTTTGAGACAAGGTCTCATTATGTTGCCCAGCCAAGCAACTGGGACCACAGGGTCCAACACAGCATCTAGTAAAAATAGCAGTTTTTAAATAAGTGGTTCTGAAGAACTGAACTCTGCATGTGAAGAAATTTTAGAAGTATCTTAGTCTATTTATTTTGCTGATAGTTTCCTTTTTATGTATGCACAAAAGTAATACATGATTAAAATAAAACACCCTGTGTCTGGAGGGCTCATGTGGGGAGTATAAAATGCAGACCCAAAGTGATAAAAGAAAATGGTTTCATGATACTCCAACAAGCTCAGCTTGATTGGTCTTCACAGGTGCTTCATGAGGCCCCACGGAAGACTGAGGCAGAGCATCATCCGACAGGGCTGCCATCTCTACCTCACCCACAGTGACTGCTCTGCACTGCCTCTGCAGGGAGGACAGGCCACTTTTTTCTGCCTCCGCAGCACACAGGTCTTCTTGTGCCATTTCCTGTGTGAGCTGACACACGAGAGGAATGATGACAGGGACTGCCTAAGTTTCATTTTCTTACTTTTCTCCTGAGAGGGCTACCTTCTGCCTATAGCTGCTTCATGAATGTGCTTGTGTTGAGATAGTAGATGCTGGAATTCCCGCTCAAATTGGTGTCTCCCTTTGCACTCTGCAGCTCCCCAAAGGGATGATCCTCAGTTTAAAAAATATACTAAGTCATTTAGCAGTAGCATTCAGGCTGGATTTCTGAGTGTGTGAATTCTGTCCAAAAGCTGCAGACGTTTAAGCTATTTCCTCCTGGAGTTTGATGGAATAATAAAAGGTTACTGTTGTCACAGAAAGGAGGTCTGCAGCTGGTCCCATTTCCTTTCATTACTATCCAATGTAAACAGATTAACTCTAACTGCTCAGATCATCAGAAGGGTACATTTTTAAACCAAAAATTCCTGATTTCTTCTCCTTCTTTCAGTACCCCTAGTCCCCTTTGAGATGTCATTTTTTTATCACTGGAAATATCTTGACAACTAATTGTTGGAGCCCTCTTATAAACTTAACACTGCTTCTCAAGTTCACTCTGCCTTCCCACAGCCAGGTGTAAACTGCAGTACTGAACAGGGAGTGACCTTGACCTTGAGGGCCAACTGTCTACTGAGGGCAGCAAGACAAGGGCCTGGGTAACCCAGGGCAACTAGTAGAGGCCTTCCCTCAACCATCTCTGGCTGGTTCCGGCTAACATCCTGTGGAGTCCCTCCCCAGCACCCCACAGGGATCCTGCTCTTCCATGCACCCACCTCCACAAGCCAGCAGGGTGCTGGGAAGAGGGAGACCCTGGGTTTCCACCTAACCAGCCATAGGGAAGACATGTGGTGACGAGATGACAGTGGAAGGTCCGGGCTTACACTCAGGAGCCATTAGTCACTGATGAGTATATTTTATTACCAATGAGGAACAGCCCATGAATTACTAGTGATCATCTAGTACAAGGGTTTTTCATTTTGTGTCTTTTCTTCTTTTTCTTAAACAGACATAAAATCCTAGATTCAAAAATATTTTACCTGGAAGTCCACAATACAGAGTTCTGCATTGCTCTGACTGTGGGGACCCAGGTCTGTCTTTCCCAACTCTCCACAGTGACATCAAACAGGGCATTGAGGAACGTAGTCTGAGGACCACTAATTAGCCTTCTCTAAAGATAAAGAAAGCACGGAAGTCCAGAAAGAAGAGATGACCTATGTAAAGTCACACAATTGGCTAATAGAAGACCAGAGTCCAGCTTTTTCTCCATCACATGAGGCTGCTTTACCTTGTGCATTTGTCAAATGTCAATGTTCTATGTCTTTAAAATGGGCAGGACTTGGTCTTACAATAATAATCTCAAAATTTCATGATGAGTAAAAAGTTCCAAAGGAAAGAAAAATCATATTTTACCTTTTAATACTGATTTCACAGCCAATGGAGACTCTCGTATTCAGAGCAATAACATCCAGAGATGACTAGTGATGGGGATAACTTTTCATGGCAGTGCTAGAAGCATCTGAATGTTCAGCTGCACAATTCTATACATGACAATGGCAGCCACTAGCTCTGTAGGGACATGGGGGTCCTGAAAATACCACAGTTGCACAAAGCATGCTCCTAGGAGCAGGTGGTCCAGGGAGGGTGTAGGACACAGAAGAATGAGACTCCCCACCCAACTCCATGCTCCCATAGTGTGAGAACTGCATTTCTTTATGGAGAAATCTTTTTTTCTCCTGTGTTTGCCAATAATATGACAACTTTAAATCAACGACATCTATCCCCACACATCTCTGGGATACCACCTCAAGAGAGCCCTTCAGTTTTGTTCATGAACTTCATTTCTATGCCCTCCACTTTTTAATAGACACGAAGGTACTAAAGATAAAAGCCTGGTATAGGAATTCTGGCTTCTGATTTCTAGACTTGGCTTCCAGTCTTAGCTCCTCCATTTCTAAACTATGTAACCCTGAGCAAGCTGTTTGGTCTCTAAGTTACAGTTTCAATACCTATGAGTCAGGCACTGCAAAGGTGAAATGAAATCAAATACGTAGATTTTTAAATTGCTGCTGGATGTGGTGGTGCACATCTGTAATCCCAGCACTTAAGAGGCTAAGGCAGGAAGATTGCTTCGAGTTCAAGGCCAATCTCAACTACATACCAAGACCATGTCTCAAAAAACAAACACACACACAAACAAACAAAAAGGAAGCCGGGCTAGCTGCAAAGTGTATGACTATGGGTTTCCCAATTCTGGTCTTTCCCATCAGCCTCCCTTTTGGTGGTATCTGGAGCAAAATGATATAATAAAAGATTCCCCTAGTAGCCAAGTGTAGAAAATTAAAAAGGATTACTAATCCAGAAAGGAAGGAAATGTTCTGATTTATTGCTCTAACCTCTCCTGTCATAAAATGGCACTGAAACAAAAACACCATTCTGCAGGATGAAGGGAGATGAAATTTAGAGTTGGCAGAAAAAACTGAATGAAATGAAAGTGCTAGTGTGCTCTAAAAAGTAACTCTCCAAAGATGTCATTGGTCACCTTGATATTTCCAGATCTCCCCATTGGCTTCCAGACTTAAAGTGCTGTGTAGAGGCCTCTCCCAGCCCACAGTGCTGTTAACTTCCCTGGGATCTCTCAGCCTCTCATATCATCACTGTACCAGATGAGAGTACATCGGAAAGCTCTGCTGACAAGCTCAGGAATGATGAATGAGACAGAGCAGAGTTCTGCTGGCCCTGCTGCATGGGCTGATTGAGTCTGTGCATGGTACTGAATGCTAGAGGTGAGGCTCTTTGCGAACACAGAGTGGGAGCAGGAAGGGCTATTCTTTCTCTCAATTATCTGAATGCACTCACATAAAGGCCCTCTATAAAGACCCCACCGCTATAATCTCTCAATGTGGTCAACAGCCAAAGGCTCATACTTGAGGAGACTCAACCATTTTCAGAAAGAACAATTAGGTTACGTGTGGCAATGCAAAGCAGACTTACTTGATCTAACTCTCCCTTCTCCATCGCCAGCTCCTCCATCTCTGGCGTTGGCTCATCTTCCAGAAAAGGATTGGTGGATGGTGGAGGAGACTCCAGCTTTTTCTATTAAGAAGACATGAGAAATAAATATCTTCTGAGCATATTCAGTAGCCTTCCCATTGAGCTTCCCATTGAGCTTCTGCTTTTTCCAAGGCCCCTCAACAGGTGACTCATGAAATCTGATCTCATAAATAAGAATAGAGGCAATGTAGACTATAGTCTCACCTCCAGACCTTCACACTGTTTTCCTGGCGTTCTTCTGGAAACTTTATTATTCACCTCGCTATAATTCTAGTCTGGTGAAAATTCTCACTGTCTTTAAGTCCTCAACCTAGAAGTCCCGTCTTCTGGGAAGTGTCCTTATCTGTTAAGTTTGGGTTAGATGTCCCTGCTGTGTGCTCCCATCCCACACTGCACAGCCTCTATCCAACTGCCCATTTATCTTCTCCCCACTAGATGCCATAATGGCAGGGATCATATCTATCTTTTTCTTTTTGGTACCGGAAATCGAACTCAGGTCTTTGCACTTGCGGAGCAGGCAGCGAAACCACTGAGCTAAATCCCTGGCCCGGGATCATATCTGTCTTGTTCCTCATCCTATCTTTGGTGCTTGGGATGTAACAGGTATGCCATAAACACTAATGAACTCAAATGTTAGATGGGTTTGAATTCCACAACAAACTATAAAGTTAATCTTGCGTTCTAGATTATAGACAGAAATCTCTTCCCAAATAAGTCACATTACAACAACCCAAACCAAAATCCCCATGAGAAAAACTATTATTTCCCAACTCCCAGATACAAACACTATTTCAAAATACATCATTTAGAGGGACCATGAAGTAGTGGGAAAGTGTGGGTAGAGAGATGGATTTTCAGCTCCAACTTTGTTGAGCTTGCCAAATCATCTAGCTTCTCTGAGCTACAGAAGTTTCATCTGCTGAATGAGGATATAGACACAGGACTATTTATGGGATCAAATGTAATAAAGTGTGCGGAAACCTGAGAAGAGAGCATGATACATACAAGGGTCATTGATGATGCTAATTCCAGTGCAACTACTGAATCCAGCTTTTTGGTTTGTTTGTTTTTGGGGTTTTTTTTGGGTTTTTTTTTTTTACAATTTTGACCTAGAATACTGTTTATGCCCCAGATACTTTAGGAATTTTAGCAGAAAGGAAGCTAAGTAACAAGAAGTATAAAGGGGATTTGGGATCGGTTGGTGCCAGGGATGAGATGACAGAGCAAGGGATGGCTCCTTAGAAACAAGACACTGGGGCAGGGATTTAGCTCAGTGGTTCCACACAAGGACCCAAATTCGATCCCCGGTACCAAAAAAAAAAACAAAACAAAAAGAAACAAGACACTAAGTGGAGAGGGAGTTTCTAAATGTGCTTGTGACATTTTAGCATATACCAGTAGAGCAAGCTGAATTAATTCCTAAGCCAAAAGAGACAGCAGATGGACTGCAGTGTGAATGATTTTGCCAAGTGCCAGGACATCATGTGAAGGTATTACAAATAAAATTTTAAAAAAGCAAAACTTAAACAATAAAAACCACATCAGGGTCTGGTTTGGGCTTTAAGATAATTCTTTATTTTTTTGTTTGTTTTGAGGCAGGGTCTCACTATGTAGCCCAGGTTGGCCTCGAACTCACTGTGATCCTTCTGCCTCAGCCTCCCAAGTGCTGGGATTATAGGCCTGTGCCACCATGCCTGCCTGGGCTTTAAGATAATTCTGCTTACATGCATTTAAACCACTCAATCCTTGTCCAAAACACCTGGAAATGCTACTGTGTGAATAGACAAGTGCCTAAGCATATGAAGAAAACCTTGTGATGCTTGTTTTAGCTCCCAGTAATCATTAGTAACATAATGGTTTTTGCAGAATTCTGGTGAGAAACAGTGTGGTCCAACAACCAAACAAGCATTTCAAATTTGCAACTTCTGAACTTTGGGTTCTTTCCCTGGTTTGGGAGGGAAAATCCCCATAAACTTAAAGCTCTTTTTAGAAAGTAATATTTTTTAAGCTTCAGTTGTCTTTTTAAAAATTGCTGGTATTTGAGGAAGAGACGAATAGCCTAAGCTTCAACAACAATAAAGAAGTGGATTTAAGCTGGCCATGGTGGTGCATGTCTTTAGCCCCAGCTACTCAGGAGGCTGGGATAGGAGAAGCACTAGGATCCAGAAGTTAAAGCCCAGCCTGGGAAACACAGTGAGAACTTATCTCAAAAAAAAAAAAAAAAAAATTACATTAGTTAATAGCATTAAACTCCTGGTTCTACTGACTTTAGAGAGAGTTTTGGAGTTGTACTATTCAGCTGAGTAACTATGATTCTGTGTCTTTTGGTGCTCCATGGATATGGAAAGCAAGCCGATTAACTAAAAGCTTTGTTCAAAACCATTCAGTGATAGAAACAAGATTTGAATTTTTTGAGCTACTATCTTCCTCATCATTGCTTAGGTCACTAGGGTTACATTCAGGTAAGCCTCATTTTTAATGTGTTACTAGAAATCATAACAAAAAGTGGATGTCAATGAAATGGGCTGAGGCCGTTCCTGGGGTCTATTCTACCTGGTGGAAAATGTCAAGTGGATAAAAGTAACAAGTAGCACAACATAAAAGGAGCATTGACCAAACAAAATGACACGTGAGGCAGTGAGCATGGGCTACTTGTCAGGGTTCTTTCCTTTCTTCCACCATCTGTCTCTATGCATATACTGATGAAATTACCAAGGGAGTCACAGACACCTAGGAATTCCAACCCATTTGTATAGGGCAAGCACATTACAAGTGTGGATCAAGTTAATACAAAAGAAGTAATTCATTCCTTCATTCACCCATTCAACAAACTAGTGTGCTGGTATCTGGGAGAAAGATCAGCAAGACTCACAGGCTGCTGGAGGAAACAAGCTTTAATCAAATGTGTGGTAAGGCCTTGAAAGAAAAGCAGAAGTTGTTATGAAAGCATGTGGTAGAAGGTCAGAGAAAATGTCTTTAAGTAAACTATCTTTCAGCCAGAACTGAGGAATGCCCCAGAGGTAACTATGTGTGTGTGGAGGGGTGGGTGGTGTGGGACAGGGCGGAGTTTTCTAGGCAGACAACAGCGTATGTTTGTCATTCACGTATTAAGCATCTACCATCTACTCTATTCAAGCATTTTTTTTCTTGCACAAGGGATGTAACACGAATAAGGCAGACAAGAAAAGGAGGCACTGTGATAGAAATGTAATTTAGGAACTGGAGTGGGCTGAGGATGAGAGGAGGAAAGTGCTTCTTTACACAGAGTGATCAGAGAAGGACTTTTTCAGCTGGTAATAGTAGAGCGGTGATAAAAATAAGAAGGAAATGATTGGACAAAATTTGAGGACAGATATTCTTAGCAAAGGGATCTGGTGCAAAGGCTGGACAGAGCTTAGTGGAGTAGAAGGGCAGGGACCTGAGGTAAAAGAGGGAGCGAGAGCCCAATTGAATAGCCTTTTGTGGGCCCCCAGTAAGATGTTCTTTTCATTGCAAGTAAACAGTCATTGCTGGTTTTAAATAGGGAAGTGATAGGATCCAATAAATATGGATTTTAGAGACAGGGTACTGTTATGTTCCCCAGGCTGGCTTTGAACTCCTGGGTTCAAGCAATCCTTTTTTTCTCAGCTTCCAGAGAAGCTGGGATTATGAGTGCGCTCCTAATATGGGTTTTAAAATATCATTCTGTGGTTCTAGAGAGAGTGGACTCTAAAAGAAGCAAGAAGTTCAGTTTCTGAGCTTGCTGCAGTGTTCCAGAAGAGCTGATGAAGAATGGATTAAACTGGTGATGTAGAGATTTTTTTTAAAAAGTGGTCAGAGCAGGACATATTTAGGAGAAAAGCTAAGAAGACTTGCCGAGAAAGCAGAGATGAGGGAAAGAAAGAAAAGGAGTTGAAGGTCATTCATTTTTGCCTGAGCCACTTGCAGCTTGTGCTGCCATGAACTGAGATGAGCACACTTATGCAGTGATGAGGGTACAAGCTCTGGATCTGATAAACCTGGGTTCACATGCAACTCCACCACTTGGGAGTGCTGCTTTACTTCTCCAAGCCTCAGCTGTCTTATCTGCAACTTGGAATGACATTAACAGTTGGCTCACAAAACTAACAGCAGGACAAATGAGATACATATATCAGACTTCCAGGAAGATGGCAGAGTGGTGAGCAGGAGAGAAAGAGCCTCTCTGAGATCTGGTGTCTTGACACTGGAATATAGCAGCACCAGGAGGAGGAGGAGGGAAGTGGGTCCCTGGGACCCAGGAAGAATCTGAGGTGAGAATTGAAGTCTACAAGGACAGTGAAGAGAGAGACTTTAACGAAGAAGAGGGAGGTACCAAGCAGCACTCTCTCCCAGAGCCCAGATTCTCCGAGAGGGAACAGCATGCTGAACCTGCAGACGCACAGTGACTACCGATGACCTCAGAGGCCTCCATGGAGAAACGCACCAGTGGAACCAAGCAGTGGACCAACCAGGCTGCAGCAGCTAGTGAGTTATCCAGGTTCAGACTTCACCTAGGAGAGGGTGATTGGCTGGCAGCTACCTTGGAGAGGGGGCAACTGAGCTCAGAACTCAGAACAGGTGTGGGCAGAATCCATCTAGTGGCTCCCGATGCCTCAGTGTCAAGGAGCAGAGTTCAAGCCGGCAGGAGACACAGCCAGTATAGGCTCAAGGAATCCAGTTCCATCCTCATAGTCAGAAACTGGCCTTAACTTCAGAGGAACTAAAGGGGCAGGCTGGCTGGGATTATCCACTACCCCACCGTGAAGCTGCAGCTAGCTTGCTGGGATTAATCAATTTGGCTCTGGACTCTGTTTGCTCACATTGCCTAACAGTGACAGCAGAGACACATCTTGATTTGGATGTTTTTGGGGTTTTTAAAAAATCTTTTTTTTTTTCTCCTTTCTAGTTCTTGTTTTGCTTAGTTTTTTCTTGATTGTTTGAACACAGTTTCTAGTTTTTTGTTGTTGTTATTGTTCTGTTTTTTATTTTTTCCTTTTCTTTCCCACCTGTCTTCTTCACCAGTTTTCTAAAGTCTGTCCTCCAGTCTTGCTTCTGATCTCTTCCTCTTCTTCTATTTCTGTTTTTTACCCCTTAACCCCTTTTAAATCTCCCCTAAGGGTAAAAATGCCATATTAAGGGCTACCATTAGTCATTTTTTAGGCTGTATTTGATGCTATTGTTATTGTTGATTGTACTACTTTAGCCAAGGTGATATAATTGTGCTAATCAGTTGTTCCTCTTGGTATACCAAGATTTAGACTGCCTAAGGGTCTTAAAAAACAAACAAACAAACAAACCTATAAGCCAGTGCCAAAGAACTGGCAGCTGGGCCAAGTAGGCAGAAACTTCTCATCCCCAATAAATCAAAGAGGTAGGATCCTGCAACAGATTCAAAACCCAAAGCTAGCTACAACTGGAAGATGCTTCTGAATAGTCATTTCCTAAGGGTTCTGAATACTGGCAATAAAGCTACTTACCATAAGCAATTTACAAGCATCAACCCAGGAATCAAACTCCACTTGATCTTACCCAAAAGGCAAAAGGAATCAAACTTAAAAAAAGAAAATGAGAAGACACTTAAACAAGATGCAACCCCCACAGACTTTCAGCTTACCAAAGGCAAACCTTGGGGACAATGAAGTTGAACAATCCGAAAGCTACCCACCTGGAATCTCTGAAGTGGTAGCAGCAGAAGTAACAAAGCAGATAAATGAGGCTCTAGAAAGAAATCAAAGCAGAAAAAATTTCCCGGAAAACTCCAAAGATAGTGACCAGAATGAAAGATACAGATAAAAAAAATAGAGGAGCTCAGGAACATGATAGAAACCAAGAACACCCAGCATAGGAAAGAAATGGAATCTGTGAAACAGATTCAAACAGATTATCCAGAAGATTAAAAACTCCATTGATCTGGTGCCTGCCGTGCAAGCACAAGGTCCCGAGTTCGATCCCCAGTACCAAAAAAAACCCCCCCTCCATTGAAAGTATACACAGCGGAATGAGTCAATGTGAGGACAAAATATCAGATATAAAAGACAGGATTGCGGTAAGCAATGAAAAGAGAGATTTCTTAAAAATAACAAGGGACCATAAGAAATCAATCCAGCAGCTGCTAGATGATGCAAAGAATAACATTAGATTGATTGGAGTCAATGAAAAAGCAGGAGATAGTGCAAATGACATTAAAAAACCCCCTGATCTCAGAAGTAGTGGCAGAAAACTTCCCAAATAGGGAAAAAGAATTTGATATACAGGGCTGGGAATTTATCTCAGTGACAATGCACTTGCCTCTTGCTTCTGCCTCTTGAGTAGCTGCGATTATATACATATGCCACCATGGCCACTTGTGCCTCTCTTTATGAAGCAACTCATAAAAGGGAAAGAAAAGCGAGCATTGGCTATAAGTCTTGAAAAACAAATTTCTTTTAACCACCACAAGTGAGTCCCTGTCCCTACTTCTGGTCTCTGGGATCTCTCTAGGTAATGAAAGTAATGGGCCCATCAACTAACAAGTGCAAAGGTACACTGAACTGCTCCTTCCTTCCCTCCTCTACAAGAGGCCCTCAGCTACTGCACATATACCACCCTGATGGCAAATACTATGCTACAAAACTCAAGATGAGAATATAGCCTTCTGCTATTTAGCAGGTTACATTACTGTTCAGATTAATTGACTCTGCTAAAAGAACAAGTCTGCAGACAGCAACCACCAACACAACACAGTCTTCTGTGCAAGAAGCCTGTTGCCAGAGCCAACTGGGTCACACTCCTCCTTCCTGCTTTGCAGCTGTCATAGACCACAGAGAATTACTAGTTTGTGTTTAGATTTTAAACAACTGAAATGACATATTCCATATATTCTGGTGCTGCTAAAGGAAATTTAAAAATTGCCAAGAAGTGAGTGACCTTCCAGTTTTAAAAGAATTCATTCTTTCAGCTATGAGTTGATCTCAAGCCCACACAGGAAGGTAACATTCTTCACACAAGTTAATTCCCATAATTAAATCACACGGGATTCCTAGCACCTCTGAAATAGTAAGGGCCACAGGATAGCCAGTCTCATTTACTGTTAGGAAGAATCAGCATTAGTCAAATGCATATCTGTTATCTGGGTCTGCCTACACAAATCCCTTTTTGAGGCCTTATCTGGACACATCACATTATCAAAGAAGGAATTCTGAAATTTAAGATTTCTTTTTCCTTTCCCTGGATGAGAAAGCTTTTAGTTATGAGATGAAAGTCCAACAACTTCTGCATTTCTCATTCCATAAATGCTTTACTCCAGCCACATTCCAGATTTGTCCTTGAAGCACTGGCCTTGAAGAGCCTGATGGCTTTAGCTAACAGTCAAGATTATAAGCACAGGGCTCTGAACACCTGGTGTTTACCATCGGGGGGACCACTCTTGCTACCACATGTTCACATCTTAAGTTGTGACAGTTATTGCAGGTTTCTTTCTCCTGCTAGACCATAATGATCTGTCTGATTCAATTTCTCAACTTTGCCCAAACCCCTACACATACAGGGAGCTTAAAAAATATTTGTGAATAAATGCTGGTCACAGGAGAAGCCCTCAATAAAATCCTCTTCAGAAACATGGGCAACATTTCCTATTTCTGCAAACAAAACAGAAAGTCTATGTATATTATGTTCATGCATGCTTGGGAGTCTCAAATATACACCTCAAACTATTAAGCAGTGGATACCTCTGGGGAAATGGATTTGGAGAAGCTGAGAAAAAAGAGATCTTTCTTTCAAGATATTTTATTGAGTTTTTAACAAACAGTATTCTCGTGGTTTTTTTGTCATTGTTGTTTAGGTTTTTTATGGATAGGATCTTTATCAGAAGAGTAAAAATGACTTTTAACAACACATTCAATATTTTCTAAAAATCCTTAATACATTTAACTTGTAGTATAATTCATACAACATAAAATTCACTCACCATCATAAAGTGATTTACAATTTAGCGGTTTTTAGCATATTTTCAAGGTTTGCAACGATCACTACTATCTAATTCCAGAACATATTTCATCTCCAAAAGAAACCCCATACCCATTAGCTGTCATTTCGCAATCCTCCTCTTCACAATTCTTTGTCTCTAAGGATTTGTAAAGTTGTCATATAAATGGGTTCATATTAAAATGTTACCTTTTGTGTCTGGTTTCTTTTACTTAGCATAGCACTACAAGGTTCATCTATGCTGTAATATGTGTCAGTACTTCATTTATTTTTATGGATGAATAATATTTCACTACATAAATATATCACATTTTGTTTACTATCTGTCCACTAGGGGACTTTTGGGTTTTTTTGCACCTTTTGTCTAATATGACTAGTACTGCCATAAACATTTTGGTATAATTTTTGTAGAAACATGTTTTTAGTTCTCTTGAGTATATACCTAGGAGTGGAAATTTGTATTTTTGTTGTTGTTATTGTTGTTATTTTATTTCTGATACTGGGGATTCAACCTAAGGCCTTCATAAGTGAGCAACATGCCCAGTCTTTTTTTTTTTTTTTTTTTTTTTTTTGAGACAGGGTCTTGCTAAGTCATCCAGTTGCCCAAGCTGGCCTTAGACTTGTGATCCTCCTGCCTCAGCCTCCCAGAGTACTGGGATTATGGGGATGTGCCACCACACATGGCTGGAAACTTGTAATTTAAAAAGAAAATTCAGACTGCTGTGTGTGTGTGTGTGTGTGTGTGTGTTTCTAGGATCTAAATCTAGGACTGTATACATGCTAGGCAAATACTCTACCACATAGCTATACCTCTGGCCCCTGCTTTGCCTTTTTTATTTGGCAGAATTATCCCTTTATTTTAGGCACTTCCACATTAGCACTGTGAGATGTGCTAAAACAAAAAGTGACTTAATAAATCATCACTAATAACTAATATAAAGAGTTAGTGCTGGGAGTGACCAAGCTGTTGCATCCATAGGAACCAAAAAGATTCAGAAAGTGGTTTAACACAGAGGCTATCTGAAATTTGGAAATGCTCATATCTTTTGATACCATAATTCCATTAGTATCATATGAAAATAATCTCAAATGTTAATAAAAATATGTTTACAAAAATATTCATATGGCCTTACTTATAAAAGCGAAATGTTTTACGGCCCAAAAAGAAAAGAATGGTTAGGGAAATTGTGGAATATCTACACAACAAAATCTTATGTAGTAACACAGAAAGGACCTCAGATATGACATATGAAGAAAAGTAGGATATAAAGTTGTATTTCTACACTAGTTGCAAAAATTAATTCCAAATAGATCAAAGATCTAAATGTAAGAGTTAAAACTATACAACTCTTAGAGGAAACATAGGTAAATCTTTCTGATTGAATTGTATAAAAGTTACTTAAACATGTGTGACACTAAAACAAAGGCAACAATGCCTGGCTTGGTGGTGCATGCCTGTAATCCCAGTACTTGGAAGGCTGAGGCAGGAGGACTGCCTCGCATTGAAGCTAACCTGGGCTACATAGTGAGTGCAAGGCCAGCCCAAACTACATAGCGAGATCCTGTCTCAAAAAACCAACCAAACAAACAAACAAAACCCAAAGGCAACAACAAAATGTAAGATAAACTGCACACAAAACTTTGTGCATGTGGTACCAGGGATGGAACCCAAGGCCTTTGTACGGACCTACATCCCCAGCCATTTTTAAATTTTTTATTTTGAGGCAGGGTCTATATGGTTAAGTTGCCCAGGCTGGCATGAACTTGTGATCTTAAAAACTTTTGTGTGCCAAAGGACACTATCAAGAGAGTGAAAAGCAAATCCATAGCATGGGAGAAAATATTTGGAAATGATGCATGTGATATATGATAGAATATATAAAGAACTCCTATAACTCAAAAATATAAGATGGACGAAGTTCTGATGTGCTATTGCACAACCATAGATGACAGTAATGTACTATATATTTTAAAAAGCAAGAAGAAAGGATTACAACTGTTTTCACCATAAAGAGGCATAAATGTTTGAGAAGACAGACATGTTTATTCTGACTTAAAGACTGAACGGTGTATATATGCATCACGTAGTACTTCTTAAATATGTACAAATTTTATGTTTTATGTATCAGTTAAAAATCAATTTAAGGGGCTATGGGGCCAGGGATTTAGCTCAGTGGTTCTGGCGACTGTCAAGTGCAAGGACCTGAGTTCGATTCCTAGTTCCAAAAAACAAACAAACAAAAATCAATTAAAATTATAAAAAAATAGGCTAAGAACTTGAAAAATTTCTCTAAAGATCTACCAGTGGCACATAAGCACATAAAAAGATGTTCAATGTAATTAGTCATTAGGAAAAAGCAAATCAAAATCACAATGAGATACTATTTTACAACCATAAAGTTGGCTATAATTTTTTTAAATAAAAACAGAAACAAAAACAAAACAGGATTGGCAAGGATGTGGATAAATTAGAATTCTTCTACATTGCTGGTGGGAATGTAAAACAGTGTGGCTGTTGTAGAAAATAATTTGACATTACATCACAAAGTTAAACCTAGGGATGTAGCTCAGAGGTAGAATGCATGCCTAGCATGCGCAAGGCCCTGGGTGCAATCCCAGTACAACAAGAGAGGGAGGGGAGTGAGAAAAAAAATAAAGAGAGAAAACATGTTCACATAAAATGTGTACACAAACATTCAAACCATTATTCATAGTAGTTAAAAAGTGGAAACAACTCAAATGCCCTCAGCTGAAGAGATAAACAATATGTAACATATCCATACAATGAAAATTATTCAACCATACAAGGAATGAAGTACTAATAAATCTACAACATTGATGAGCTTTGAAAACATATCCTAAGTGAAGTAACCCAGGCACAAAAGACCACATTTTATATGATTTAATTATGTGAAATGTCTAGAATAGGCATCCATAAAAACAGAAACTAGATTCATAGTTGCCTAAGGCTGCAGAAGAAAGGAGGGAAATGGAAGTTATTGCTAAGGGGGATTTCTTTTGGGAGTGAGAAATGTTCTGGAGGAGACAAGTGAAATAGTGGCAAATACTGCAAATATAGTAAAATTCAACAAATTGTATACTTTCAAAGGTGAGTTTTTTGGTGAAATTTTGTTATAAGGATAATATCTCAATTTAAAAAATAAAATAAGTGGAGGAAAAATGTACATAAAAAGTATAATTTCAACTATGTATAGAAAGAACAAAAATCCTCATGTCTGATGGGAAGTGGATGATTTTTTTTTTCTGCTCCTCCATTCTTGCCTACTATTTTCATGACCATGTATTACTCTCCTCTCAGAAAGAAACAAAAGTTAATTTGCCCTTACAATGTTATTCAAATGAAGAATACATTCCTTTAACATCAAGAAACCATTTATAAAATGCCAGGCATGGTGGCACACACTTGTAATCCCAACTGCTTGGGAGGCTGAGTTGGGGCCAACATGAGTAACTTGGCGAGACCCTGCTTCAAAATATGAATGAATGGATGCCTAGGGAGCTTAATACTCCCTGCATTCAATCTCCAGTAACACCAACACACACATATACACACACACACACATACATATACACACACACACACGCACACACACATGAAGGAAAAAAGAAAAACCATTTATAAAATATTTCAAATACTGAAAGGAGCTCATGAAGTGAAGGAAAGCTTATTTCCTTATTCATGACAGAAGTCCTAGGAAGCTCTGCCCCTTTTCCTCTTACATTCTTCCTAATACAGGCATTAATTTGCTGTAAGACCAAGGTGAAGGGTGAGGCCTTCTGTGCAGGCCTTTATAAAGAGTGAGATTTTAAAAAGTGTTATGATGCCCAAACTGCATGGCTAAAAACTGTACCCATAGCTTCTATATTTATAATGTATACATATATATTAGAATGATCCCTATAAGTCAAAGGACAATTCTTTTTAGAAAGGCAACTTATGCACTGGCCAAGAATGGAAATCCAGTTACATTTCTTGGGGAAAAATTTTATGTTTTGTTTTTTTTTTTTTGGTACCGGGGATCGATGTTTTTTTTGTTTTTTTGTTTTTTTTAAAAAGCCTCCCAAATCTGGTGAGGCAGTTATAAAAACCTAACTTGATCTACTCTGCTTTCAGCAGAAGGTTGAATATAATTTGTTCACTTCAATCTAATCATCAAGTCACTAAAAATGCATATGGATATAGTTAAATCACATCCAGACATTTGCTTTTAATTTCAAGGCATTTTAATTTACAGACTATATTGAATCCCTTGTAAAGGGTCAGAAGTTGAGGCAGCTGGAAGCAGCAAGAGCGGCTCTCTTCCTGAAGAAACAGTTCTTGCACAAGACATGATAAAACGCGACAGGGCGAATACAGGAAAGACAAGCAACCCCTGTCCTGAAGATGCTTTCACTCTAAAGTTTCACTCTAAAGTGGCAGATAGCAAAGTCACAGCTCTAAAATAAGAGCAAAAGACAATGCATCACACTGGTTGGCTAGGAGGAGCTGAGCTGTGGCAGGCCTTTCAGGTGAGCTAGTCACACTCTCAAGCCCACTGGTTGTTTCACTGTCAAAGTTACCAAGGGCTGAGGAGGTTCTGAAAGACACAGGGAAGCAAGTTATGGCAGGAGAGGTGAGGTAGGGTATGGCCTAGGGAGGAAGCAGCAAGGCAGGACTTCTGAAGGCCATCTTGGCTCTTTGGCCATGATCACTTTCCAAGGAATTCACTAACTTCCTATGAAATGTGGCATATATTAGAGGGTATCAAGATATACCTTGGTTCATTTCACAATCTATTTTGATATCTTAAAACAAAATGGTGCCAAAAGAAGATTTTTTTAAAAAGTCTACTCTGGGGCCAAGGATTTAGCTCAGTGGTTCTGCCACTTGCTTTACAAGCGCAAGGTCCTGAGTTTGATCCCCAGTACCAAAAAAAAAAAAGTCTACTCTGGAAGTGAGTAGCATTGGAGAAGGCAAGGGTCAAGGAAGCAGCAAGTCTTCAAGTGGGATCCTGAGCAGCTAGAATAGGAGTCAGCATAGCCTCTCCCCAGTGCTGTCTATTGGGAGCAATGTCAGCAACCATGACTGATTCACCAGGGACCCTACCACTAAGGGCTACAAAATACAGGTACAGAAGGTGTGGTCACCATTGGCATACAGCAAAGCGATGGCAGGGGGAAAGCTCAGTGTGAACATCACCTTCACATCTAACCAGACCTGAGCAACAGTGAACCATTTCTTCAAGATCTGGCCTAGTTGAAAAGGTCAAAGGGCTTCTGGGTCTTTCTAGAAACTCATCTTTAAAGGAAAAATCCCTGAAGGTGTAGGATGCCCACTGTCAGGACTTGGAAATGTAGACAGGTTGTTGGGTCATGGTAATTGGAACAAAGACTGGTCAGGGGAAGAGGGTGAGCTTCATTAGCAGTTGAATGATTTAGAGAAGTGTGTGGAGAAGATAGCTGACCAATTAGAGGGGTAAATAAAGAGCTCATGGCATTAAGCAGAATTTTCTGGCCAAGGATTTATCATCTGAAATTCTCTTACAAATCTGATAGGGGAAGAAAGCAATATCTGAACAACTGAAGGGGGATATATTAACCAGTTCTGCCACAAAATTTCAAACACAGAAGACAAGAAAGGGCCTGGGGCCCTGGGGATGAAGCTCAGTGCTAGAGCACTTGCCTAGCATGTATTAGGTCCTGGGTTTGATCCCCAGCACCATAAACAAGCAAACAAAAAGGAAAAACAAGCAAACAAAGGGCCAGGGGAAAAGTTCAACTGTTCCTAGCTGACTATGCTATCACTACAGAGCACAGCAGCTGCCACAAGTTGAAATGGCTCCAGTCCAGGAGTCTGGCACTGGTTGAGTGTGTTAAGTCACAGGGGATATTGCTGCTTTGAAAAACAAAGCATCTCCACCCCTGCCCCTTGAGACAGAAAGTGATGGACAATCAGCCAACTTCCCCTTTGATAGTGCTATACAGTACTTATTTTCTCAAAAAAGCATTGTCTTTGCAAACTAAAGCATAGATCCCATCAGTTTTTGGCATGGAGCAGCAGCCTCAGCTTGTCTAGAAGGGACCTTCCCTGTCCATGTTACTCTAGCACTTTTGACTTATGGGGGCTTCCTTGGAGAGGTAAAAATGCCAGTGTGTCTTTAGAATTTTATAGGTTACTCTGGTCATGAGATATGACAAGGCTATTTGTTCCAAGGTAGTATCCAGCTAAAGGAGGGGATAAATGGCTCAAAACACATTTGGCATGAATGGTACTCAAGCATCCCTGTTTCTTGTTGTGAGCTAGATTACTGGTCCACAGAGCCTATCCCAATGCTCTCCTAGCCCTAGCCAGCAAGAGGCCAGGGGAGCTCAGGTGCTACTCCCAGGCTGGGGCCTGTTCTCAATGCTTAAACCCTCTTGCCCTCAAGCAGATCTCTGAAGGCCTGAGCCCAGTGCTGTCTAAGTCTCTGCCTGAAAGCAGCTCAGAAGCACGGCTTAGGTAGGGTAGAGAGGAGAGCTAGCATGAGAAAATTAGGCAGGTGCTGAAGCCAACCACAAATTTCTTAGAAGAAATACATGCTTTCTTCAGTGGCATTTCTTTTGTTAACTTTTGTTGTTGTTGTTGTTGTTTTTTGAGACAAAGTGTTAATGGTTTGCATCTAGATGTCCCTCCAAAGCCTCAGGCACTCATAGATGGGACTTTTCAGAGCTTGTTGGATCTAGGTGTGTGATACTGGGATTAAGGGTATGTGGTACTAAATTAGTTCCACTGATAGGAATTAGCATAGTTCTGGGTGTGGCTGAATAGATTTACAGAAGCCCAACTGTGGGTGTGGGTGGCACCACCCAAAAGGCTTGTAGCCTAGATGGTATAAAAGGGAAAGGGAGGCTCACTGTGTTGCTTCACTGCCTCCTGCCTGCTCTATCATGGACTGTTTCTCCTCTGTAATGCCCCTCTGCCATGCCACCCTGCCTTGCCTTATAGCCATATAGTCCATATAAGTCCATAGCCAGCCGACTATGGACTGAAACCTCTACAAACTGTGAACTGAAATAAACCTTTCCTCCTTTAACTTGTGGATGTCAGGTATTTTGTCCTAGCAATAAGAAAAGTAACTAAGACACAGGTCTCACTTTGTACCATGACCTACCATGAATTCACTACTGTAGTTCAGGAAGGCCTCAAATTTGTAGCCTCTTGAGTGCTAGGATTATTGTAAGTGCCACTACACCTGGCTATTTTATTTTCGACTTGGATTTTAAGGGCATTTTCATCTATTTTATGACCTGTTTTTTCCTATTAGTAAATAACACTCAATTTTGAACATGAGTTAGAATAGAGAAGAGAATCTATATATTTTCTATTAAGTATGGAAAGAGTGTTTTGTGGTTCTAGTTGTATAAAGTCATAAGTGAGCCCAAGTAAGTTGGCCTTGTGGGCTTGCCTTAAAACCAAACTGTTGCTGCCACTACTCTTCATCCCAGTGCCGTGAGGAACCAGCTTTGAGTCATCTATGCTGAAAAATGTCTTGTTGGGGGAAGAAGGGATCTGACTAAAATCCTGGGCCCTTAGGATTAGAAGGCTGGGAACTAGAAAGGGAAGTAGAGGTGAGAAGCAAACAAGTGCGTGGGACTTCAGGTCGAACTCCTACCTTTGCTCCCTGCTTCAATCAGAATAGCTAAGGTTTTATGGTTTTATGTATTAGCACTGTGATCTCAGGTATGATTAAAGTGAAGGCAGCATGTACCTCCTATAGTAGATGAAACAAAGTGATTGCAGATAAATACACCTAGCACAGTGTGGGACACACAGTGATGTTCAAAAAATATTAGCTATTATTCTCTTTGGATTCTACATCAGATTTCGTTAGAACAAAAGGTTTAGAAATCACGAATTTGGTTCATTTTCCTCCTTAAAAAAAAAAAATAAAGCCAGGCACAGTGGTATGCACTTGCAGTTCTAGGTATTTGGGAGGCTGAGGCAGGAGAATCACTTGACACCAAAGGCAAAGGATATAATCAGTGAAATAGTAAAATGAACCCTAACTGGCCAGGGATTTAGCCCTCTGCCTCTCAAGCGCAAAATCCTGAGTTCGATCCCCGGTACCAAAAAAAAAAAAAAAAATGGAGCCTAACTGCCCCAGCCATCGGTTTCTGGAAGGTCTTACCAGAGTTCCATCAGTCAGGGTGCAGCCGGAGAAACGTTTTGCCAGAAATCCTTCAAAGTTAGTTGTTCTCTGAATAGCAAAAAGAAGCAATTTCACCTCAATTTCCTTAGCTCTGGCACGCATGATCTTGGCGAGTTCTGCCCTTCAAAATAGTTAAGAATGGTGTCAAACAAACTGATCATTCACAATGAGAAAAGTAAATGGCTTACATATAGGAAAAAAATGTACATGATCACCTCAGACCAGACCCTGAGGTCTAGTATTACCAATTTAGTTTAATGCCTGAGGGATAGAAATACAATAGAACCCCTTACCCACAGTAGAGGATTTCCAAGATGTTCCCCGGATCCTTGAAATGGCAGATAATACTGAACCCTATATGTACTATGTTTTTTCCCTATACATACATATTAATAGTAAGGTTTAATTTAGAAATCAGACACAGGGCTGAGGATTTAGCTCAGTGGTTCCACTGCCTGCCTCGGAAGCGGAAGGTCCCGAGTTTGATCCCCAGTACGAAAAAAAAAAAAAAAGAGAAATCAGACACAGTAAGAGATTAACAGTAATTCATAATAAAATAAAACAATTATAATGATCTACTGTAATAAAAGTTATTTAAAGTTTATGAATTATTTCTGGAATCTTCCATGGAAAAGAAAACCATAAATAAGGAGAAACTACTGTATACAGTATAAATAAGAATTTTAAGGTGAAACATCCCTCTGTTAAAACAACATCAAGGATTATGGATGGTAATCCAATAACATGGTTACTATTATGTTTCCATATCTTTAAATCTTTCAATAATTTGTAATAATATATATGAAGCACTCAGTGTTTTATTAAAATACATATATCCTAAATAACACAAATCATGAATTACTGAATTACAAAGCTCTTTATCTTCTAGACAGCTCAACAACTATCTCTTCACCTAGAGCAAGGACTTTAGAAATAAATACCCATGAGAGACTGAAAGCCCCATGAGAAAGGTGACATATACATCTTGGGTGGTTCCTACTTATGAAGTTTGGGTGCAACTCACCTAAGTGTTGTTTCAAGATATTGTTTTTTAGGAAACGGTGACATGTGAATTCTTTTTTTTTTTTTTTTGAGAGTAGGAAAAATTTATTGAGAGAAAGATAGCTTCTAAGAGAGGCAGAAGGGTGACTGGAAAATGGGTTTCCCCGACATGAATTCTTACTAAGCACTAAGCTGTCATAACCTTCCCACACAAATAAATGTCAAAATCAAACAAAAGGCCTGTGAGTTTACTTTAGAATGATATATCTGTAGGACTTCAGCCAAAATTCTAACAATAAAAGCTTGCCAGTAGCACTGCTATTAGCCAAGACAATAGCAGGTAGTGACTTTCACAGAGACTTGTTAGTGTATTACCAGTCTCTTTTAGGATTCATTGTGTACATAGTTGGTTTGTAAGTCTGCTGAACTTTAGGGAAAAAAAGAATTAGTAAACAGTTTCTCAAGGAATTAATTCTTTCTTTGTTAGTTAGGATTTAGAAACTGATAATCACAACTAACCTTGAATCAACTCAACACTATTTTATTAAATACTATATTTATGATTTAAATCTTTGGTAACAAATGTGTTTCTTAAAACAATATACACATAGAAAGTGTAACACCAAAAGTAAACTGCACGGTAAAGTATGAATTCTGGGTGAAAATGATGTGTCAATGCAGGTTCACCACTATAACAAATGAACCACTCTAGGAGGGGATGTTGATACTAGGGGAGCCTTGTGTGAACAGAGGCAGGGAATATACAGGAAATCTTTGTACTGATTGGCCAATTTTTTTTTTTGGTACTGGGGATCAAACTTGGGTCCTTGTGTTTGCAGGGCAGGCAGCAGAACCACTGAGCTAAATCCCCAGCCCTGCTTGGCCAATTTTGATGTCAATCTAAAACTGCTCTAAAAAATAAAACCTATTTTTTAAAAATAAAGGCACTATCAATTAAAATATTTTTCCCCACAATGTATTTAAATTGTACAATTTGATAGTATTTTCTAGGATTTTTATAAAGACTCAGGCTGGGGATGTAGCTCAGAGGTAGAGCACTTGGCTAACATGTGGGAGGCTCTGTGTTCAATGTGCAGCAAAAAGGAGGCAGGGAAGGAGAGAGGACACCACAAATTATACTAAGGTAATTGAGTTACAGGTAGATAATGGGCCTTGTTTTTCTCTTATTAATCTAGAATCAATGTAATTATAAACCAAGCATGGAGGTATATGCCTATAATCCCAGCACTTGGGAGGCTAAGGTGGAGCACTGTTGAAAGTTCAAGGCCAATGTGGGCTACACAGTGAATTACAAGGCCCACTGAACTACACAGAGAGACTCTGTCTCAAAAAAACAAATGCAATTATGTACAATTAGAAGGGATTATAATTAATAAAAAGCCATGTACCACCACTGTTGTGGTATAGATGCAAAGAATAAAAAAGTTTGGCTTTGGCTTTACCTTTGTTTTTTTGTTTGTTCAGGGTTTGTTTGCTTGCTTTGTTTTGTTTTGTTTTTTGGTTTTTTTGAGTCAGGGTCTCATTATGTAGCTCAGGCTAACTTTAAACTCACCACGTAGCCCAGGCTGACCTCAAACTTGCGGTAATCCTCCTGCCTCAGTCTCCCGAGTGCTGGGATTTCAGACTTGTACCACCACACCTGGCTTTGCTTTTATTTTGGTCATGGATACATGGCTCTAAACTTGCTGGACACAATTCTTCAACAAAAAGGGACTATGTGGCCTGGGCTATCCTCATGGATAAATGAGAAGAGGTCTTTAAAATGATTAGAGTTGGGCATGGTGGTGCACCCTTATAAACCCAGCACTCAGGAGGCTGAGGTATGAAGAATGCCGAGTTCTAGGCCAGCCTGGACTACACAGTGAGTTCAAGTTCAAGGCCAGCCTGAATTACAGAGCAAGACCTTGTTGAAGAAGAAGAAAGAAGGAAGAAGGAAGAAGAAAGAAGAAAAAAGAAAGGAGAAGGAGGAGAAGAAGAAGGAGGAGGAGGAGAAGAAGAAGGAGGAAGGAGGAAGGAGGAGGAAGGAGCAAGGAGGGGGAAGGAGGAAGGAGGGGGAAGGAGGAAGGAGGGGGAAGGAGGAAGGAAGGAGGAAGGAGGAGGAAGGGGGAAGGAGGAAGAGGAGGAGGGGGGAGGGGGAGGAGAAGACGACGAGATGATGATGACCACCACCAAGACGAAGAAGAAGAAAGAAGAAAGAAGAAGAAGGAGGAGGAGGAGGAGAAGGAGAAGGAGAAGGAGAAGGAGAAGAAGAAGAAGATGACGACGACAACGACTACAACCAAGACAAAGAAGAAGAGCTAAAATGCTTAGAGCATGACTGAGGATTTAGCTCAGTGGTTCTGGCACCTGTCTTGCAAGTGCAAGGTCCCGAGTTCGATCCCCAGTACCAAAAAAAATGCTTAGAGCACACAGATGCTAATATTATTAACCATACAGAGACTATGAACACTGTATTAAGGCAACTCATTCAACAAATATTCCCTGAGTGTCTGCTACATCCTTAAAGTAGATACTAGCCCTATCTCTATGGAACTATCTAATCTAGCAAGACAGAAAATCAAACTGATAATGGATATGTATATATTGCATGCTGATATATGCAACAGAGATCCAGGGGGAAATGTGGGAGTGATAAGTGACTATAGGTAAATCTAGTTGATGAATCCTAAGTTCATAAAGGAGAGAAGATAGGCTGTTTGAGCCAAGGCAGGGCCATAGGGAGGTCCTAGAGCCAAGAGGGATGGGACTATGTTGGAATGGGGGTGGTCCCGATCATTTGCTGGAGTCTGGAAGTGGTGTCCAATCCACAGGACAACACAGAATCACAGAGATGAGGGGATTAATTTTGAAAATTCAATCAGCATCAGAACCAGTAAAAAGTTGGACTCTACCTTGTCACATGACAGAATTCTACTGCAATCCTCTCAGTCATGTACCACTCACGTGGAAACATTCGGCCATATTTTTCCTCATAGTCCACAAGCTGGCGTTTTACCCAGGCATAGCGTCTGTCAATCTTGTCCAGCCAGGCAACCTCATGAAGGTAAAGAACAAAAAACCACCCCAGTGCTTGCTTAGAAGTAGTATTAACAGTTTAATGAAACAAGCAAAAACATAAAACCAAGAAAACGCCAACCTCTGCTATTTCTCACCATTTCATATGCTATCTTATTTACTTGATCCAAAGATTCTTAACCTAAGGTCTATGATGGGCTTCAGGGGTCTGTAAATCTTCTGAAACTAAATGCAAAGTTTAATGCATAGTTGCATTTTTCTGGGGAGAAGAGCTACAGCTTTCATTAATTTCTCCAAAGGGTGAGTGACCTCAAATGGTTAAGAACTACTGAACTGTAAAGTCAGCCTGTAGGAGTCATGGTTCAATGATCAACAATGTCAGACAGTAGCACTAATAAAGTGTAAGTGAGTAGGCTTGGCAGCATTCATTTTTCAGTAAAATTGAAGTGTTACATCTGACCTCATCTGGTCAATACTTACATCTTGGTTTTCTTGAAAAAGTACTAGATACTCTGACAGATGCTGTTTAATAAACTTTTTGATAATTTCCTGTTTGATTCTGGGGTCCAAAATATTAGCAACCAGACATGCATCTCGCAGGACATTGCTGGGTCCGCCTGGCCTCTAGTAAAACAAACAACAGGCACCAGTTCAAAAGTCAGAAACAATCTTTAAATCTCACACCCTCTGACAGCTGCTACTTTTTGTTTCTCCCTTATTGTTATTACTCCCACTCCTTGGACACTCATTTGCTCTACTGTGGATTGATATTTGTTCCTCGATAAAAGAATCATTATGCTATGTCTTGCAGTGGCCAAAACAAAAACTATCTTGTGAATGAGCAATGATACATTTTGGAAAACAGGGCCAGCAATGATCATAGGACATTTTACTTTCCCAATACCAAAACTGAAAGAGACCTAAAAAGTCAGAATGAGGCCGGTGATTTAGCTCAGTGGCACCGCACCTGCCTCACAAGCACAAGGTCCTGAGTTCGATCTCTGGTACAAAAAAAAAAAAAAAAAAAAGAATGACAGCAGTCTCTGATGTCAGAGATTCTGCAGTGGCCTAAAAGACAAGAATGTCACCAGTGTCACTCCACATTTTCCTTGCTTTCCACCTCTGGAATTCCTGTTCCTAAATGTTATATTTGTGTGATAGCTTTAAAATCTAAAACTAGGTTTCAAGCCACCAGACTTGTTTCACTGATAGTCAATCAACCAGACAGCCAAACGTAAAATACTATGATATTACTCCCTTGACTAGAAAAGAACAATGAAAGGTAGGGGTTGCTGCATCAATGCATCACAATGGAAGGTCTTTGTTATTATCAAAGGCAACTGAATCTAAATGAATTTTCTGTATGGTAACTCACTGAATGAATGTGGCTGACTGTACCACAGCACAAAGAACACTTGGAATCTACCCTTAGCTTGGCTAAAATAGCCACATTGCTTTGGGGAAGTTACTCACCCTCATCAGAAAAATAATGAACTTGAATTAGATGATTAGTAAGATTCTTTCAAATTGTTAATTATTATTTATAATAAATGTCCAATTCTATCCATCTCATCATAAGTTTGAGTATTTCAGAGGTATCACCAAAACTACATGAGACCTAAACTTCTGACTCTTTTCTTTGGTACTGGAAATCAAACTTGGGGCCTCAACCTTGCCAGGCAGGCACTACACTGCTAAGCTATATCCCCAGCCCAAAACTTAAATTTTAAAACTGTGACTGGCTCCATAGCAAGTGGCTGTTATGTTGCCTATTAAACACACTACTCAATCCTAGCTTCTGTATGAAAGTGCTCAATCTGATAGAAAAGTCACAAAGGCCAAAACCTATGGGTTCAGATTTTTTCATTTATAAAAAATATTTACTAAGTTACTTTGGATAATTTTTTTTCAATCTTAATTGTTAATTGTGAAACAGGAATAACACAAAGCTTTTTAACAAAAGTCAGCAACCTTTAAAAATGAAAAAAGAAAAAAACATTAAAAAGGCCATTAAGCCATTGAGTCAGAGAAAAACGAGGCAAGTTGTTCAAAAAGATCTTTTTTTTTTTTTTTGGTACCGGGGATCGAACTTAGGACCTTGCACTTGTGAGGCAGGCGCTGGAACCACTGAGCTAAATCTCCAGCCCCTAAAAAGATCTTTTTAATTTCATTTGCCCAGCACAATCTAGGAAAAAAGATATAACTAGTAGGGATTGAGTTAGGCATGTAGCTCAGCGGTAGGGCATATGCTTAGTGTGTGCGAGGGCCTGGGTTGAATCCCCAACACCATTAAAAAAATAAAAGATATAAAGTAGGCTATGGTTACATAATAAAGATGGGCTTTACCCATATCTGTCTGAAACTTTGTGAAAATGGAATGGGGCAACAGAGGATAGAAAAGTAGACTAGCCTTGAAGAGTCCAGTGCTTACAATCAGCAAACATCTTTGAAATCTCTAACCTTTGTTTTCCTCATGTGGTCAATAGGAATAATGGCTTTTCAACATCTACTTCCTATCTGAGTTATATCAGTCAGGTGACCAAAGAATCTGAGGTTCTCAAAGTGCTTTACAAATAAATATCTGATTACTTGCAGTCAGCCACAAAATATGAAGACATTAAAAGCAGTAGCAGGTTTCCTACAGAAAGTAATCTAGCAAAGCTAGGGCAGCCACCTCCGCCTACTTCCTAGGTTTCTTCTATAGAGCACAAAGAAGAAAATGGTTAGGATATTTCGTTATTGAATTATGGAGCAGATCCAGGAAACGCTTGTTGGCTTAGTAAGTGAATGTATATTCCCATCTGCATAAGGAATGCTGCTGGCCCATACACTTCAGTTCACTTCTGCTTTAACAAGTCTTTCTCTTGACACACCTCAAATAAGGTGCACCGGGGGTGGGGGGTGGGGGTGGGGGGGGTTACTTCTGAGGGTACTGCCCTCCCCGACACATGCACAATATTAAGATGATATCTGTTGGCCCAAGGATGTAGCTCAGCGGTACAGTGCCTGCCTGGCAAACTTGAGGCCTGAGTTTGATTCCCAGTACAAAAAAAAAAAAGATGACATCTGTAGCAATGTGAAGGAAGGAGCTGACAGTCACACAGCACAGTGATGACCAAGGGAGAGAAAGCTTGTCCTAAGAAGTGTAGCCAATAGCTCACAAATGAAATCCTATAGATTTGCGAACATAAACAGCTACACTACCAGTAAGAGCTAATGGGCTTTAATTCTAAAGAACAGAGTAAGTCTTTAGTGTTGCTCTGAGAGTTACAGAAGCCCCTGGACACTCCTTCTAGTTGCCTTTTCACCAAACAAAAACTAGTAAGTTATGTAATAATCCTTAAAAAACCACGCAGCTTGAAGATTAATTTTTTAAACATAGACATGAGAAAAAAGGAATTTACAGGGTAAACAAGATACAAGGTTTGACCTACATTCAATTAAACCAAAACAAATTCTCTTTTTTTGATGCTGGGTGGACAGATAAGGATCTGACATTTCTTTGGGATATTTAAAACCAAGGATGAGCCAGGCACAGAGACAAATGCCAGCACTAAAGGAAGCTAAGACAGGCGGAACTTAAGTTTGAGACCCACCTAGGCAACTTAGCAAGACCCTGACTCAAAAAGAAAAAGAAAAAGGGCTGAGGATGTTTTGATCGCTAGTACTATAAAAAAAAAAGTAATAAAATAAGGATGGTCTCATTACCTTAAACATTCAGCAAATAGATATGCTGATACCAGCAAACACTTTTGGAATGATAGTTGAATAGCAGATATAATGAACATGAATTAGGCAAGGATGGTAACAATATCTAAAGACTGGAGGAAAAAAATGCAAAACAATACCTTGGTACCCTGAGAAGGAAATGCTTCTTCAAAATCTGCCAGGATTTGCTGTCCTAACTCAGACTGTGCAGCCTTCACTCTGTGATGAAAAGAGAACATATTATTGCTTGGTATAATCTTCAAATATCTGTAAGTAATTACATATCAAATCCACAAAAAGTCCAAACTATTGACATCTTATATATCAACCAGATAACCCAGAAAGGGAGAAGGTGGTGTAGCTAGATAAGAGAAGTCACACACTAGTTAGTAGTGGATGTATGACCAGGACCCAGGAACCCAATTTATTCTCACAATGGATTTTGTAGCTCCCCAAAGTTCCTCTAGGCCACGCTTACCTGTTGTGAGGTAGTAAATGCTAATCTCTCCAATAGTTCATTAGGGGGCAGCTATGCTGCGGGAAAACATTATATAATAAAACTGAAATCAAACATAAATCCATTCTGTATTAATGACTGCTTTCCCACTCCTTGGGGTACGGAATGGGAAGAAGGTACCAAATGTTCCAGGGTGGTGTTTTTGTTTTAACCCAGAAATCAAACACGAGGTCATAATTTTTTAATCAAATGAACAACAACAAATATTCTCTGAAGTATAAAGAAAAAGAGCAAAATGACTAAATGGAGTGAAGGCCACTGGGCCAGGGATTTAGCTCAGTGGTTCTGCTGCCTGCCTCGCAAGCACAAGGTCCTGAGTTTGATGCCCGGTACCAGAGAGAGAGAGAGAGAGAGAGAGAGAGAGAGAGAGAGAGAGAGAGAGAGAGTGAGTGAAGGCCACTGAATGAAGATTTAAGTTTAGGAGACTGTCAATGGGAAGACAACCAGTTAGAAAGAGGAGGCCAAAAGGAGTACTTAACACTGGTATGCATGTAAATCAGAGCTCAAGAAATACGTCAGTTTGAATGGAAGAGAAGAAAGGAGAGCAGCAAGGATGAGACAGGAACTATGCTTCAACAACCCCTGCAATCAATCACATTCTCCACATTGTCCTCCAGCTGCCTGATGTTGGTGATGCCTGGATCACCTGAGCCAACTTCACAACTAGTGTGGAGCTAGCTTTAAGGCAGCTGTCTGGCTGCCTTGAGCCTGAGACAAATACTTTACCTTTACTAAAAGCACCATAAAGTAGCCTGCTTTCTTTCTTGGTCTCCACCCTGTTACTTCTGGATTAACTTTATGAAGTTTCTAGAAATAGTGAGGAACTCAAAAACCACAATTTCTTTGGTCACTAAGGAGTATCTAGCAATGTGCTGAGATTTTTTTTTTTTTTAATGAAGGGATAGGCATGACCCAAAACAGCCTGTTTTTTTCTGTAGCATATTATAATTATTCTTCCTCCAAATACTTTCTAGGGTTTCTTCAAAACCTTTCTAAAACTTTTCAAAACTTATCTTCAAAACTTTTCTAATTACTTGGATAGGTGGGTTCCAGTGTTTTAAACTAGTTTTTAAGGGGGCCAGAAATGATGCAGGTGAAGCTGTGCAGGAATAGCCACCCAAAAGGGTCAGGGCTGCCCACAGGCAGTCAACCAATAGACAAAGGGAAGTGTCTCTTCAGTGTGAACTCTGACACAAGAGGAAAGAACAGCTTCATAAAACTATCTCTAGAGCATCTTGTGACTCTCACAAGATGAGGCAGCAGACAGCCTCCTGCAGTGCCAGGTCACAAGAGCTTCCAGAGGCTCAGGCCTGTCCGTTCCTATCCTTGTCTTGCAAGCACACAGACCACCAGTTCCTTCATAAACCACGGGGACAGTTCCTGCAGGGGAAGTCCCACCCTTGGCCAGCCGCACTCCTGAATGAATTTTCAGGGATACTGATCACCTCAGTGACACCAATGGACTCGGCTCTACCTCTGTCACCCTCACCCCATTTTCACTATTCCCAACCACCATGTTTTTACTGTGACACTGAGATGGCTAAAAAGACAAGCAGAGCCTATGTCAGGGGTTGGCATTGCTAGAGTAGAAAAGAGAGGGAATTACCAGACTCTGGTTTATAATGATCTTTAATCTGTGTTCAAAATTACCTCTTGAGAAAGGTAAGACTTAGCTGTGCCACTAGGAAGCCATGTGTAATCCCAAGTCACTTTCTCTACATGGGCCAAAACTAAGAACAGTTATAAAATAAGAGGGTGAGGATACAGGCCTGTACTAGATGACTTTTGTTATCTACTCCAGTACTGATTATTCCACAGTAGCTACCTTATAGCACTAGCTGGCAATAGCATACATCCTCACAGGAGGCTGTAGTAGGATATACAATTAATGTTGAGGTAGATGAATAAGCTTCTGCCTAGAAATATTTCCAGCAGTAGTTTTAGAAGTATCTATCAGTAATTCTGATTGAAAAGCAATCATTCTCTTATAAACATTATTGATGGTATCTATAAACCCAAACCACAACCTCATGGATTTTCAGGCTGAAGTGTAAATTGTCTCTACAATCAATTGCCTAAACAGGATCCTAGAAATAAGTCAAAAGACTTAAAAGAATATATATCTAGCCTCACTCCTTTAACTTACTTCTGCTTGTAACAATGAGAAGGAAGTTCCTACTATAAAGAGAAGGATCAATTGAGAGTCTTCAGCAGAGCAAATTTGTGAATTGAACTACTAGTATTTCCTAGTCATTCTTAGGAAAGTCAGCCTACAACTAATAGAGAATGAGATAAACAAAAGCTTCTCCTGGCATCCAAATAAGCTCAACCTGCTAGGTGGTGACAACTCAAAGTTGGCTACTCTTAGGAAATGAAACTCATTGTGCTGCCCAGAAAAGAAAATCAACCAGTGACTTCTGGCATCCAATATGCTATGTGACATCAATGTTGTTCAAAGGTGCCCTAAATATGTTACCACTTTTTTCAGAGTGGTGGCAGAGGGGCAGTAAACTATGAAAATAATCTAGACATTCATAGATAAAGTAACCCTGACACTTTTTAAATTTTATTTTATTGGTACATTCATCATTGGAAATTTGCACCTTTACATAATCTCTCTTGGTTCTTATTTTTCCCCTTTCCGCTGCCCTCCCTTCAACCCCTCCCATCCCTCCCTATTTACAAAGACTTTGTTTCCATTTTTTTATTTTCTCATATTAATTCCATTCCCTTCTTTCCTTTCCCCTACTCCTCCCACTTCCCCTTCCCCTTTGCCCCTTTTCTTCCTATTTCACATTATCTATTATACCTTTTAGTCCTTATTTATGCTTTGAGTTTCTCACACCACAGAAACTATTCGGTATTTACACATGTGTCCTATTTATTTCACTTAAGGGTATTGCCTCAATGTGCATTCATTTAGCTATAAATGTCTCTAATTTCTCATTTTTTATGGCTGAGTAGTACTCCATTTTATTTAAAAATCACATTTTCTTTATCCAGTCTCCAGTTGATGGGCAATTGGGCTGCTTCCAAGCTTTAGCTATTACAAACTGCGCTGCTATGAACATGGGTGCACATATATCACTGTGGTATGATTCTTTTAATTCTTTTGGGAAGATACCCAGCAGGGGAATAGCTGGGTCAAATGGGACCTCTAGTCCTAGTTCTTTGAGATATCTCCATACTGATTTCCACAGTGGTTGCACCAGTCTGCACTCCCACCAGCAGTGGAGCAGTGTTCCTCTTTCCCCACAGCCCCGCCAGCATTTGTTATTGGTTGGTTTCATGATAGCAGCTATTCTTGCTGGGGTGAGGTAGAATCTCAGCATTGTTTTCATTTGCATCTCTCAAAGGACCAGTGATGTTGAACATTTTTTCATATGTTTATTTGGTATATCTACTTCTTTGTCTGAGAAATGTCTGTTCATTTCAGATGCCCATTTTTGGATTGGGTCTTTAAATTTGGGAGATCTGATTTTTTAAAGTTCTTTATAGATTCGAGATAGTAGACTTTTGTCTGAGGAACAGCAGGTGAAGATTTTTTCCCACATTGTGGGTTGTCTCTTCACACTGCTGGTGGTTTCTCTTCCTGTGCAGAAGCTGTTTAATAAGAAGAGATCTCACTTGTTGATTGTGCTAGTTCACGGGCAACTGAGGTTTTGTTCGTAAAATCTTTTCCTAGACCAATCTCTTCTGGAGTTCTACCTAACCTCTGTTCCAGCCGATTCAGTGTTTCTATTTTAATATTTAGATCTTTAATCCATTTTGATTTTAGTTTAGTGCATGGTGAGAGACATAGGTCTAGTTTCAATTTTGATAAATTGAAACCCAATTTTTCCAGCACCATTTATTAAAGAGGCTGTCTTTCCTTCAGTGAGGGTGTTTGGCTCCTTTATTTAAGATGAGATGACTGAGTGTGTCTGGAGTTGTTTCTGCATCTTCTAATCTGTTCCACTGGTTCTCAGGAACCCTGACACTTTCATTACCTTTCGGCAGTCTCAAAAAAAAAATTTTTTTTTTTTCAACAGTTCCCAAATAAATATACTGACCTCCCAAGTGCAATCTGAACTGAACAAAATGGCTAGACACAACAGTTTAGTGGGAACTATAAAGAATCTCAACCTAGAATCTTTGACTTATTGGTTCATCAAGGACAACCCTCACAGTATTAAACTAAGGAAGAGACCCAGAAAAAATTTATCAAACAGCTATTCAGTCCTGTCCATTCTGTAGCTTTGTTCTTTTTTCACTCTACCATGTTACCTCTAAGCTGCCAAGCTTCTCTCACATATAGGAGGTTAGAAAGAGCTCTGATAAATATATTTTAGTTCAAGGGCTTCAAGGTTTTCAAGAGAATGCAAGAATCTTCCATCCTTTCTCAGAAAATATCAACTGACTAGAAAAATTTGCTTGCTTAAACCAGGAGGATTTGAAATGTAAAGATATTAAAGAAAAAAATCTCTCCTTCAACGCTACATTAAACATTTAAGCATTTGCCAGAAGGGTAGTTGGAAGAAATAGCAAATCAAGACCCATGAACTTCGTATTTCAAATGTACAGGCAAATATTTCATATGACTTCCACAATTTATAGTCAGCGTGATATTATATTATAAAGAAGCTGAAGCAATGCATAGGGTGTAACTCTCCTGCCTTCTCCCTTCCCCCCTAAAAAACAGCTATTTCTATCATTTCCAGATGGTTCTGCCATCACTATGTAAACATAAGGGAGGAAAATTCACCAGAAATGATGCTAAAAATAAGAAGTCTGGACATTCCTCAAACTTTTAGTACCTCTTAAAAACTTATTTTAGTCAAGCACTGAAAACAAACTTTCTCATCCTGCATTGTTTTTAATGCTATTTAGTAGCATATATTCTATCACACATATAATTGCTGCAAATAGAGATTGTTAAAAAAATTAAAGGACAAGTAAATCCTCCTATGTCTGTAGCAGTGTTACATGATAATGAATGTTTGGGGGACTGAAGTACATTGATAGAATGTTGAGTTTTCTTTTCTTTTTCTTTTTTTTTTTTGGTACCAGGGATCAAACTCGGGTCCTTGTGCTTGCGCATGAGTTTTCTTTTTTAAGGGAATGTCATCACAACAGTGATCACAAAGTTCCTTCAAATTTATAAAACTATATTTTTGAAGACGATTACAAAGCAAAAAGCACATCAAAAGCACAGGCAGGAAAAAGTAAAAATTAGCAAGTAGGACTACAGCAAACTAAAAAGCTTCTGCATGGCAAAGAAAATACACAAAATGAAAAGGCAGCCTATGAATTGGGAAAAAATATTTGGGAACTATATTATGTGACAAAAGGTTAATATCTAAACTATTTAAGAAACTCATACAACTCAACAGGAAAAAAATTAACAGCTTAATTAAAAAATGGGCAAAGGGGCCAGGGATTTAGCTCAGTGGTTCCGCTGCCTCCCTTGAAAGCGCAAGGTTCCAAGTTCGATCCCTGGTACCAAAAAAAAAAAAAAAAAAAATGGGCAAAGGACCTCAATAGATATTTTTCCAGTGCTCGCTTCAGCCGCACACATAATAGATATTTTTCCAAAGAGGATATACAAAAGACCAACAGATAATATTTTTTTTAAAAGGCTCAACATCGGGCCGGGGGTTTAGCTCAATGATGATGCTGCCTGCCTCACAAGCACAAGGTTCCAAGTTCGATCCCCAGTACCAAAAAAAAAACAAACCAAAAAGCTCAACATCATTTAGCCATCAGGAAAATGCAACTCATTAGAATGAGTTATTAAAAAGACAAATAGTAAGTGTTGGCAACGATGTGGAGATGAAAACACTTGTATACCATTGGTGGGAATGTAAATGGTCTAGCCATTATGGACAAAACTATGAAGTTTCCTCAAAAATTTGAAAATAAAACTACCACATGACCTGGCAACCCTCTTGTGGATATATACCAAGAGAAATGAAATCAGCACACCTTACTTCAGCTATCTGCTCTCCCATGATCACAGCAGTATTATTTGCAATAGCCAAGATATGAAAACAACTTGTCCATTGACAGATGAATGAGATAGAGAAATTATGGTTGTGTGTATATATACGATGGAATATTACTCACTTTTAAAAGGAAGATCCTGAGGCAGGGGATTTAGCTCAGTGGTTCCGGCGCCTGCCTTGAAAGCACAAGGTCCCAAGTTTGATCGCCGGTACCAAAAAACAAAATCAAAATAAAAAGGAGATTCTGCAACTGTCAACAACATGACTAAAGGTGGAGGATATTACATGAAATAAACCATACATGGATAGAAAAAACTTCATGATCTCTCTTATGTGTGGAATCTTAAAAAAATAAAGTCAAACACTGATTTTATCTGTGGATTCTGTATGAGTTGGTTAAAACAACTGTGCGTCCAAAAATTTTTTTTAAAAATATGTCTAATGGAGCTAGTGATGTAGCTTAGTGGACAAGCACATGCTTACCACTTAGAGGTACTGGGCATTTAGATCTCCAGCACTACACAAATACCTACATAAATTGTCTCTGTACTGAACACATATAGACTTTTTTTCTTGTCATTACTTCCTAAACAATTCAGTATAACTACTATTTACATAGCATTTACAGTATGAAGTGTTACAATGAATCTAGAGGTGATTTAAAATACAGGTTGAATATCCCTTTTCTGGTCCTTTGTCATAGGATCAGAAGTATATTAGACTTAGAAGTTCTTCAGATTTTGAAATATTTTTTTGAGTGTTACATCAGCACTCAAAAAGCTATAGATTTTAGATCTCATAGTAGTTCACAATATTATAGATTTCAAATTTTAGATTAGGGATACTCAGTCTGTAGATTTTGAATTTCTAGATTAGGGATACTTAGTCTGTATAGGGGAGGATGTGCACATACTGTATGCAAACAATATGCCATTTTACATAAAGGGTACATAGAAATGTTAATATCTCTTAGATATGCTGAGATACACCTATTTTTTTTTTTTTTGGTACTGGGGATTGAACTTGGGTCCTTGAGCTTGCGCAGCAGGCGGTGAAACCACTGAGCTAAATCCCTGGCCCTATGCTGAGATACACTTTCAATCTTTAGGGTATATACACACAAGTGGAGTTACTGGATCATATGCTAACTCTATTTTTAAGTTTTTAGAAACTGCCATATTGTTTTCCATAATGGCTATTTTACATTCCTACCCATAGTGCACAGGATTCCAATTTCTCCATGTTCTTGTCAATACTTTGTTGTTATTGTTAAGTTGTAGCCATCCTAACAAATGTAAGGTGGTATCTCACTGTAGCCTGATTTGCACCTCCCTAATGATGAGTGATCTTGACTGCTTACTGGCCATCTGTATATCTTCTTTGGAGAAATGTTTATTCATACCATTTGCTCATTTTTGAATTGGGCTATTTTTTGTTGTGAGTTTTAGGAGCTATATATATATATATATATATATATATATTATTTATTTATTTATTTATTTTCTGGATATTAATCCCTATCACTCCAATTTATTCATTTTTTCTTGTGTTGCTTATGCCTTTGGTGTCACATTCAAAAAGTCATTATCAAATCAATGTTGTAAAGATTTCTAAAGATTATGTTTTCTTCTAAGAGTTTTTTTTTTTTTTTTGTACTGGGGATTGAACTCGGGTCCTTGCGCTTGCAAGGCAGGCGGCAGAACCACTGAGCTAAATCCCCAGCCCTCTTCTAAGAGTTTTATAGTGTCAGGTCCTACATTTAAGTCATGGATTCATTTTGAGGTTTTTTTTTTCAATATGGTGCTAGGTCAGGATCCAACTTCAGTCTTTTTGCATGTGTATATCCATTTTATCCTGCACTATTTGTCTTTTCCCCCCATTGAATGGTCTTAGCACCTTTGTCAAACCCCTACGTTGCTTTTCACAAATAAAATTCTGCTCTGTCATACTCCTGCTGTCAATGACACCCCTTCCATCCAACAACTGGTAACCAACTAATTCCTAAACACACTGCCCTCGAGAGCTCTTATTTTTTCCAGTCTATAGCATTCTCCTAATTTCCACCTCTTCTTCATATAATCTACCAGACTTTTAGAAACTACAAATACACTGGGCTTGGTGGCCCAGGCCTGTAATCTCAGCACTCGGGAGGCTGAGTCAGGAGGATCACTTTGAGTTCGAGGCTAGCCTGGGCCTGGGCTACACAGTGAATTCAAGGTCAGCCTGAATTATATAGCAAATCCCTGTCTCAAAAACAAAACAAAACAAAACAAACAAAAAACCAAATGAGGTCATGGCCCTCTCTGCTTAAAATCTTTCACTGTCCGCAAAATAAAGAGATAATTCTAGCCAGGTGTCATGGTTATTCAGGAGGCTGAGGCATCAGGATTCCAAGTTTGAGGCCAACGTAAGCAACTCAGCAAAATCATGTTTCAAAATAGAAAAAAAAAAAAAGGTACATAGCTCAGTGGTAGAGTACTGGCCTACCATTCACAAGGTTCTGGGTTCAATCCTCAGTACTACAGAAAAAAAAGAATACATTCTTTAGCAAGGCATATAAATTCTGACTCTACCTACCTACTCAGCCAAAGTATCACAATATCATAATGTTCTTCCCCCACCACTGCTTGTCTTGGTGGTAAGATCCTACCCATTCTTTTAAGAAAAACAACCTTTCTATGATCCCCACCCTCAGCCCCAGCTTCAGTCTATCAATTCCTCTTCTGAGATTACATGTACCCTTGTAAGCAAATATCATTTTGTTGCATCTATGCTACACTGGAATTTTCTATTTGTGTCTTTCTTCTCTCTATAAAAACAGTGAACTCCTTGAGGGCAGAGAGTATTATTTCTTATTTTTGTGCCTTTACCACCTTCGCACAGAGCCTAGGACAGTGATGGAAAACCTTTTAAAGACCGATTGTCTAAGCTGCAACCCAAAACCAATTTATTTATTGCAAAGTCTGAAGACTGCAATTAAACCTGAATAGTGAGGTTTTAGTTTAGAAAAACAACTGTTGTCCAATGCTCAGCTGCTGGGGCAACCTGGCTTGTGTGGTGACAGTCAGAGCTCTTTGCACCTGCTGTGGTACACATACCACACATTTGTCACCACTGGCTTAGGATATAGAAAGTACATAACAAATGTCTTCTAGGTGCATGAAGGAATGAGTAGATGAATGGGAAAATGAATCAAGTCTGATCATCATGAGAATAGGTGTAGGCAACACTGCTTTCCCCCTGTTCCCTGCTCACTGATTGGGGATCTGCCTTCACCATCCAGACTTCTTTCTTGCAGCTCATAAAGTCTTGTTCACCAGTTTTCTTGGCTGTTTCACATTCCCAGTCTGATACGGCAATCAGCCAGCTCTAAGTGTGAAGGGGTTAGAATGGAAAAGGGAAAGGGTGGTGATTTCCCTAGCAGTGTGCCAAGCTCCATTCTGACATTCCTTAGTAGTTCCTTGGTATTTCCACTATAAGATGGCACACTAAGCACACACTGTAACTTCCCTTTCCTGCCTGAGATCCTTAAAAATGATGAAAATATCTGAATAAAAATCCAGAACCAGGCAAGAAAAGAAATAGACTAGAGATTCTGAGGACTCCCTGGTAGGACAACAGAAAAGAAGAAAATCAATGCCTAAAAATGTTTCTCAAAAATGAAAGCCATGGTCTGGGGATTTAGCTCAGTGGTTCCACCGCCTGCCCTGCAAGTGCAAGGATCTGAGTTCGATTCCCAGTGCCAAAAAAAAAAAAAAAAAATGAAAGCCATGAAGGTGATGAATACCAGGAGCAGGAGAAGGTCTTGAGGTAAGAAGTGTATAAGTCAGTATCCACATCTGCATCTCTACCTTGAATGCTCAGTCAGGTACTGGATATGGAGGCCCTTGGGTCTGAGAACCTCAGCAGTGACCAGAAGTCTTGACAACATCCAAGAAGATCAAGGAGCCGCCAAAATCAGAATATCAGGCCCTGGCACACCCACCTGGCAGCTCCTGCAGATCCAGCTTCACTTCCAAAGAGCAGTCTGTGGTACACTTGGCCAAGTAGCACACCCCATCACTCCCCTACCAACAGGTGCCAGTAAAAGAATATTCCTGATCAGATTAGTAAAGAATGTCAAAAATAAAAGGGCTTTCAGAATCATCAAACATCGAAAGAAGCTAACTCCAAGAAAGAGACTCAACATGTTCAACAAATGTAAGACCTTATATACAGAGGGATAGAGAAAGAGAAAAATCAACTTCTGGCTTTTAGATATATACAATGTATATTCTCTGAAGGATTTAAGTGGACATTATACCCATGAAAAAATAATCAGTTAAGATATCCTCGAAATTACAAAGTTGGATTGTTACATGAAAAATTCAACAGCCAGGTCAAATAGCAGAATGAGCACCAGTGCAGAATAAATTAAGGAAGACTGAGTTCAGGAACTCTTTTGGAAAACAGTCCAAAAAGACAGAGATGGAAAGCATATATATCAACATGATAGCAGATTTAGGAGTTCCAATATTCATGTAATAGGAATTTTACAAGGAAAGAACATAGAACAAATCACAGGGACTACTCAAAGAAAGCAATAAGAAACAATTTTGTAGGACATAAGGAACTCAAAAAACTTTAGATTAAGCATACAATAAAAGCAGAGCAACACACAAACAAAAAAAGATCCACTTCTTAATGGAATTCCTAACTTTTTCTCAACCCCAAATCTCAAATGCTTCTAGAGCAAAAGAAAACTTGACAAAATTGATCATCTTATAAAAGAACAAGACTCAGATTAGCTTCAGGTTTTTAGTAGCAACAATGAATACCAAACAACAGATCTGCCTATTCTGTCACATAATAGCTAAAAGGTGAAAACAGTGAAATATCAATCAACAGATGAATGGACAAACAAAATGTGGTATACAGGTACAAGGAATTTTCAGCCCTAAAGAGAAAAATGAGGTTCTGATACATGGATAAGCCTCAAAAATACTATGTTAAGTGAAATAAGCCAGACACAAAAGGAAAAATACTCTTTGATTCTACTTATGTGAGTTAGCAAGAATAGAAAAATTCAGAGATGGAAAGTAGAACAGAGGTTACCAGGGAAAAGGGAGAGGAAAATACGGTGACTTATTAATGTATACCTAGACTGTTTGGGATGATGAGAAAGATCTCAAAATAGATAATGGTGATGTTTGAACAACATGAATGTAGTTAATACCAACGAATTATATATTTAAAGATGTAAAACAGGACTAGGGGTGTAGTTGAGTGGCAAAGCACACGCTTTGCCTTCACAAAGCCAGGGGTTCAATCCTAGGTACTAAACAAATAAAAATGGCTAGAATAATAAATTTTGTTACAACTTTAAAGTTAAAAAAAAAAAAGTAAAAAATATGACCAATTATCATAGGAGAAATTGAAAAGTTAGTCAAAGATCTGCATGGTTTGATAGGCAAGATTTACCCATAATAGCTAATATAGAGAGAATTCCTACACATCAATAGATAGAAAAGGGATGAACAACTCAATACACAAATAGGCCAAGGATAAAAGCAGGTATTAAAAGAGAAAAATATAAAGAGCTAATCATCAAGTAATGAAAATACTAATCTCACTACTTACCAAGGAAATGGAAATTAAAGGAAGTAGATATTATTTTTTTCTTCCATCAAATTGATAAAAATGATGGGCCGGGGATTTAGCTCAGTGGTTTCACTGCCTGCTGTGCAAGCGCGAGGACCCGAGTTCAATCCCCAGTACCAAAAAAAAAAAAAAAAAAAATTGATAAAAATGAAAACAGTATCAAGTGTTGTTGAGGGTAGAGAGAAATGAGTACTCACGTACTATAGAGATGGTACTATAAATATACAAAAATTTCTGGAGGACAAAGGAGCAGAAGTCATTAAAATTTTAAATGTACACAACCCTATGATCCAGAATCTACCCTAGAGAAATATCTGCAAATGTGTGAAAGGGAGTGTATTTGAAAAACAAACAATCCGATGCTTTGAAAATGGTTAAATAATCTGTGATGTGTTTTATTATGAAATTCTATGCACAGGATGAGGTAAGTCTATAAAAACTTATATGGAAAAAAATCTCTAAAATTTATCACTAGGTTGAAAACAAAAAGCAGATTTCAAAATTAAGCATATGGTGTGAAAGCATGTATTAAAAATAAAACCAGGGCCGGGGATTTAGCTCAGTGGTTCCACCGCCTGCTTCACAAGTGCAAGGACCCAAGTTCGATCCCCAGTACCAAAAAAAAAAAAATCAAAAAATAAAACCAAATGGCAGGCATGGTGGCACACATCTATAATCCCAGACTTGGGAGGCTGAGGCAGGAGCATCACTGTGAGTTTGAAGCCAGCCTGGGCTACACAGTGAATTCAAGGCCAATCTGAACTACACAGAGAGACCCTATATCAAAAAAACAAACAAACAAAAACCCTAAGCAAAATAAAATTACACAATAGAACTACAGATTTATATAAATGTCTAGATAAAATCTAGGGGGACACCCATTACATTGGTAAGTTTCACTACCTCTAGGAAGACCCGTGGGATTTCAGGTATAGCTGAAGGGAACTAAAGTATTACCTGTGCATTACTTTTTTAAGTAAAAGAAAGTGTATGTATTTATTACTTATATAATTAAAAATAAAGAAACAGGAAAAAAAGTTTATATCAGCTAGACCTTGCTAAGAAGGCAGAACTAAAAACAACTGCTGCTAAAGGCCACCCCTGCACTTCTTTACTATAAGAAAGATTAGGATTTGTCAATTGTGGCCATCTCTGCCTTCAGAGTGTTCTCCCTGCTGCTGTTTCTAACAGAAAAGGCACTGAATCCACCACATCCAACCTTCGTTTAGAATCATCATCTTCCTAATCTCTAAGCATCTGCCTTTCTTTCCACTGGATCTGAATCTGAGATTAAAAACTCAACCATGGTAAGAAGGAAAGAGTAAGGTTAGAGAGAAAGTCACCATTTTGCCATATCTGAAGTTCTAGTGGGACAATGTATTTTCTAAAGATTGCCATAGCAATACATTCCTTCCCATATGCTTTGTTTTTACCAATGTTACTTTGATACTCTTCCTTCTTGAATCTTGGCAGCTTTGTGACTAAAGCAGAAATTATGCTATGCGACTTCCAATGTCAAGTCTTTTGGAACCTAGGTACCTGACCATGAGGAAGCCCAAGTAACCCATGGAGGTCAATAAGAGACCCCAGTCCACAGCTGGCTGAGCTCCCAGCTGACTGCAAGCACTAAAGTGTCAGCTAGGATATTGAGCCAAGGGCTCTTCTAGCCTCACTTACAGCTACCTCAGTTGATGCTGCACAGAGCAGAAAGGCACAGCTTTACTGAGCTGAGTCAATTTTCATGAGCAAAATAATTGTTTTTAGCCAACAAGTTTTGTGGTGATTTGTTACATGAAAATAACAGATAGTTTAGAGTTGTGCATACATACAAAAGCAACTACCTGACATGGGCATCTTCAGAAGCTAGGGTCAAGATACTATAGGGGGATGCCTGCATCACACAGAGTTAGAACAGATAACATCAAGGGCTGCTTCCAACAATAAGATTCTATGATGAACACACTGAGCTCAGGGCTTAAGCCCTTCCTAGCACCACCTCTTCTTAGGGAAAGGTCATCTTCTCCAATGACATTTTACCTTTCAGAAAGCTGCCGGATCTGTGGAATTCCTATATACTTGTGGAAGTGCTCCAGAACATTCATTACACCCTGAAGGAGATTAGCAACTTCTCCATACTGTCTGCGCCTGGTCATGGCTCTGTAAGGAAACAAGAAGTTGAAAACTAGTAAAATACTAAGGACAAAAGAGGCATTGGGCCGGGGATTTAGCTCAGTTGTTCCACCACCTGCCTCGCAAGCTAAGGACCCGAGTTCAATCCCCGGTACCAAAAAAAAAAAAAAAAAAAAAAAAGATGCAGATGTGGAATAACTTACTCAGGCTCTGAAACAGACATGAACTTGCTTTAATAAACACCTAGCAAGGACTAAATATGAATGGTGCTGTGCACTGGGCAGGGGGACCTGACTCAAATCTTCAAGACAACATCATTTGATAGGTCAGGTATACATCTATCTAATAGCAAGTAGAATGAATTAAGTTCTAAATAGAAGTATAGTATAAGTTATGTGCCATGAGGTATACAAAAGAATGTGTGAATGATGAATTCTTACTGGGTGGGGAAGAGGAATCTGGAAAGGCTGGACATTACAGGTGAGAGAAATAAAATGAGCTGAAACATGAAAACCCAAAGCAGAGCTTTTATTAAGGGACAGAGCGGCTGGGCTGTCTCAAATAATGGCGACAGCAGCAACCAGGGGTTGGCTGGGTGACGTTTATAAGGGCTGGGGCAGTGTGGTGGTGGCAGATGATTGGCTACGACTGGGGGCGAGGTGGGAAAAAGCAGGTCTTTGTTCTCTCTGGAGTGATTCGTTTCCTGTAGGCAGGGGCCATTTTAGGATGCAGGGTTGTTGGGGCCATTTCGTCTAGCAGAGAACTCTATCAATAGTATTAGCAGGCTTCCAACAGAGAACAGGGGTAGAGATGTAACTGTCTGAGAACTGTAGCATGTAGGGAAACCAAACTATTTTCTAGGACATAACAAGGGTCATTTATATACATTTTTACATGTTAAGTCAAATCTGAAGGTTTTAATCCTATGATAAATGACTCCATCAGAGATGTCTACTTACCCTGGTGCTACAGTTAATGAAGCTTAAACAAAAGATGCTGATAAAATCAACAGTTACACATAGCAAGGAAATACAAACTATTATGGTTGAGCTTTTACAGTAAGTGTATAATTTATAACTTCCCTTCAAAGGCATTTGAAAAGACGAGATCAAGTTCAAGCCAAGGTGTTACATTGCAATCAGGCCTGCTAACACTGATCGCCTAGAGGAAGGATAAGGAGGCTGCAGTTCCACTTCCACTGGCCTGCTGCCCCACCTGATCACTTCCTGTAGAGGAATGGACCAGGGATCCCCTGACACCCAGCCTACACCCAGGAGAGCTCAGGAAGGAGTCTGCTCCTCCTCCTCTTTCCTTCGATACATTCTCCTGCTCCCACTACCCCAAGACTTTCGCTATTGAATTTACTTTTCTGTGAAGATTCTCTCTGTCCACATCTGAAACTACACTGAGGCTGGGCCAAGGGGAATTTTTAGCCTAAAACAGAACACAGAGGTGAACTGGAAATGTTAGTGATTTGCTTCTTTGTAGTAAATAACCAGCTCCTTCTTTTAATGCCTCTTCTGATGTGCTCAGGTATCATTCTCTTTAACAGCCAACAAGAAGCAACTATCTTTGAAAAAATAGGTTTTTTAAAAAGTTGGGTTGAATGATGTATCAAAGATCTGTTTCTAAATGGTCTGTTCTGTGACAGTGCAACTCAGCCCAATAGAAGCAGAAAACTTGTCAAGGCTGAGGCTGTAGGGAGTAATCCTTGGTCTGACTCACCTTGTCTGCCTTAATGGTCCAGGTCTACCACCCACAAATGACCCATATTCTTGGAATCATTCTCATGTGTTTTCTGGGTCCTCCTTGGATCACCTGCACCTCACATTTTTAAGTTTTGAACAACAGAGAGGACAATACAGAGATGGTAACTACATACTTAACAGCCAATCTACTGAAAGTGGGGCAGGATGGTAAGGCTGGCTGAGAAATAGTTATGGAGCTATTATCTTTATGCAATGGATTTTCTTCCTATGAGCCCCAAACCCCAAATTTACATTGCTTACTCGAGGGAATCGACGCCACCTGCTAGCATGTGCAGATGGTTCAGTGTTGTGATGGAGGTGGTCAGGTGGCGTTTGGCATGATCTAGCTGCTTAATGTCACGGGTGATTTCCTTAACCTAAATATTGAAAAATAACAGGGGAGAAAGGTGCAAGGATAAGAATGATACATATCTTTCTTGTAAGTAACTCCACAAGAAAATAATGCACATAAAGCAAGAAAAAAGCCTCAGATTAACCCTTGGAGAAAACACACACATTCTCACAATGTAAAATCAACAATTTTCAATCAGCCCCTTTATGTTTAATTTCACATTTCTTCAAACTTTATCCAAGGTTACAAAATCCTTGGTTGTGAGAAATAAATGAACTTTTATTTCCCACTCTCAATGGAATGATCCAAATAGCAATGTAGTAGTGAGCATACAGGGTACAGGAGTCAAGGTGAGAACCTCTCCTCTCGAATAAGGTCCAAAAAGTGTGCCTTCTGCCACTTATGCTACGAGATTCAGCACAAAATGGATAGTATTAATCAGCTAATTGTATTGAGCCTCTAGCAAACAAAAAACGTTCTCTCAAATCTCAAGAAGATAAAAATGTAACCCCTGTAATATAAATTTAACATAAAATATCATAAGAGGACAGCCACAGTCTTCTTGGAGTGAGAAGGTAATGTGAGGAGTAAAATTTTGCCAGTACTGCGCCAGTAGGCCCAAGAGAACAAAAGTCCATCTAGGAATGCAGCTATATTTCAATCACTGGAAAAATGGATTCAATAGAGAAGTTGGAAAATCCCTGCAACTTTACTGATATTTTTTTTTTTCTGGTACCAGGGATCAAACTCAGGACCTTGCGCTTGTGAAGCAGGCACAGCGCCACTGAGCTAAATCCCTGGCCCGTTAGTGATATTCTTTAGGTGAACTCTTCCACTATCCTGAGTCTATAATGATCAAGAAACTCTAATAGTTTGGTTTTCCAGGTTCTGTAACAACTAGAAGAAAGTACCCTGGACACTAGGCCCAAATATTCTAGACACTATACATGCATCTACCATTAAAGTGCAAAATCCAATAGGGAGTTAGCTGACATGACCTGATTTTTCAGAGTCTGATGACATTGGGTTAAATAAAGACTATGACTGGCACAGCTCCATTCTATGCCCACAAACCTGCAAGCTTGTCTTGGATCTTAGCAGTGAAAATTCTCTTTCTCAGAATGCCCTATCAAGCCTACCTTCAGTCATAACCCTCAGGCCATCTAACTACTTCTATTTTCATTAAAAAAAAAAAAAGTTAAGAATCCACCACTACTTTGTTGAATAATTGAGGTTAGAGTTTAAAAAAAGATCAGAAGTGACATAAGAGACTAGAAACAGAAGTTTGGCTCCATAATCTGGTCATCCATTTCCAACAATTAAATCATCATCCTATTTCCTACGGAAAAATCCCTGTGCCTCTTTCTGATTCAATACCTTCAGTCCCAACATTAGAGCTTTTGCCATTATGTTTAAAGTCACAGTCATCTACGCTTCTTCTCATTCATCAGCCAAATCTTGAATACTTTTCCTCTACTGTATCTCAAGATCTTGCCCCTCTACTCTATCCCTCACACAGTCCCTCACTGCTCTGCACCAGTTCACTGATATTTTCATTTCCCAGCTCTCCCATCATTCTCATCTCATATCCTGTGCTGCACTAGACAAACTGAACTACTAGCTATTCCCAAAACAAAACCTTTAATGGTAGAGTGTGGAAGAGGTACTATGTTCTACAAGAGCAGACTATTCTACAAAACAGATTACCCATAGTTAATTTACTTTAACTGTTATACATGGGCATCAAAAACCAACCAACCAGGGCCAGGGATTTAGCTCAGTGGCATCGTGTCTGCCTCTCAAGCGCAAGGTTGTGATCCCCAGTACCAAAAAACAAAAAAACTAACCAACCAACCAAACCAATAACAAATAATTGAAGATGATATTGTGGATTTGGATTCAGACAGATCTCAGGCTGAATCCCAGCTCCACCAATTACCAACTCTGTGTCATAGACTAAGTTTCTCAGTCTCACCAACTCTCAGTTTCCTCATCTATAAAAATAGATAATAGATAATCATAAAAATAATGATACTAAAACTTAGTCCATAGGGTCATCAGGAGGGCGAAGGATCTGGCACCCCGCTTGGTCCATTGAAAGAGCTCAACAAACACCAGATCTCAACTCACTGCTTCCTCTCCCCTTAAACAAACACTGTTCTGGAAAGAAATTTTTTTTTATATAAGTCAACTAATAACTTTAGAAGCAACTTCTTGGAACTGTCATTGCACACTCCCACCACCAGGGTGGAAGAGAAAAGGTAGTCCAGAATAGCAGTTTAGAACTGTAAAGTTAACCATGAGTGGGCTGGGGATTTAGCTCAGTGGTTTCACCACCTGCTGCGTAAGCGCAAGGACCCGAGTTTGATCCCTGGTACCAAAAAAAACAAAAACCAAAAACAAAACAAAAAAAACAAATAAAGTTAACCATGAGTAAAAAACCTGAGTATAATAAAACTCCAGCAAAAGTCACATCTGACAGCATCACTTGATAATCACCCACCATCTGCTTGGCTGGTGCTGAATGCTGGGCATCCTTGGGGAATGACTACAAATCTAAATCCCTAGTACTTTGCTCAGTACTCCGTATACATTCAGTTCCCACAAGAACCCATGAGGTAGATGCTAACATTCTTATTTCATTTATTTATTTATTTATTTATTTATTTATATATTTATATATTTTTTTGGTACTGGGAATCGAACTCGGGTCCTTGCGCTTGCGAGGCAGGTGGCAGAACCACTGAGCTAAATCCCCAGCCCAACATTCTTATTTTATAGTTGAAGAAACTGGAAGCATTACATTACCTAGAATTTCAGCTTAGGAGCTAGCACATCCCAGGGCCTCCCATGGAGTAACAGTGGTGAATGCTGGATTCCTGGTCAGCAGGGTGGCCTACTGAAAATATCCCCAGGGGCCACAAATTTGTAAAGTGAAAACTTAATCAAAACCATACGCATGTAGTAAAAAAAAAAATATATATATATGCATGTAACATAGTCAGGGTAGATCCTACCACCCAGACCCAGGGCCTGTGTGTGCTACCAAATTACATGTCATGTTATCTTAATTGAGAAATACATGATATAAACAAATGCTAGAGGAAGGCATCCAAAATGACTAGGAAAGTCTTTTTGGGAAAAAAAGCAAACTTTTCCTATTTAAAAAAAAAGGACTACAAATGTAGGGCAGCAGGGATTATGAGTCACCCTTGTCTAGCAGCTCCCCTTGAATCAATCTGGAACATACCCACAGAGGCTTGCCTGAGAGATGTGGATGATTGTGGTTGGCAGGAAGTGGGAGGAAAAAGTCCATTAATTACTATGACTGAGTGAGAAGGTGACTTCCTTTTTTGGTTCAAAAAGTAAGGAAGAAACCTAAACTCACCATTTGCTCTGATTTGTCTGCTTTGTCTTTGATATCTTTGATTTTGCCAAAGAGTTGCTGAATAGCTTTCTGGGCCTCTTCAAGTGCCTAGAGTTAAGAGAAATAAATGAAAAACAAGAAGTCATACAAGACAACACCAGTCATTACACTAAAATCAATTCCAGCTTCAGAAGATAATTATCATAAAGCTCTTTTGATTCACTGTACTTAAATTGACAATTTTATTGTACCAAACTAGTAGAGAAATAGAATCCAGCATTCAGATATAGGCAAATAGGATGCTTACCAATCTACATCGTAAAGTTGGGTTTTTTTTGTTTTTTGTGGTTTTTTTGTTACCATAAAGTTTTAATTTAAAAACAACTGTTTCTCTCTGTCTTGGTGATCACTATACATGTTATTGTTGACAATAAACAGAACATGCACACCCGTGTGTATACGTGTGTGGACTGTGCAAGTGCACAGTAACCTTCAAAGTCTGTAAAGAGACAGAGGTGCTCTAAGTCAGCTGTAGGGGAGCTCTGAATTGGAAATTCTGAAAGGCTGTGTCAAAAAAACCCAAAAACAACCCCCCTCAAAAAAAGAAAAGAAAAGAAAACCAGGACTTGTGTATAAGGACTCCAGAACTGTGGCAATTCTTAATGACACTTATAGTGTGTTACTTGAAAACTAAGGATATGAAATCAGAAAGTTACACTTGAAGCTAACAGTGAGTTAAATGTTTCTATGGAAATAAAAACCTACCGAGATGGACATTACACATTAAAAGTATTACAACCTACAGTATCTTCTGTGAGGAGATGCAACCATAGGAGGGGAGCCTGGAGGGTGCTAAAGCTACACATGTGCAAAACACATGTACTCCATGGTCCTATGACTGAAAAAGACCTACAGCTGAACCAGTGCTCTGAATTCTTTGGCAGTTAGAGTGCCAGTCACATCAGATAGCATTTCATTCACTCCTTCACTCATTCACTCATCCAACAAGCATGTACTAAATACATCCCATATTCCAGGAAAGAGAAGAGGGCCAGGGATGAGCTCTTGGGGGTTCAACATTCAGAAGTCTAAAAGAAAAGGAGAAAGCAAAAATGCAAGAGATAAAACCACTAGCCATATGAGACAAAACCAAGGACTCCAAGGACTATAATGTTACAGAAGCCAAACAAAAGTGTTTGAATGAGGGCAAGAGTGACCATGTCTCACTGTGAAAAATTCATATAAGATTAAGACAGAGAGGCCAGGGATTTAGCTCAGTGGTTCCGCCACCTGCCTTGCAAGCGCAAGGTCCCAGGTTTGATCCACGGTACAAAAAAAAAAAGAATATGGTCATATGTATCCTTTAGAGTGTGGACCAAGGACATAAATGGTTTTCTCATGTGCCTCACCATCCACTCTGGTTTAGCCTGGACAATCCTAGTGTATGGCTATTGTCTCAGTATAATTATTAAGGGCTCCCTCTCAGAAAATTACTCAGGCGATAAGTTATATGATCAGCTTACCTGCAGCATATATACAAAGCTAGAGCACACTTAGAATATAAATTTTTACTGAATGGTTAGCAATACCTCAGGGCACATATATGAGTGGCAGTGCTAAGACTACTGCTCTAAATGAGGCATGCTGACACCCACCACTCCCCCAGCCTCAAACTCATGATTGTCCCGCCTCAGCCTGGGACATCAGTGCTGGGATTACAAGCATGCATCACCACAACCACCACACCACCCTTCCCATCGTTATCTGCTTGGCTAATATGGAGTCTAATGACCAAGGTGCTGCAATTCTAAACCCACAGAGGGTTCTGAAAACTGCTGGGTCATGGTGTGAAAAAGTACCACAGAGACCTTGCAAGCAACTGACCACTAGAAAGTACCCACTTTCTTGGGCATGACCTTCATGGGATTCTGTGATGTTGTAGGTCATGTCATGTTATGATGTGATGGGATTGTAATCAATACTCTAAACACATGACTCTGAGAGAGGAAGCAGAAAGGGCCAAGTTCTGTACTTAGATCCAAGTCTGAAAAAGTGTGTGTGATCCTTTCTCAGAGAAAGGATTCCTATCCCTACTTTCTTATTCTCAGTCTGGCCTCCCACCAGAACTGTCTTCACTAAAGGTACCACTTTTTTCTTCCAACAAACAAATAAGACTCACACAATCTTGCATTTCATAGACTTTAAGAAAGATAAACGATCTGCCAGATTTTTTTTTTCAGGCTGGAATATTTTTGCTTGTTATAACAATGTTTTAAAGTTGGTGAAATTTAATATAATTCATTTTCCAGAGTCAAAAACGTTCCTGTGAAATATTCACTCTATCAAGCAAGTCCATACTCAAAACACACCCTAATATTTGATATCTAACCTCTAATAATCAGTAACATAGATAGAAGAGCATTTTGTAATTGGAAGAATCACAAGACCTACAAAAAATAAGATTCTATTTTTAAAAGTTACTAGAATACTACCTGGTTAATCAGAAAATGTGCTGAAAGATTCTGGCACAGTCCCTAGACACTCTTTAAAATAAAATGTGGCTATTTTTCCATTCCAAGCTAGATGTGGATTAAAAACAGAACTAATCGCCCCAAAATGTCTGCTTTCAATCCATCCCAAGTTTCTCCTGTCCCTGGAGTCTCTGAATTGAACACTGGAGCATGGCTGTAGCCTGCCTCCAAGGGTTTTATTAGGCAGCAGTTAACTGTAGTCATCCTCTTTAGTAACTCAAAGTCTGTAATCAGGAGATGCAAAGCAACCCACGAAGTTAGCCTCCAAGACTAAGCAAAACCAATTACAGCATCCATGTTTTTCTGTTCATCATTAACTGTAACTGTGACTCTTAACTTTCCTTGCCTTCTGAAGAAGACTCTGAACAAGCTCTCAGAGCCACACTACGTCATATCCATAGATGATGAGCAATACAGGATCTGGCACAGACTCTGTTGCTTTCTTCTTTCCTTTGGTTCCCTGCTCCCCCAACCAGATCTGTTGTCTGCCACCTGTGTAGACACAGGGGCTCTGATCCAATGAAAATGCTTTGAGAAATAAACATCCCTCTGGCCCTAAGATACATCTATTTTGCAATGTGGTCTGTCAGAGAATTATACTGCCTTTATCCTGTATACCCACAGTCTTTCAGATTTTAAACAGAGATCTCATTTGCTGCCACCACAGGAAGGAGGAGATTGATCATTTTCAGAACTGGTATGACTTTAGATTGGTCTTGGAAAAAATAATGTGCTAGTATTCAAAGTTACTAGGAAAAATTAGATTCTTTCCACCTCTCTGCTATCGTTTCTATTTTCCACTTCTGCATCTATTTGTTGATTTTCTCTAATATTATACTGGTTAAAACCAAGAGTTTTTGAGCCAGCAGCCCAGGATGGCTTAGTCCTGCCACTTAACTCTGTGATTTCTGGCAAGCCATTTCATCTTTAGGAGGGTAGTTACAATTCTGAAACAGAAATAACATCATTGCCTCAAAGACTTTTTGTTAGAAAGGATCAGAGTCAGGTAGTGACCATCTTTGCAATTACTGACCCAGTATTCTTTTCTCTTCCTTCAAGTCTTCTCTTATCACGTTCTTACAGAGTCCACTAGCCAAGGGGAACACTAGACCCAAGCTGGGCCAATGGGAATTTTCCCTTTTTTTTTTTTCCAAACTAGAATTGGGAAAAAGAGTTAAAATTCTTTGGTGGTGGAAGCCCCAAGATATAAGACTGAGTAAAGAGCAACAAAGTTCCCCAGTAAAGGGAAGGAGCTGATCTCCAGAGAGAGAGAGATGATGCCAACAGAAAGAGAGATACAGAGCCCCATAGAGCACTATTGCAGTCCTAGGCTTTAGCTGTTTGACAAGCCTGGCTAAGATACTACTCTTCCCACCATTAGACTCTTCAATTTCCTTCAAAACAAGACACAACAGGATCCTTCCAAATAATTCTCCTTTTTGCTTAGGGAAGTTTAAATTGGGATTTTATCTTATAAACAAGAGAGTTCTGAGTATATAAAGTGCCATGCTTATGCAAGGGGCTTGCTAAATGGCAACTATTAAATATTCTCAGATCAATCAGATGGAATGGAGTATTTCACATGAGACTATTCCTCTTAACAGTCAAAGGCTGTGACCCATCTTTTTGTAGGAGCCTTGTCAACAAGCTCATTAAAGCTGGGAATGTTGGTGTACACCTATAATCCCAGCTACTTAGAAGGTGGAGGCAGGAGTTTGAGAACAGCTTGAGCAACTCAGCAAGACTCTGTCTCAAAATAAAAAATAAAAAGAGGTCACGATAACCCCAGTGAAAGACCTTGGGTTCAATCCTCAAAACTAAAAACAAAAACAAAAATAAAACAACAAAAAAAGAGCCCCAAACCAAACCAGTAAAGCTCAGTAGCTGCAGGCACATTCAGAAGAGTGGCTCATGAATGGGGGAGGGGGGGTAATAACACTTCTTCAAACCGTGTTAAAATCAAAGATGCTCCAGAAAGTTTAAATCTTTTTGTTCATTCCTTCAATAAAGAATATCCACTAAATGCACTGTGCTATACAGTGAGAGAAAAAGAGCACAAGATAGAGGACATGTCTTTAAAGAGCTTGAAAAGAATAGTGTAAGAAATACAAGTAACTGTTAGATAAGAATGATACAAAGAGGTCCAAATAAAGAATCATTTAGCATCATTTGATAAGCCAGAGAATTCTCAAGAGAGCAGAAATATTGATGATGGCTACCCCATCTGATGAGCCCTAAACAGGAGCCCAGGTGAGAATCCACTGAAGGTGGACACCTAGGGTTAAGTAGTCTCTATTTATGGAAAGTCCCTTCTTGACACTACAGGCCATTCCAGTACCACAGGGAACTGTTGCCATGAAAACAGCATGCCCCACTGGAGCAGTGGTACTTTAAGAAGCCTCCTCAATATACCAATGCAGCCCATTCTCCACAATGATGCCAAGTAGTAGTAGAAGCAATAGGGCACTCATAGCCACAGATGGCTGCATGTGGACAACACTGTGCTTCCCTGCATCCTAGAACACACGCTAGACACCTATGTCTGGTAGCCCTGGTCAGACGCCAGATGAGTGCCCATCAGCTGAAAATCATTGGTGTTAACACTAATTCCCCCATAGCCCATTCAAAAACTTTAAGTATAAAGGGGCTTTATTTAAAGCACAGAGCTCTTTCCAAGTTTATGAACCAAAAGAATGTAAGGAGCAAAGGGAGTAATTCTCACCTTATTTGTTAAAATGCTCTGTTCCACGTAAGTTACTTTTATTTATGATTTCTGCAAACCATATCCACTGAAAATGTGAACCAAAGAGCTCATTTTTATTGTTTTTAGGAGACAAGCCAGAAGTTAAAATCACAAGACAAGGCTGGGACACACATTCAGCAGTGCCAAACAAGACTAAACATTTATATTTTAAAGTTCTGCTCATATCTGTTATCACCCATAGCTTAAAACACGTTAGCCCTGAAATAGCTGGGAGTGGTAAATGCATTCATGCACCACTTCCCTTGATGAAACAGAACCCTGGAGGAGGAATGCATTTAAAGCAGCAACTCCAAATGGCAAGAGAAAAGGAAATATTTAAGCAAACGCTTCAGCCGCTTTTGCTGCATAAAAGGTACAGAAATTCAATACTTTAGGAAATGGGGCACATTTAAAGTAACAACTTGTCCAAGTTTAACAAAGGACTACTTCCCACAAATAGCTGAGACTTCCAGCTGCCAAGCTAGAGGTTGCTTACCTCATCTAATTCCCCAAATCTTACTATTACTTCTAATTTTAGTCAGTTAGTAACTTTCATTTATATCATGGATCTTCATTCAGGAGAAAATAGCCTTTTGTGGTAACATGTAGATGTTCCTTCCACTGATTTTTAGAGACACCGTCCGTACCAAATGTTCTTTTGGCTATGAATGACCTTGGGCCTTCAGCTGAATGGTTTGCTTTCTTCCTATTTCACTTCTTCTCTTCAGGATCTCAATAGCTCCTGTATTTTCAATACACAGGTGTACAGTGGGCATACAGTTCTTTTTTTGGTACACGAGATCAAACTTGGGTCCTTGCACTTGGGAGGCAGGCAGCAGAACCACTGAGCTATAAATCCCCAGTGCCACACAGTTCTTTTTTCATCCTCAGGTTCTTCTCTCAGTCCAGTTTCTTTATTATGCTCAGAGAAACCCAGCTGGTGTTAAATATCTGCTGTGAAATGTCTGTCACTGTTTAAAATGAAAATTTGGACAAGTATGGAGCATACTGGCAATCAGAAAACCTGGATCCGCGATTGCCATTAGTATGAGTGGACAAGTCACAAAGCAGAGTAAGCCTGTTTCTTCATCTACAACATGGAGAAAATAACATCTACGTGGCCTAACTCTTTTTTTGGTACCTGGGATCGAACTCAGGTCCTTCCACTTGCGAGACAGGCGCCAGAACCACTGAGCTAAATCCCCATCCCTATGTGGCCTAACTCTTATCTTTGTGAGGACCAAGTCAAGTAACATAGGTAATAATATTTGGGAGAATGCAAAATAAGCATATTTATATTGCAAAAGAACATTAGCATTACAGGTCCAGACGAATGTCTCAAAATGTATATTCTTCAAAGGCAACTCAAAATGTATCTTTGCTTATAGTGAATCAATCACAAAAGACATAATAATCTCATGAGAGTACATTCTTAATTTTAGTGATTGGAAAATTCCAGGGCTGACAAGTGGTACTAGAACCTGGCCACCAGATGCTGACTGGGGGCCAGGAGATTTAGCTCAGTGCCACTGTGCCTGCCTCACAACTGCAAGGTCCTGAGTTCAAGCCCCAGTACTGGGGCGGGGAGGTGCTGATTTAGTCACCAGTAGTCTCCTAAAATCAGAATTTCCAAGTATTCAATTTTAAAAAGTATAGATTTCTGAGTTAACAGAAGCAGTACTTAGCCTAGATTATGATAATGGTGTTATAGGAATAACAGTGAGCTATCTTCCTGTACAACTGGAAACAAAAGTTCAAGTACGACACAGAGACGAGGTTAAAAATTAGGTCCAAGTTGGAGTAAAGACCCCTCAAGTCACCTCTTCTCCAGCTTTATAAAAGACAATATAGGGCCGGGGATTTAGCTCAGTGGTTTCGCCACCTGCTGTGCAAGCACAAGGACCTGAGTTTGATCCCCGTTACCAAAAAAACAAACAAACAAAGACAGTATATCATCAAATTTATTTGTCAGAAGATACATCTGCAGAAGAAATGCCTCCCTTCTGATTGTGGACTGTAATGAGATTGGCACTAATATACTTTATCTAACTGCCATATTCTAGGCATCACAACAATACATAGCGATGGACCCAGCATCTGCTCAGGGTCCATAATACAGTGGTGTCTTGATTCATGAACTTAATTTGTTCTACAGTTTTGGAAAAGGTGGCTTCATTTGTGTTTGTGTAGGAAAGATGGCTGTGGTTGTGTTTGTTACCTGATACAGAGTTTGCAAACAAAAACAAAATTTTGACAAACACTTCTGAGTGCAAACCAGCTTGTTTGCAAATAAAAGAGTTCATGAACAGAGAGAGGTAATACTGTATAAGAGGGAAACAAATCAGAATCCTGGCATGTGATCTAATACTATATAGAGGATAACAAGTTTTTGTTTGTTTGTCTTGTTTTTGAGACAAGGTCTAGCTATGTAGTTCAGGCTGGCCTTGAAATCACTATGTAGGCCCAGCTGGCCTCAACCTCCGGAGTACTGGGATTACAGGCGAGTGTGTGACCACACCCAGTGACAAGTTTCTAGATGAGTACAAAACACCAAAACCCCAACAGACAGAAAACAAAATTATCTCATTTTGCAAAATTAATCTCCTTCCACAGGAAACTGGTGTCCAAATTAGAGCAAAGGAAATTTTATAGCTTTATTACAAACTCCTGAAAATAGGGAGTTATTAAATGGAAATGCTGACAGAACAACTACCACACTGAATTCATAATAATCTTTTTTTGTGTGAACCGGTGATCGAACTCAGACCTTGCCCTTGCCAGGCAGGCGTGGCGCCACTGAGCTACATCCTCAGCCCTATGAATTCATAATGTTCTAAATACTGTATTTTCATGGGTAGAAGAGAAAAAAGGAAAAAAGAGACCAAATTCTTACATGAAGACAAAGCTTCAAATTCCTATCCATTGTTCTAATACATTTAAATGGCTTCTTACATCAATGACTTGAAACCCTAGAAAGTTTTGCACTGTCAGCAAAAATACTGCAATTTTTCTAATGTATAACCTCAAACTGAGGATGGAATTTTCCTTACAAAATCTTTAACTACTAGCAATCAAAAGCAAGAGTGACCTGGGTAGTAGCCAAAGCAGTTAACAGTAGTGATGAATAGCATTTTCCTTTCTAGATACAGACACCAGATTAAACTTATGACTGTCTTTAACATGGAAACAGGGATATGGCAAAAATTATGTTTGACCTGCCTTTCCTGGCTCCTGAAGAGTGCCAATTTATATGGAGATGGCTCAGAAGAATAATAAACTTCAGTATTCCTTCTTGGCACACTATTTTCCTAAATTTTTTTCAATAATCATCTTTCAGACAAGTAGGACTTGTGTTTCTAAAGTGAGAAAGGAAATAGTACAACTACTGAACTTAACTAAATTAAAAAAAATTCATGGTGGTTTTATTTGATGTGGCAAAAGCATCTCCTATTACTAGGTACTAAATACAAAAGAGTAAGATTCTGTAGCTTACCTGAAACACATTCTTAAATGAAGACAAAATAGGAAGTACGCTTATGTTAATGCATTCTGTGTCTAACTAGTAAGATAATGTTTTCTTTTGGTCTATTATTTTTTTTGCAGTGTTGAGGATCAAACAAACCCGTGGCCTCATGCAACCTATAAAAGCACTCTACCACTAAGCTATACCCACTACTGAGCTACACCCCTACACCCCCAACAAAGATAAATCTATTAAAGTTCAGAACAACATAGGAAAATGTTTCCAAAGAGACTAAATAATTAAATGACTAAAATTTATCATATGATCCAGCAATTCCACCCCTAGGTATTTGCTGATAGGAACTGCAAGCAGAGACTTAAACAGATATTTGCGTACCAATGTTCATAAGCAATTTTGTTCAAAATAGCCACAAGATGGTAACCATGAACAGGTAAATGCAAAAAAAAAAAAAAAAAACCCACAGTAGATCCATACAACAGAGCACTGTTTAGGTATAAAAAGGAATGAAGTTCTAAGCCAGGTATGGTGTTGCACACCTGTAATCCTAGCTATTCGGGAGGCAGACCAAAGTTTGAGGCCAGCCTGGGGAACTCAGCAAGACTCCTGTCAAAATTTTAAAAGTAAAACAAAAAGAGGACTGGGGATTTAACTCAGTAGTTCTGCCACTCGCCTCGCAAGCACAAGGACCCAAGCTTGATCCCCAGTACCAAAAATAAATAAATAAATAAATAAATAAATAAATAAATAAATAAACAAAACAAAAAGGACAGGAGTGTAGTTCAGCACTCCCTGAGTTCAATCCCTAGTAATGGGGGAGAAAAAAAGAAAGAAAGTTCTGATATAGGCTACAACACTGATAAAAGTGAAATATGCCAGAAACAAAAGCTCAAATACTATTGGATTCCATTTATATAAAGTGCCTAGAACAGGCAAATTCACAGGAATAGAAAATAAATTAAAGGTCACAGGAGGCTGGGGGCACTATTACTTAATGGTTTCAAAGTTTCGGTTTGGGATGATGAATAAATTTCAGAAATTAAAATAGTGAGGGTTGTAAAATACTGTGAATGTAATTAGTGCCACTGTACATTTAAAGATGGCTAAAATGGTAAATTTTATACAATAGCTATTTTATACAATTTTTAAAAATTAATACTGTACTTTATCAAAAGACAAAGACTATTTAAAAAATAACAACTGGGCACAGTGATGTATATCTGTAATCCCAGCTACTTGTGAAGCTAAAGCAGGAGGATTGCAAGTTCAAAGCCATCCTAGGGAACCTAGCAAGACCCTGTCTTAAAATAAAAAATAAAAAGGACTGGGAATGTAGATCAGAGGTACAGTGCTTACCTAGCAGACACAAAGTTCAGAGTACTACTCTGCCATAAAGGAGGATAAATTTGAGTCATTTACAGAAAAATGGGTCCACCTCAAGATCATATTAAGTGAAATAAATCAGACACACAAGCTTAAATACTGCATGGTTTCCCTTATATGAGAAACCCAAAGTATAAATAATCTAAAGAGCAAATAAAAAAAGATAGTAAATATATCAAATTATCTCAATTGTTGGCAATTTAAATAAAATGTTCAATCTTTTCATTATGCATAGAGGAGAAAGAAGATAACTGGATTGCTCATGCACAATAAACAGAATGAAGCATGGTGGGTCAGGCTAAATGCAGTCACACTGCAGGACTAAATAATTAATAGACATTTACCAGTCCTCATCTCAATTATAATCAATTGTGGTCTAGACCTCTACAATGAAAATTATATCACTCTGAGAAAGGACATTGAAGAGGACATGAAAAAAGAGAACGATACCCCATGTTTCTGGATAGGCAAAACCAATATAGTTAAGATGGCTACACTTCCAAAACTGATATACAGATTTAATACAATCCCAATCAAAATACCAACAGCATTTGTTACAGAACTGGAGAAAACAATCCAAAAATTCATAAGGAACCAGAAAAGACCCAGAATAGCAAAAGCAATCCTGGGCAACAAGAGTAAAGCAGGATGCATTACAATCCCAGATTTACAGTTATATTACAAAGCTACAGTAATAAAAACAGCATGGTACTAGCACAAAAACAAAACTATAGCTCAATGGAACAGAACAGAGAAAGCAGAAACAATTCCAGACACATTCAACTATTTGATCTTCAATAAAGGGGTCAAAAATATACACTGGAGGAAAGACAGCCTCTTTAATAAATGGTGGTGGGAAAAGTGGATACTGTATCTACATGTAGAACACTGAGTCTAGACCCATATCTCACCATGCACTAAACTAAAATAAAAATGGATCAAAGATCTAAATGTTAAAACAGAAACAGGGGCTGGGGATTTAGCTCAGTGGTTCCATCGCCTGCCTGGCAAGCGCAAGGTTCCGAGTTTGATCCCCGGTACCAAAAACACCCCAAAATGAAAAAACCCAGAAACAGTTAATCTGCTAGAAGATAAAATAGGTGAAACTCTTGAAGACATAGGTGTCAGCAAGGGGTTTCTGAACAGAACCCCAGTGGCACAAGAAATAATACTGAGAATCAACAAATGAGATTAAATCAAATTAAAAAGCTTCTGCACATCAAAGGAAACAACCAACAGAGTAAAAAGACAACTACAGAACGTGTAAAAAATATCTGCCACATATTCCTCACACAAAAGACTAACCTCTAGAATATATAAAGAATCCCCCAAAATAAAAGACCCAATCAAAAAATGGGCAACTGAAATGAATAGACACTTCTCAGAAGAAATATAGATGGCAAATAAATACATGAAAAAATGTTTAACATCACTGGCCATTAGAAAAATGCAAATTAAAACAACACTGATACCATCTTACTGCAGAAAGAATGGTTATCATAAAGAAATGAAATAACAACAAATGCTGGAGAGGCTGTGGAGAAAAAGGAACCCTTCTATATTGTTGGTGGGAATGTAAACTAGTACAACCACTATGGACGCAAGTATGGAGATTCCTCAAAAAAGTAAAAATAGAAATTCCATTTGACTTAGAATAGCAAAGGCAATTCCAGGCAACAAAGGCAAGGAAGGGGGCATCACAAGCCCTGACCTGAAATTATACTACAAAGCTACTGTGATCAAAACAGCATGGTACTGGCAAAAGAACAGACCTGAGGATTGATGGAACAGACTAGAGGATGCAGAAACAACTCCAGACATACTCTACCACCTTATCTTTGACAAAGGAGCCAAACACCTTCACTGGAAGACAGATAGCCTCTTTAATAAATGGTGCTGGAAAAATTGGCTTTCTGCATGCTGAAGATTGAAACTAGACCCATATCTTTCACCATGCATTAACCTAAAATCAAAATGGATCAAAGATCTAAATATTAAAACAGAAATACTAAATCTGCTGGAAGAGAGAATAGGTAGAATGCTTGAGGATGTAGGAGTAGGCAAAGACTTCATGAACAAAACTCAGACTGCATGGGAAATACTACAAAGAATCAACAACTGAGACGTCATCTTATTAAAAGGCTTTTGCACAGCAAGAGAAACCACCAACAGAGTGAAGAGACAACCCACAGCGTGGGAAAAATTTTTTACCAGGTATTCATCAAACAAAAGACTATGTGGAATATACAAAGAACTCAAAAAATTCAGAGGCCCCCCCGCCAAATTTAAAGACCCAATCCAAAAATGGGGATCTGAAATGAATAGACACTTCTCAGGTGAAGAAGTAGAAACAGCAAATAAATACATAAAAAAATGTTCAACATCACTGGTCATTCGAGAAATGCAAATTAAAACAATGCTGAGATTCCATCTCACTCCAAAAAGAATGCCTGCTATCAAGAAATCAACCAATAACAAATGCTGGAGGGGCTGAGGGGGAAAAAGGAACCCTTCTCCACTGTTGGTGGAAGTGTAGACTGGTGCAACCACTGTGGAAATCAGTGTGCAAATTTTTTTAAAAAACTAAAACTAGGGCCGGGGATTTAGTTCCGTGATTCCACTACCTGCCTCACAAGCACAAGGTCCTGCATTGGATCCCCAGTACCAAAAACAAAAACAAAAAAACTAGAGGTTGCATTTGACCAAGCTATATCTCTTCTTGGTATCTTCCCAAAAGGTCCCAAGTTCAATCCCTGGTACCAAAAAAAAAAAAAAAAAAAAAAAAGCAAATAGAATTAAAAGCATCATACCACAGTGATATATGCACACCCATGTTTATAGCAAAACAGTTTGTAATAGCTAAATCTTGGCAACAGCCCAAATGGACAAATGGATAAAGATTTGGTTTTTTAAAATACAATGGAGTACTACTCTGCCATAAAGAAGGATGAGCTTCAGACATTTATAGCTAAATGCTCTTAAGTGAAATAAATCAGACACACACGTTTACTGCATTGTTTCTCTGATGTGAGAAACTGAAAGTACAAATAAAGACTAAAATGTATAATAGATATTGGGAAATGGAAAAAAAATGTTCAAATAGGAAGGGGAACAAGGGAGGAGGAAAGGAGAAGGGAAGGAAGAGATAAGAAAAAAAGTGAAGGGCTGGGGATTTAGCTCAGTGGTGCCGCAGCCTGCCTTGGTCCCAAGCGCAAGGTCCCAAGTTCGATCCTTGGTACCAAAAAAAAAAAAAGAAAAAGAAAGAAAAAAGAAAAAAAGTGAAAAGAGAAGGAAAAAATGGAAACAAAGTTTTTGTGTCTAGGGAAGGGGAGGAGGCTTGAGGGGAGAGGAAGAAGGGGAAAGAAGAGGTAGGATGTATCATGTAGAGGTGCAAACTCCCTATGATGAGTGTTATCATTATGTATGCCTAAAGTGTACCAATAAATGTTTTTCTATTAAAAAAACCAAACAAACCAAGGCTAGGAAGGGAAAGTTACTCACTGTCTCACAACTTCCTGAGTGTTTGAAACAACAACAAAAAAAGAAATTCCATTTCACCCAGCTACTCCCCTTCTAGGAATCTACTCGAAAGAGTCATCATATTACAGTGATCCATCCATACCCATGTTTATGGTAGCACAATTTATAATAGCTAAATCTTGAAAACAGCCTGTATGTCCATCGATAGATATATAAAGAAAATGTTGTATTTATACACAATGGAGTACTACTCTTCCATAAAGAAAGATAAACTTGAGACATTTTTAGGTAGAGGTACCTCTAGACCAAAATGTTCAAAAGAAACATACTGGCAAAATGGATCAAGAAGCACGATCCAACAATATGCTGCACACAAGAAACACATTTAATTAAAAAAGAAATTCATAGGCTGAAAGTCAAAGGATGAAAAACAATACTTCCTGCAACAGGAACCTTGAAAAAAGCAGGGGTAGCTATTCTATTTGTAGAAAAAGTGGATTTCAAACCAAGACTGATTAAGGGAGACAAAATAGGTCACTACATCCTTGTAAAGGGAACAATCCAAGAGGAAGAGATAACAAATATATATGTACCAAATACCAGTGCACCCAACTACATAAAACAAATATTAACAGACATGAAAAATCAAATAAGCACTAATACAATGGTAATGGGGGACCTCAGTACCCCACTGTCACAAACAGACAGTTCAACTAGATAAAAAAAATCAACAAAGAAATATCAGAACTGAACCAAACTTTTGAACAAATGGACTTAGTAGATGTCTACAGAGTGTTCCACCCCACAACATCAGAATACACATTCTTCTCAGCTGCACATGGGACATTCTCCAAAATAGGCCACATACTAGCTCACAGAACATGCTTAAGTAAATGCAAAGGAATTGAAATTATCCCATGCATATTATCAGACCATAGTGCAATGAAATTGGAAATCAACAGCATAAGAAACCACAAGAACTTCATAAACACATGGAAATTAAATAACATCCTCCTGAACAACCAATGAGTCACAGATGAAATTAAGAGACCACAATGTTAAGTGAAATAAATCACACATACAAGTTTAAATATCACATGGTCTATCTTATATGAAAAACCCAAAATATAAATAAAGAGCAAAGTAAAGAATAGATAATAGGAAGTAGGGAGATCTTTTTCAAATGGGAAGGTGGGATAAGAGATAGAGGGAGGGAGGGAAGAAAAGGAAAAGAGATTTTAAAAGAATCAAAGAAAAAAATGGAAATAGAGCTTTTCAAATGGAAAGGGGAACAAGGGAGGGAGCAAAGAGGGATGGCAGGGGAAGGGGACAAAACAGAATTAAGATGTACAAACTCCCCAGGATAAATGTAGTCATATGTACTATAAACATGTACTAATACAAAAATTTTTTTTTTTTTTTTTTTTGTTACCAGGGATCGAACTTGGGACCTTGGGCTTGGGAGACAGGTGGCAGAACCACTGAGCTAAATCCCCGGCAAAAAAATTTTTTTAAAGCAGAATTACAGCATAACACAGAAGCATATTGCCTTAGAATTTGCAGAATGTGATGGAAAAATAAAGAAAAATCAAAAAGTTTTTTAAAAAATTGTGGTCTAGAAAGAGGCAAAACAGATATTCACTTGAATTCAACTTGTCAAATAAAGACTAGCTAACTTTGACCTGTGCACCAGAAATAAGAAATCCTCATTACGGAATGGTGGCCTGACCAAAACTAGGGACACCACTGCTACAAAAGGCTGAGCCACAACCCAATACCAGTCCTGCCCCACAAATCACAGTGCCTTTGCCCTCCTAGGTCATGCCCAGAACTTACCAATTTCTTAAATTTAGTGTTGTCTGAGAGTGTTCTGAACAGTACAACTTAACTTAAAAGAAATAAACCAGGAACAGTGGGACATGTCTGTGGTCCCAGCCACTCAGGAAGCTGAGGCAGCAGAATCACTTGAGCCCAAGAATTTGATTGATTGTTTTTGCTTTTCTTTGAGATGGGCTGGCTTTATAGTCCAGGTTGGCCTTGAACTCATGGCCATCCTCCTGCCTCAGCCTCCCCAGTGCTGGGATTATAGGCATGTGCCACCAAGCCCAGCTAAGTCCAGGAATTTGAGATCAGGCTAGGCAATATAGCACCATCCCATTCCCTCCCCAAATAAACAAAAATATCCTCCCATTCTCAGCCAGTAATAGGAAAATACCAGTTTATACTTTACAAGCCTAATTGTTTTTGAGAGGTTTTAGGAAGAGAAAGCAAGTGGTAATTACTGTTTTGTTCAAACTACTTATGGTGACTTTAAAACTAATGCTATTTAGGGCCGGGGATTTAGCTCAGTAGTTCTGGTGCCTGCCGCACAAGCACCAAGTCCCGAATTCGATCCCCGGTACCCAATAAAAGAACAACAACGGCGCAGAACACGCCAAATCAGCCCGCTGCAGACAGGCAGGTCTGCGGACACCCTACCAAGGTCCCGAGTCACGCGGAACACGCAGAATCAGCCCATGCCCCAGCATCAATCCACTGGACCCCCCCACCCCCACCCCGCTCCTCTGTATAGCCACTTGGTTCCACACTACAAAGACGCAGAGGACACCGGACCACCAGACCATGGTACTGACTCCCGCTGCTCCCGGCCCAGAGGTAGGGGCTTCTGAGCCGCTGTCCCACTGCTCCTGGTCCAGAGGAAGGGGCTTCCTGGCCACCATCCCTCCTGCTGCTCCCAGCCCAGAGGAAAGGGCTTTTGGGCCACCTTCTGTCCTGCCACTCCTGGCCCAGAGGAAGGGGCTTCCAGGACACCATCCCTCTCACCACTCCTGGCCCAGAGGTAGGGGCTTCTGAGGCACCATCCCACTGCTCCTGGACCAGAGGAAGGGGCTTCCTGGCCACCATTCCTCCCGCTGCTCCCAGCCCATAGGAAAGGGCTTTGGGGCCACCATCCCTACCACTGCTCCCAGCCCCTATCCCACCTCTCCCACCTCAGAGGAGGTAATCCGTGCAGACACCAACAGCCCCCCACCCCAGTCGAAATGAGAAAACATGTAAATAACTCTCAAAACCAGACTTCCAGATCACGTACAGCAACCCCAAAGGGAAATGAGATGGAACACTCTGATACTCAACCACCTGGACCCACTGAACTGGCAACAAAAGGGGATCTGGAAAAAATTAATGAGAAATAATTTCTCAGATAACAGGAGAAATTGTGCCCCTAGTGCAAGACATGATTAATAAATCTAGAGAGGAGCTCAGGAACATGATGGAATCCCAACATAGGAAACAAATGGAATCCATAAAACAGATGCAAATAGATTTCCAGGACATGAAAAACTCCATTGAAAGTCTACACAGCAGAATGAGCCAATGTGAGGACAGAATTTCAGATATAGAAGATAAGATTCCAATTAGTGACCAGCAAAAGAAAAACTGCTTCAAAATTATAAGGGAACATGAGAAATCAATCCAGCAGCTGCTAGATGATGCAAAGAAGAATAACAGAAGACTGACTGGAGTCAATGAAGAAACAGGAGAGAGTGCAGATGACATAAAAAATCTCTTCACAGAAATAATGGCAGAAAACTTCCCAAGCAGGGGGAAAGAGCTTGACATACAGATAAATGAGGCATATAGGACTCCAAATAGCCTTGATCAAAAAAAATCTACACATAGGCATATAACTGTTAAGATTCCAGAAACTCAACAGAAGAACAAAGCTCTATAAGCAGTTAGAGAAGAGAAACAAATCACATACAAAGGAAAGCCCATCAGAATCATAGCGGACTTCTCAACACAAACCATCAAGGCAAGAAGAGCTTGGAGTGACATATTCCAAGCCCTAAAAGAAAACAGCCTCCAACCCAGATTGATGGACCCTGCAAAACTATCTTTCAGAATGGATGGAGAAATAAGATACTTTCATGACAAAGAGCACCTTAGGAACTTCGTGAATAACAAACCAGCACTCCAAAGAATTTTACACAATATCCTAGGAACAGACATTGAGGATCACAAGCCCAGGAAGCAAAGCAGAATGAACCCATCTGGCATGACAAGAAATTAAATGTAAAGGGGGAGAACCCAACAAAAAGAAAAAGTCATGGCAATGACAAGTCAATATGTTTCAGTTATAACCATCAACATTAATGGTCTCAATTCACCAATCAAAAGAAATACACTGGCAGAATGGGTCAAGAAGCAAAATCCAACAATAGGCTGCATACAAGAAACACACTTAATTCAAAAGGAAACTCATAGACTGAAAGTTAAAGGGTGGAAAACAATACTCCATAAGACAGGAACCCAAAAAACAGCAGGAGTAGCTATCCTCTTGGCAGATCAAGTAGATTTCAAACCAACACTGATTAAGAGAGATGAAGAAGGACACTACATCCTTGTAAAGGGAACAATCCAAGAGGAAGAGATGACAATCATAAATATCTATGCATCAAACACTAGTGCACCCAACTATATAAAACAAATACTAATGGACATGAAAAGTCATATATGCACTAATACAATTGTAGTGGGGGACCTCAACACCCCACTGTCATAAATAGATAGATCAACTAGACTAAAAATAAATAATGAAATACTAGAACTCAATCGAACTCTTGAACAAATGAACTTAACAGATGTTTATAGAATCTTCCACCCCACAAAATCAGAATACACATTCTTCTCAGCTGCACATGGGTCATTCTCAAAAGTAGGCCACATACTCACACATAGAATATATTTAAGTAAGTGCAAAGGAATTGAAGTTATCCCCTGTACATTACCAGACCATAGTGCGATGAAATTGGAGATCCATAGCAAAAGAAACTCAAAAAATTTCATAAACACGTGGAAATTGAACAACACACTTCTGAATAACCAATGGGTCACAGAGGAAATTAAAGAAGAAATCAGACAGTTCCTTCAATTAAATGACAATGATACTGCAACATATCGGAATCTATGGGACACAATGAAAGCAGTCTTACGAGGGAAATTCATAGCAATGAATACGCATATTAGGAAAACAGAATGAGCCCAATTAAACAACCTGATGCTGCACCTCAAGCTTCTAGAAAAAGAAGAACAGGGCAATCCCAGAACTCATACAAGGGAGGAAATTATGAAGATCAGAGGAGAAATCAATGCAATGGAGACTAAGAGAATGATACAAAAAATCAGTGAAGCCAAGAGTTGGTTCTTCAAAAGAATCAACAAAATTGACAAACCCTTAGCCAACCTTGTCAGAAAAAGGAAAGAAAAGGCCCAAACCCATGCAATTAGGAATGAAAAGGGTGAAATTACAACAGACCCAGCAGAAATCCAGAGGATCATCAATACCTCCTTCCAGAACCTATACGCCAATAAGAGGGACAACACAGAAGAAATGGACAGATTCCTAGATACATATGAATTACCAAAGTTGAACGAAGAAGACCTAAAAATTCTGAACAACCCAATATCAACCAATGAAATTGAAAATGTAATTAAAAACTTATCAACTAAGAAAAGCCTGGGCTCTGATGGCTTCACTGCTGAATTCTATAAGACATTTAGAGAGGAACTGCTGCCACTACTGTTTAAACTCTTCAATGAAATTGAAAGGGAAGCAGTACTCCCAAATTCATTCCTGGAAGCAAGCATCACCTTGATCCCCAAAGCAGAGAAAGACCCAACCAAAAAGGAGAACTATAGGCCAATCTCACTAATGAACATAGATGCAAAAATCCTTAATAAGATAATGGCAAACAGAATGCAGAAGATCATCAAGAAGATCATACACCCTCATCAAGTGGGATTCATCCCAGGGATGCAGGGATGGTTCAATATACGAAAATCAATCAATGTAATACACTATATCAATAGAGCCAAGGACAAAAACCATATGATTATCTCCATAGACGCAGAAAAAGCATTTGACAAAATCCAACATGCATTTATGATAAAAAACCTACAAAAAATTGGAATAGATGGTTTCTACCTCAAACTGAGAGAAGCCATCTATGAAAAACCAACAGCAAATATCATATTAAATGGTCAAAAACTGAAATCCTTCACACTAAAATCAGGAACAAGACAAGGATGTCCACTAACACCACTCTTGTATAGTTCTGGAAACATTAGCCACGGCAATTAGACAAGAGAAAGAAATAAAAGGAATAAAGATAGGTAATGAAGAAGTCAAATTGTCATTATTTGCAGATGACATGAAACTCTATATAGAAGACCCCAAGAACTCCACCAAAAGTCTTCTAGACTTAATAACCAAATTCAGTCAAGTAGCTGGTTACAAGGTCAACACAAAAATCAATAGCTTTCCTCTACACCAATGACAGACTCTCTGAGAGAGAAATAGGGCAAATAATTCCTTTCACAATAGCATCCAAAAAACTCAAACACCTAGGAATCATCCTAACGAAAGAAATCGAAGACCTCTTCTCTGAAAACTATGGCACTCTGAAAAGAGAGATTGAAGATGATATCAGAAAATGGACAGACATCCCCTGCTCCTGGGTAGGAAGGATTAATATAGTGAAAATGGCCATACTTCCAAAACTGCTATATAGATTTAATGCAATTCCAATTGATATCCCAGCAGCATACTTCATGGACCTTGAGAAAATAATCCAAAAATTCATTTGGAACAAGAAGAGACCCAGACTAGCAAAAGCAATTCTAGGTAACAGAGACATGGCAGGGGTATCACAATCCCCAACCTGCAACTATACTACAAAGCTACTGTGATAAAAACAGCATGGTACTGGCAAAGAAACAGACCTGAGGACCAGTGGAAAAAATTAGAAGATGCAGAAACAATGCCAGACACACTCAGCCATCTCATCTTCGACAAAGGAGCCAAACACCCTCACTGGAGGAAAGATAGCCTATTTAATAAATGGTGCTAGAAAAATTGGGCTTCAACTTGCCAAACATTAAAACTAGACCTATATCTCTCACCATGCACTAAACTAAAATCAAAATGGATTAAACATCTAAATATTAAAATAGAAACTCTGAACCAGTTGGAACAGAGGTTAGGTAGAACCCTTGAAGACATCGGTGTAGGAAAAGATTTTATGAAGAAAACCTCAGTTGCCCGTGAACTAGCACAAACAATCAACAAGTGGGATCTCTTCTTATTAAAAGGCTTCTGCACAGCAAGAGAAACCACCAGCAGTGTGAACAGACAACCCACAATGTGGGAAAAAATCTTCACCTGCTGTTCCTCAGACAAAGGTCTACTATCTCGAATCTATAAAGAACTTAAAAAGATCAGACCTCCCAAATTTAAGGACTCAATCCAAAAATGGGCATCTGAAATGAACAGACATTTCTCACACAAAGAAGGAGAAATAGTAAATAAATACATGAAAAAATGTTCAACATCACTGGTCATTCGAGAGATGCAAATGAAAACAATGCTGAGATTCCACTTCACTCCAGAAAGAATGGCTGCTATCATGAAATCAACCAATAACAAATGCTGGCAGGGCTGTGGGGAAAGAGGAACACTGCTCCACTGCTGGTGGGAGTGCAGACTGGTGCAAGCACTGTGGAAATCAGTATGGAGATACCTCAAAGAACTAGGACTGGAAGTCCCATTTGACCCCGCTATTCCACGGCTGGGGATCTTCCCCAAAGAATTAAAAGAATCATGCCACAGTGATATATGTGCACCCATGTTCATAGCAGCACAGTTTGTGAAAGGTAAAACTTGGAAATAGCCCAAATGCCCATCAACTGGAGACTGGATAAAGAAAATGTGGTTTTTTAATAAAATGGAATACTACTCAGCCATAAAAAATGAGAAATTAGAGACATTTATAGCTAAGTGGATGCACATTGAGGCGATACTCTTAAGTGAAATAAATAGGACACACATGTATAAATGCCGAATAGTTTCTCTGGTGTGAGAAACTGAAAGTGTAAATAAGGACTAAATGTATAATAGGTAATGTGAAATAGGAAGGAAAGGGGCAAAGGGGAAGGAAGTGGGAGGGCTAGGGGAAAGGATAGAAGGGAGTAGGATTAATATGAGAAAATGGAAAAATAGGAACAAAATCTTTGTAAATAGGAATGGAGGGGTTGAAGGGAGGACTGGGCAAGGGTGAAAAATAAGAACCAAGAGAGATTATGTAAAGGTGCAAATTTCCAATGATGAATGTCATTATATTGCATACCTAAAATGTACCAATGATTAGAATGAATAATCAATAATGCAAAAGAGGAAGAAAAGTTCCAAAGGGGTAGGGGTAGTGAGAGGGGCAGGGGAAAGGAAAGAAGGGAGAGGAAAAAATGATGAGAAATGGAAAAAATGGAAATAAAGTCTTTGTAAATAGGGAAGGGTGGAGGGCGTGAAGGGAGGGCTAGGAATGGGGAAAAAATAAGAACCAAGATGCATTATGTAAAGGTACAATTCCCAATGAGAAATGTAATTGTGTTGTATACCTACAATGTACCAATACAAGAATTTAATAAAGTGCAAAAAAAAAAAAAAGAACAACAACAAAAAAAACTAATGCTATTTATTTTCTGTAATTTTCATCACTCAGCGGGGTTCATTTTCTTGCCAAGAATGAGAATGAGAGAACTTTAAAGTAACGGAGAGTAAGAATACAAACCCTCTTGCTAGTGAGCTGACAATAACAAATTCATAATCCCACATAACTAAGATCAGTCCTCTGCTGTGAAGTCTCACCGTGACCTATTCCTTTAGAGAACACAAAGTTTATTGTAACGCTTGAATGAGATGATGTGATAATTTTTATGATGAAAAGCAAGGAATACTTACTCCTTGGAAGGCAACATGCTTTGCTGATTTAGTTAATAAATCTGTATAATACTTTTATGAAAAGTGAAGCAGGCAAGTACTTTTAGCCTCCTTTCTGAAGAAAATCAAGGCAAAAAGATTAAGAAACATGGCCCTGAACGATAACTGAGGATAGGGAGAAGTCTTGTGTTTACTAGGCCTGACATTTTGTACTAAAGTGAATCGAGGAAAAAAGAACCGGAAGTCTGTAATTGTACACCAGTGGTTCCAAACCCTCCCCTCCACCTTTTCATCTACAACCTGAATGAAGACAGAGGGCTTGTCTGGAAAATCTGCTAATGATAAAATGGAGAGGTCATAAAGACTTTAAAAGGTTTTGAAAAGCTGGAAAAATGAAGCAAAACCAGCAAGATAAAACCAACACATAAAGTTCAGCACTTTATTTCAAAGAATCTCTTGCACAAATAGAGGAGGAGAAAGTTTAAATGACGTTCATATGAAAAAGACTTGGGGCAGTACTGCCAACTGCTGGCGCACAAATGTGTTTTCTTTGGCCTTTGCAGTGTTTGTGAAAAACACTAATTTAAAAATTGGGAGAAGAACATAAAAAATCAGAATTTCTGACTTTTCTTGAAAAACTGATCTGACAACTCCAAGTCAGATTAGAACTGTATGGCTGTCCTCTTTAGACAGGGTATCCACTCCCCCAATGAATGTAAATGGCGTGTATATTAGCCTGCTCAAGCCATTTAGGTTACTTTCTACCTCTAAGCATATCTCTTTATAATTCTTTACCTGAGGGTCTCAGGTGACTGCAAACTCAAGCCAACAATGTGATATGGCTGCCAAAAATTTCACCAGACCCCATGAAATGGAACAACAGTATTTAAATCAGTGGCTCTGAACTTTTGAAGAGTCATAGACAATTCAGAGAATCTACAAAAATCAATGAGTCTTCTCTCCAAAAATGTCTACGCATATAAAAAAATTTATAATTAATGGCAGGTAATTGACAGATATCCTGGATGACCCCAGCCAAGAATAAGGAGTCCCTCTGTATGTTACATAGTACGTCTACTCCTGGGAATTGTGATTAAAAGGATATCTAGAACAAAGCAACCGGAACTATAAAGGGTCTAGAAATTATAAAGTTAAGGAAACTGAAAATAGCTAAGTTAGAAAGGAATGCTTAGGAAAGAACATAATAACCATTTTAAATTTCAGAAGTAGTAATAAGGGAAACGGATTAGTCTCACACTGGTCCAGCTGGCAGAACTAAGATCCATAAGGAGGTACAATGAGGTCTATTTTACTGTTTCAGTTGAGTCTAAGAAAGAAGTTTCTTCCAATGAAAGCTGTACAAAACTAGAATAGTCTGGCCTATCAGCCAATGAAGTAGTGAGCTCCCTATCATTGGAAGTATCCAAGCTTCTACAAGATAACAAAATGTCAGAGAAGATACATAAAGAATTCCCAAACTGGGTGGAAACTTACACTACAATTAACTAAAGGTTCTTCCAAAACAAAGTTTTAGTGAGCAGAATTGGAGAGGGCAGTAATACTTCTCTTCCCCTCCCAAACTTGAGTCATGTTCTAGTCAAAGAAAGTGCCACACTGCACCCAAGCAGCACTCAGTGGTGCCGCAGCCTGCTTCGCAAGTGCAAGGTCCTGAGTTTGATCTCCCGTACCAAAAAAAAAAAAAGATAGAAACCTGGCTGATCCTGTCTTGGTCATTCTCAGTGAGCCCCTGGGAATTGGTCAAGGTTGGCCACTCATGCAATTTCACATGCCTGCCTTTTCTTCCTCTACCTCACACTTCTGTTCACCTCTTCCTACCTACCTTCAAGTTGTCTATCTTAATTTTGGGGAAGCTATATAAATTTCATAGCATATCAGATCATGTAATTGTTGAATTGACTCATTTTATCCACAGTTTTGAACATATGGGCATTTAATTAAAGCTGTGGACTGATGATTTCAACAGATAAAAATGTGGAGGATTCAGTGCCATATTAACTTTGTAAAAGAATCAGTCTGGTTAGAAGGTCACAGACTAGACCAGTTCAAGCTGGCCCACAGATGATGTGGTCAACAACCAAAGATACTCTAAAACATTTAGCAAATTGCCAACCAAGCAGCTGGTATTCTAGAAACGTCAAGAAACTAAAGAAATGGCTCATTATATCTTCAATTTCTAAGTTACTCCTCCCCAGAAATAATTTTTTAAAAGAACTTAAAAAATGGGCTGGGGATTTAGCTCAGTGGTTCCGCCCCTGCTTCGCAAGCACAAGGACCCAAGGTCGATCCCCGGCACCAAAAAAAAAAAAAAGAATTAAAAAAAAACTTTTCTGCTAAATCCATGAATGTGAAATACATTCCCCTTAATTACAGATTAAAAAGCACATCTGTTCTGGCTGAACGCAATCAAGATTAAATTTATGAAAGGAAAACTTCCTTTTGTCCATATTGCTGCTCCTGAGTGTTTCTCAGAAGCTGAGGAAACAGGTTCTGAAAGCAAACTTTTCCCATGTTCCAGGGAAGAGGGGAACATGGGGCCTCTTGACCTATAAAACTCAGTATTCTGGAACATCCATAATTCTCCCAAGTCTGTGCCAGTCAAATAAAGACTCCCTTCAGCAAACCAGGAGCCAGCCAAGGCTGAAGAGTAAAGCTTTCTTCCTTAGGAGTTGACAAGGACAGGACCCAAAAGCTCCCTGAAAAAAAAAAAATCTCAACATAAGCTTGCATTACAAACTGCTGGAAAAGTCAGATGGAGAGGATGACAGGAAAAGCAATTACTTCTTCTGGGCTTCCTCTCTGTCTGGATTCTAAGGAGACGAATACAAAATTCCATCACAGGTTGAAATGCTATCTAAACATTCTTGAAAATGTGGTCTTTCTGAAATACGACCTGCTTTGCTGCAGCAACCTGTAACCCATTACCATGTGAAGGTGGGGAGTGCAACGTTCCTGCAGCCTGCCTACTTCTGTGCCTGCCTCTCCAATACTGCTATTTCATGACCCAAGGGTTAAATGTAAATAACTAAAAGATATATGTCTAAGAGCATGACCCAACAAAAAGTCCTGAAGAACCACTTTATTCTCACATTCTTAGAATTTTAAACACCTGAAACACTCTTAAGTACAGATTTCTGATGAGCCATTCTAAATGCAGGCTGACTCACACAAAGCAGTAATGTTACTCCAAATGGTAGCAAAGCTGCACTATTCATGCACAAATCAAGGTTTGGGGATGTAGCTCAGTGGTAGAGTGCCTGTCTAGCATGGGTGAGGGCCAGGTTCTAGCCCCACCACTAGGGAAATAAAAAAATAAAAGATTTCCCATGCAAGAATCAAGCTTTAAAGCCATTTTAAAGGAACACTAAAATGATAGAGGACCTTTGTTTGCAATTAATAATCTTATATACACCAAATACTCAATACAGTTTGAATAAAATGTTATTGCATGTGGACTACATGTACTGAAACACAAAAAAAGGGAAAGATAGAGCTCTTAAAAACTACTGTGGTTGGTGGGCCAGGGATTTAGCTCAGTGGTTCCACCGTCTGCCCCGCAAGCAGAAAGACCTGAGTTTAATCCTGGGTACCAAAACAAACAAAAATTACTGTGGTTGGGCTGGGGATTTAGCTCAGTGGTTCTGCTACCTGTCTCAAAAGCACAAGGTCCTGAGTTCAATCCCCAGTACTAAAAAACCAAAAAAAACTACTGTAGTTAAGAGGACAAGATGTGTTCTTCAGTAGGTGAAGGGAGACCATACGAGCCAAAGCCAAAGCACTGTAGAGGGATGTGGGAGCCCATGGCAGACACAACACTCATCTGAATGAGTGACGCTAGGATCAATTTTCTCCTCTGAAGAAAGAAAGGAGTGGGCCAAATTCCAATCCCTTCTAGCACTAAAATTGATTCCTTTGGTGTTATCCACATGAAGTAAACAGAAAAAAACCATAAAAGTATTTGAACTGGCCCTTAAATGGGTAAGATTTTGAAATGTAGCTACTGAAAGAGAGAAGACAAAAAACATTTCAGGCACAAAGAAGTGCCTAAACATAGACCCAGAAAGCACATAGCATGCTTCTAGAACACCAAGTCTTTGGCATGGACAGAACACAAGAGGAGACAAAATCAGAAATACAGACAGAAGCCTTGAATGGTGAACAAAGGATATCGGATTTCATTTGGGATGTCAGAAGGCCCTGAAGGTTTCTGAAGAAGGAGATGATATGATCAGATATATATTAGAAAGGCTAATCAGCCAGGAGTGTCAGCAAGCTACCCTGTTCCTCTTTATTGCCTGCAAGGGCCCCTTTTGCCTGGGCCATGGCAGCTAGAAAAGCAGAATTCCATGGGAGAGATCCTGGTAGAAAAAATGAAAGCAATAAGGACTAAGGGCCATGCAAAAGTCCAAGAAATGGGAGTCGTTTTAAGAAACCAGTATGTCTACATATAAATAAGCCAATGGAAGAGGACTATTAAGAGGAAAAAAAGTAATAAAAAGAGATAGATAAAATTAAAAATGTAAAAGAGAAAGTCAGGCATGGTGGCGCATGCCTGTAATGCCAGTACTCAGGAGGCTGAGGCAGGAGGATGCCCCGAGTTGGAGGCCAGCCTGAGCTACATAGTGAGACCTTGTCTCAAAAAAAAACAAAAACAAAAAAGTAAAAGACAGACTCACAACACCTGTGAGTCATTAGTGAGGGAACTAGAAGTACTAGAGATAACAAAATTTCCATAGATCACACCTTCCCCTCGCCCCAAACCTAGGCAGCATAATGAACATTTTCAGAAGTTACCGATACTAAAGAATGTCAAAAGAACTGAAGCTATCACAGTGATGTACTCACGACCTAACCGAATTAGCACTGAAAAGGGAGGACCAGACACAGTAAGAGGAAGGCTGGAAAGGCATGCTCAGCATTTCTGTTATGACAGTGATTTCTGAAATATGATACCTAAACACAAGAACAGAATCCAAATAAAAAAGAAAATGCCTAATAGATAACATCAGGTCTCTCAATCACTAAAGAATATCTCCTCCCCCCACACTTCCTTTTCCCTTCATCCCCTCTCAACAGCTCTCCTTGACTAGATCCAAAAAGACCTGTAAAACTGAAACAAAGCCACCTTTAGCTGTGTGCTGGCAAGCTAGGTATGAGGAATTGTAACTATGTCAGGCGGCTTTCTTTTGCAGCAGTAAAACAGCAAAGCTACAACTGAGCTAGCTGATAGGAGAAAAGCAGTGACCTTATTTAGCCAGAGACACAAAATAAAGAAGGGCACAAGAAATGTCAGACATGCAGGTGAAGCACAAGGAAACTTCAGTTTGCTCACTGCAGCCTCCATACCACAGCACCAGCTGAGCTGTGCCCAAGTCTATGGTCATGGTCCATGGAACACTGAGTGAAAGCTCACAGCTGGTCTGGGTGGCCTTTCCTGGGGGCGGGGTGGGGGGAGTGTTGGGAGGGGTGGGCAAGTCTTATGTGTTTCCTCCTGTGTATGGAACATATCCAGAAAGTGCTCTACAAGCAGGCAGATCAACATTTTGGCCACTTGGTGTTGGGTCTTAATGAAATTAGGGGACTGTAGGGCTGGGGATTTGGCTCAGTGGGGCCCAGGGATTTAGCTCAATGGCACTGCACCTGCCTCACAAGCGCAAGGTCCTGAGTTCAATCCCCGGTACAGGGGTGGGGGTGGGGGCTGGATTAGGGGAGTGTAACACAGAGGAATAAGTTACTTACTTGCCTTCCATCCTGCCCCACGTTTGTCTGACCTCTTACAACAGTTCTAATATTGTCATCCAGTCTCCTAGCAAAAAAGTTAAAGGACATAAATCATTCAAATGATCTCCATTCTGGTGGGCCAAAAGAAAGAAATTAGTGATTTACCCTCAACTTTTTGTTGTCGTTTTTTCGAGACAGGGTCTCGCTATGTAGTTCAACTGGCCTTGAACTCACTATGTAGCCTAGGCTGGCCTCAAACTTGAAGTGATCCTCCTGCCTCAGTCTCCCAAGTTCTGGGACTACCGGCGTGTGCCACCGCACCCAGTTTATCCATCAATGTTTGGAGACTCCACTTACTCATCCAGAAAACCAAACAAGTGTGACTGATAGAAGAATGAGGCCTTGGACTAGTCAGGTAGGGTGGTGCACATCTCTAACCACAGCACTCTGGAAGGCTGAGGCAGGAGGATCATGAGTTACAGCCCAGCCTGGGCAACTTAGTGGCTTAGTGAGATCCTTTCTCAAAATAATAATAATGATGATGAAAATAAATGGCAATTTTTAATGAATAGTCAGAGTTCTCCAAAAGGTCAATAAAATTTTAGTGCTATTCATGGAGTAAATCAAGAATGACAGGTGTGCCTGGTGGCACATGTCTATAATCCCAGCACTGAGGCAGGATCACTGTGAGTTAAAGGACAGCCTGAACTACACGGCAAGATCCTGTCTCAATAACAAAAACAAACAAACAAAAAACCCCAGAAAAACAAACAAGGAATGACAAAGTTGTAGAAGCTTTAAAGGAATAAGCCTGAGAATTCCAATTACCCCCACACAATTCCTTTCTTAAGAGACAGTAAAAGGGTTAAGGAGCCAGGGTGATATGAAATTAGAACCTACCCTTTGTGTCCCGATTCTGCAACATGTATAAAACAGATCTATGACTTCTGGATCCTCTTTTCCCTGTGGCTCAACAGGGGCCACTGAATGGCACCTCAACCAGAAAAATTTCTATCTGTCAATCTCATTTCTCATGAAAGGTATGGTAGTGAGAAGGTGGAAATTACCTAGTTCACAAGTGATCATAGGATCATCAGGGAATTTCCATTTTTTATGCAAACCTTGGACAACTTAGTGGTCTCCACTAGAACTGTTATAGATAAAGTCCAACAAAATAATAAGAAGTAGTCAAGAATGGTGGCACAAGCCTGTAATCCCAGCATTTAGGAGGCTGAGGCAGAAGAATTACTATGAGGCTAGACTGGGCTACATAGTGAGTTCAAGGCCAGCCTGAACTACAAAGCTGAAACCTTGTCTCAAAAAACCAAAAAAATTTAAAATAAACAAAGAAAAAAAAACAATAAGGAGACTTCTTTACACCTTTTTTTGGAGACAGGGTCTCACTATGTAGTTCATGTAGCAATCCTCTTGTCTCCACTTTCTGAGTGCTGGGATCACAGGTGTGTGCCACTACACCCAGCCTTCTTTACACTTCTAAGCCACCAATGAAAGAATATATTCATAGAGCAAAGGCCTTCACTGAAAGACCCAAAGGCTGTAGGGTAAAAATTCATCCCCTCGATTCAAAATGAATACTTTCTTCCATCAATAATTAAAAATAAACACAAAAACCCAAAACCATATCATAGGATTTAATTTAAGGAAGGTAAGGAAATCAACCTGTTTCAATAATGAACTGACATTTGTTGATGAGTTCTTTCCATATGTCAAAACTGTAAACTCAGACATGCATAAGCCAGAACAAGGGTATTGGGCAGGAAGGACACTAACAGTCACCCTGGACAACCCCATCTTGGGTTAATTGCAATGTTTAATCCTGGACCACAACCCAGGTCAACCAGCAGACCCACATTGTAAGCCGGTAGGTAACCAAGAGATACGTATACAAACCCAGCTCCATATCTGACCCTTGGTAATACAAAAAAGATAAATCTAGTAGGGAAGGGAAATCACTAAAAAATATTGTAGTGCTTTACATCTGTAACCCCAGCACTCTGAGAGACTGAGGCAGGAAGATCACCATGAGTTTGAGCCTAGCCTGGATAATTTAGCAACTTCCAAGGCGGTCTCAAAATTTTAAAAATATAAAAGGGGCTGGGGATACAGCTTGGTGTGAAGGTCCTGGGTTCAATCCCCAGTACCAGAAAAAGGAAAAAATTGCTTCCTCTTATAATTAACTGTTTTGAACAGACTGTTATAGCTTCCTTCCTTCCTTTTTTTTTTTTTTTTTTTATGAACAATGAAGACTGGCCAAAGAATCAAGTTCCTTGCCACAGGGCTCATATGGAAACCCAGATAAAAGAATTATTATTTTTTTAATTTGAGATTTCAGTGTTCTGTGTGATTCCAAATATGACTTCAAAATAATTAAATTAACAACATACTTCTCATTAACAATCATGCAGTGTTACTTACCTTATTTTCAGTCTAATTTTGTTCACAACTTCATCTATATTTGCCAGAGACTAAGATAAAAAAAAAAAAGAGTGCCCCGCTGTTATTTCACCTCTTAGAATTCCCCTCTCACAGGAAAAATGATGAGCTATAAGGGCTATTTGTGAAATCTCAATCAGTTTAACCCCACAATATTGTATCATTGTACAACAGGAGTTGCAACTATTGCCAAATCTTGCCCAGCACCTATGTTTTTGAAAATAAAGTTTTATTGGAACACAGCTAGACCTATTCATATACATATTGTCTATGGCTACTTTTTAGGCTAAAATAGCAAAGTTGAGAAGTTGTGATAGATACAATGTGGCTCACAAAGCCTAAAATATTTACTACCTGTACATTTGCAGAAAGTCACTAATCCACAGTACACAGTATGATAACAAATTCATTAAAACAAAGGAAATGGATGAACTATTACACAATAATCTGAATAAATCTTACTAATATAATGTTAGGATAAAAAGCCAGAACCAAGGGGATACACCATATGGTATATGCAGTTTGAAAACAAGTAAAACTATTCTCTCATGTTAGAAGCCAACTTACTGGTTACCTTTGGAGAAGGCAGTGACTTCGAGGCGGCAAGAAAGGCCCTCTAAAAATGTCTCATTTCTTTATCTGAGTGGTGGTTACATGGCTATATGCATTTCATGAAAATTCATCAAGTTGTTCACTTTAGATTTGTATACTCCTCTATATCGTTATACTTCAACAAATAAATTGACTTTTATTTCCCCTTTGGTACTATGGCTCAAACTCAGGACCTTACTCTTGTGAGGCAGGCACGGCACCACTGAGCTAAATTCCCGGTCCCTCATAAATTTACTTTTTAAGTGTATAGATCCATTAGAAAAAAAGTGTGGAAGGATACGTGCTAGTAGTGGCACTACGCTAGTAGTGGCAATATACTATACTGCAATCTATGAAATCTATTTTCATAGATTTATCTATGAAAAGAAGGGTTTTCAAATTTTCTTCCTTTTTCCTACAAGTATTTTCAATTACTCCATATTGACTATGTACTACTGCAATTATAATAGTTTTTAAAAGATAATGAGAAAACAAATGGGCCATTAGAGATGAGAAAAATGTGGGGAAATGGTGCCCCCTAGTGGATAAGAAGAACAACTTTATAACACCATTTAACTCAAAAGTTTCCAAAATACAATTTTATAAATCCTTTTTCTCTCTGTTCCAACAGATGTTTAACCTCAGAAGGAATTGGGAGTGGAACAGGAAGTGCGCTTATAAACTGTTCCCCACAATGGGGCTGAGGATTTAGCTCAGTGGTGCCACCGTCTGCCACATAAGTGCAAGGACCCCGAGTTCGATCGCCGGTACCAAACAAACTGTTCCCCACCTCCTCGGGTGGTAGGAGGAGGCCAGGAGCCTGCCAGGTCCAGCTCTGGTAAGAGAAATAGGTCCCAAGTGTTTGAGATGTCACACTGGGCTGTTCACATCTTGTTACTATTCTGACAGATCCAATAGTTACTGAGAATTTTCAGAAATCCAAATATAGTCCAGGGTAATGACGAACCTTTGAAAAGAGAAGCTACTTTAATTGAGGAATTCAATTCAATTCTATCCACTCTGTCACTTCAGAACTAGACTGGGTATAATTTAAACCACCACCGATATTAACAGCAGGCCCAGTAGTCAAGGACTGGAGGTCTGGCCCACCTCTACCATTGCTAACCCACTGGGGGAAAAGCTGTTTAACCTCCTGAGTTTCATTTCCTCATAAGCAAAAGAGACGTAACAGTTCCTGGCCTGCCTATCTCTGTTGGAGCCCATTCCTTTTAAAAGATACCTTTTTTTGGTATTTAAAAAATCTTAATATTGAGAAAGTCTGGGTGAAGGGTAGCCATGAATTCTTTGTACTTTTCTCATACCTTTTCTGAAAATGAGAAATCCTATCCAAATTATATAATTTATATACATATATAGAATTATATTATGATAATAAATGATTTTAATTACAAATATAAAATATTTATAAGCTAGGCATGGTGGCGCATGCTTGTAATCCTAGCACTCTCAGAGGCTGAGGCAGGAGGATCACAATTTCAAGGCCCACCTGGGCAACATTGTAAGACCCTGTCTCAAATTGTAAAAATTAAAAATGGGGAGGGGTGTGGCTCACTGCAAAGGCCCTTGGTTCTATCCTCAGTATGGGGGGAAAAAGTAAACTATTCAAATTATTAAAACATGTACACCAGCAAAAATTCAGATAGTAAAAGATGTTAAATTAGACATAGTGGCACATGCTTATAATTCCAGCACTTGGGAGGCTGAGGTAGGAGAACTTTGAGGCCAGCCTACAATACGTAGTGAGACCCCGGTTTAAAAAAAAAAAAAAAAAGAGTATATAGCAGTGACGGCAAACCTTTTAGACCTTTCAATAATACAAGTAGCCCGCTGTGGCACGTGTGCCATAGTTTTGCCACCACTGGTATACAGTAAAATCCAAGGCCCCCTCTCACAGGGGCCTAGACCTGAACTGCCTGAACCACCCCCCACCCATTCTCTTTCCCAGAGGTAATGACTCAGCCAGTTTCTCTTCTATTTTCCCACAGTCTATGTGTTAAAAGGACACCCATAAGTATACTATACCACTCTTTTTTTCACTTAACAATATTACTTGGAGGTCATTCCACATCAGTAAATATTGCTAGTGGTATAGTAACCACTACTTACATTTAATAATCCTTAGACATGAACATCTTGGCTAAGATCTACCAGTTTTTCTAAGACGAATAATCCAGAATATTTATGCAGTCAACCGCATTTAGGAGAGAAAAGACATGGAGACAATCTCTGGGCTCATTAGTGGAAAAGGTAAATAAACTAGGCTATACATATCTAGTGGGCCTTTTTGCCACCCCTAGAAACCTTGGTCAGGGAGGTTATGAAACAACAGAGAAGACTGTTTTTGACCCCATGCTAACAAGGGGAAAACATTTTTAAAATATTAGATACTCCGTGAATAAATTATTAAACTCCATGAATAGTTATTAAAAGAACAGAAAGAGGGGCTGGGGATTTAGCTCAGTGGTTCCAGCACCTGTCTCACATGGGCAAGGTCCTGAGTTCAATCCCTAGTACCAAAAAAAAAAAAAAAACCAGAAAGAAATAAATACCCTAAAAATATAATAATCACTATGACTGACTGTTAAGACTCATAAACAACTGCTTTTCCTCTATTTTCCAGATTTTTCTACCGAGGAAGCAAAAGAGAAATAGGGCAAACATTTAACATGGGTGTATTATGAAACTGTTCCAGATATTTCACAGAAAGTATTCCCCTTAATCCTCTGAGCCAGAGTGGGGAAACTATTCTCCTCCTCGATGTTAGGATTTGGGAAATGGCCTTGAAAGGATGGATGCTTTGACTGAGGTCATGGAGATGACCTGCAGTACAGCTGGACTCAGCAGAGTCTGTCTCCATGGTCGCTGCTCTTCATCACTCAGCCACGCTACATCTGATGGAGTGATTCATTTATTTGTTGTTGTTACTTTGGTTTTTTTACACAAGTTCCTGCTATGTAGCCCAGGCTGGCCTCAAACTCATGATCCTCCTGCCTCAGTCTCACAAGGGCTGGGATTACAGGCATGCGCCCCATGTCCAAGTATACAATAGTTCTTGACTTACTTTTTCTCCACCCCAAAACACCAGACAGATACGACCCATTCCTGCTTCCCTATGGCAGGAATCCTCACTGCACTGGAGTTGGGGAAAAGCCATGGGAATCCAGATGGGCTACTTAGGTGGAGGTGGTACATCCTCTCTTTGAGAATTAATCACTCCTCTGGTTTAGTTGTAATGGAATTGTGTAGTTTTCACTGTATAACTTTTCAAATGCTTTAATTATTGAAAGATATTTCTTGATTTTAATGATAACATATGCTGATTACAGAAAATACAGAACACAGGTAAAATCACCCTATGCTCCCAGGAGAGTATAGCCACTATAGGTATTTGTGTATGTTGCCTTATACTATTCCTTCTACAAAAATATATAGTGCTTTAAAAAATAAACTGGGATAATTAATTTAGCCTTTATTTTCCACTTAATAATACAGACCCAGAGCTTTCTGGCAAGTTATTAACAGTTCCCTTAAACACCTCTATATAACCCTTTTTTAAAAGTTCTTAATTAAACCAGTTTTTTTTTTCTGGTATTGGGGATCAATAGTTTTTCTATTTTTTGTTGGAGGCTTCTGATGTTGCCCAGGATGGTCTTGAACTCTTGGACTTAAGTCATCCTCCTGCCTCTGTTACCCAAGTAACTGAGATTACATTGAAATTGTAATAGTTTTCATAAATTTCATCTAGTTTCCCCTAATTAAGCCTCCAGTGAAAACATGACAATTGATTATCTCCAGGAGACTGAAAAGGGTTTCCAGATCATTGCTACCAAACCTCGCTACCCTCCAGAAGCAGGCAAGGAGCTCTGTTAAATAAAGAAAACTAAGCTCCCTCCTCCACCTGAACCTGATGAAACAGTGACCTCCAGGGACCTGTTGCAGCCCACACTCCATCCTCAAGGCAACCACAGACACATGAGCACACACCACTCAACAGAAGTACACTCAAATCCCCCTCCCTGGAGGGAAACAAAATCTATTCTTGATGTGCTGACATTTTAAACAATATGAACTCATAATTAATCAGTATTTACTGTAGGACTGTGATGTATATAAATGGTTTTTGCCCAAAATTTAGCAAGTTAAAAGAAATTATAAGCCCACTACTTTCTAATGCTTTTTCACTAAAGTCCATGGGAACCTGGATTGATAGATGAATTGCTAAGTGTAACTCTGCCACTGGGGAAATAAAGGCAACTCTGTCATACATTTCTAAATTACACTAAGAAACTTCACTATATATTATCATGTACATAGGAGCATGTAACATATAACTAGAAAAGACAGGTAACTGGAGCTATAAAACAGTAAATGCTGTGAACTATCTTTTGCAGTTTAAAAAACAAATATACAGGCCAGGGATTTAGCTCAGTGGTTCTGGTGCTTGCCTCGCAAGCACAAGGTCCCGAGTTCGATCCCCGGTACCAAAAAAGCAAACAAAAACCCCACAAATATACATACAATCATTTCAGGAAGAGGTGAGATCCTAGGGGTTTCCTATGTAATTTTCAAATAGAACACATTGTTTTGCTGAGTCAGCATTCTTGATAAGCTGGGATAAGTGAAACATTTGCATAAAATTGCTATCTTGGGCTGGGGATTTAGCTCAGTGGTTTCGCCGCCTGCTGTGCAAGCACAAGGACTGGAGTTCAATCCCCGGTACCAATAAATAAATAAATAAAATTGCTATCTTTATGCAAGTTGTTACCGAATCTCTAGCTAATCCTAAAATTCTCTTTTCATAGAAAATATTGAGCTATAAGAGCTATTTGTGAAATCTCCAAAAAGATAATTACACAGTACTTCATTTTAAAAATTTTATTTTAAAAAAAGTAGTATGTCTATGCTAAAGAGAAGGAGGTACAGTTGGATAAGAGGGATAACTTCCAATGTTCTATAGAACAACAGGATTATTGTTAACAACAATTAATTATATATTTCAAAATAGTTTTAGAGAAGAGTTTGTGTGCCCAAAATAAAGCAATGATAAATGTCTGAGGCAATAAACATGCCAATCACCCTGATCTGATCATTACACATTGAATATGTATTAAAATGTCACACTGCACCCCATAAATATGTACAATTATTGTATGTCAATTAAAATAAAAATGTATTTTAAAAACAGGCAAGTGCACCAATGAAAAAGATAATTTTGTTACTAAATTCAAAAAAAGTAAAGTTTGAAACGCTGTATGTCGAGAGGTTAGCAATAACAGATTGAAAGCTCCACAAAGACCCATCTACATATTTCTACCTGGATGGTCCAAATATGTTCAAAACTGACCACATGCTTATATTTTCCTCTGACCCTACTGATCACTGAAACTTGCTCTTCCTCCTTACTCTCAACTCTGGGTGGAGATACTAACACCTACCCAATGTGTCAGGCTAGACTTCAAAGTTCAGAATCCCTTATTTGGTCTGTGATGCTCTCCCTCTCCTCGGAGAAGCCTCTTCAGATTCTTCTGCCTGCCTGCTCCTCTTCATGGCAGTGCTATCATATTTGAGCTGAGTATCCTTTATCTCTCTGTGCCTTCTTACTCCCACCAGAAAACAAGAATGATAACAAAGTGGAGAATTCATCATTACATGCTTAGCATGGTGCCTGATGCACAGTAAACATCCAATAAGTGTTTACAATTATTATAGCTGCAGCAGAACTCAGAACTCTTTAAGAGCAAGTAACAAATAACAATGATACAAACAACTCATTGTAATTTCATAATTTACTTATATCAGTAAATTGTGCAATTAATTATTAAGAGAGACCATAAGGTCTATGTTGGTAAGGACCTCACATCTCTATCCCTAATTTTTTCTTTTTTATGTGCTGGGGATTGAACCTAGGGATGCTTATCATGCTAAGCATGCACTCTGCTGTGGAACTGTACTCCCCCTGCTCGATTTCTTATACAGCTAGGCAGAGTAGGTATTTTTGTTGTTGCTGAATTAATGAACTTTAGATTTTACAGGATTCTCAAGTGCATCCCTTCAGGAACAAAATCATGATTTCTGTATCCTTAGTTCTCAGATCACATTCTCTGTCCCACTGACATCACTCAGCTTCTCATTTTCTCTTTTTAGTGACTTAGTGCTCTTGCCTCCTGATTTTCCTGTGTTTACAATGACTCCCTTTCCCTCTTCTTTGCTGAAGATTTACCTAGCCACTCACTCTGCCTAGAATAGTGTTCCACCCAACTGCCACCCAACTGGCTTCTACATATCTGCCAGGTCTCAGTTTAAAGGGAACTGCCACAGAGACAGCTTCCTTTTCAGTTCTTTTAATATTCATTTATTGAAAGGACTCCCTACCCATGCCATCATTCCCTATCATTGCACTCAAGTTTCATCAGATCATCAATCACACTTGATAATTTCTTGTCTATTCATTTGCTGATTTGTCTTCTTCCCCACTCTAGATCCCATGAGACCAAGAATTAAGCTGTCATGTTGGTCATTTTTATTCAGTTTCTAAAAGAGGGGCTAACACTTAATAGCCACTTTATAAATGATTGCTGAGTTTGACTGAACTGAGTGAATAAATAAATCCTTTGGGCCGGGGATTTAGCTCAGTGGTTCCGCTGCCTGCCTGGCAAGCGGAAGGACCCGAATTTGATCCCTGGTACCAAATAAATAAATAAATAAATAAATCCTTCAAGCCTTGGCAGAGGGTTTTCCTGAGGTTTTGATTTTCGTAGGAAGAATCACTCTTTTTCTCTTCACTGTACTGTACCTCCCTTACAGCATTCAACTGTGTCTCCTCCCACTTTATCATGTACACCTCAAGAGCAAGGACTGGGTTTTACTCATCTTTGTGTCCGTAGCCCTGGGATAGTGATTGACCACACATAACCGGTATCCACTGAATGTTTGCTGAATGAATAAATGAAAAAATCAAGCAGAACTCTAGCTCCCCTCTTCCCAACTCTGCTACTTCTAATTCTGGTCTTACTGTAAGAAAAACACCTACTTAGGCAAATCACCCCACAAAACAATAACAGGTTGGGTACAGTGACACACACTTATAATCCCAGCACTCTAGGAGACTGAGGCAGGAGGCTTTCAAGTTCAAGCCCACCCTGGGCAACAGAGCAAATTCTTGTTTCAAAATAAAAAATAAAAAGTTCAGCACTCCATCTAAAAATTTACATTTTTATTTTATTTTATTTTTTATTTTTTATTTTTGGTACCAGGAATCGAACTTGGGTCCTTGCGCTTATGCAGCAGGTGACGAAACCACTGAGCTAAATCCCCGACCCTAAAAATTTACATTTTTAAATAGGAGTGAAAGTTGCTTTATGACTCAAGGCTTATCCTGACTCACAACCACTTTTTCCTTATTATATTATAAAAATCCTTCCCACTTTCCAATTTTCAACAGAGTTTGATGGAAGGGATACTATTAAACCTAAGGATACAATTTCTTTTCTTTCTTTCTTTCTTTCTTTTTTTTTTTTTGTACCAGGGATTGAACTCAGGACCTTGTGCTTATGAGGCAGGCACAGTGCCACTGAGCTACATCCCTGGCCCCTAAGAATATAATTTTTAATAATATGATCACTAAACAAAGAGTTATACTCTAACACAATTATCTAACTGACCTAAATGGTTACAGTAAGAGTTTGATTTCAATTTAACACTCAGCTGTTTATCAAGGGCTATTAGATTATATAGCATAATATACCAATCATAACATTCAGGATGAGCCACAAGCCACTGAAATGAAAGAAAACAAAAACTCTATACTTACTTGTTCCGTTGGGAACAGGGTATTGATATACTCAACAGCATTGAAATCTGCTCGATCTAGAGGATCCTGACTTGGAAACACCTACATAAAAACAAGGGGTTATATGGCAAAACATCACATTGGACAGCAAAATACAAATATAATTTTTGTCAAATAGAAAAAAAATTTTTAAATAGAGGATTAGCAATAATTGATCTTTCTACCTTGTCGTATGTATTTTTTTCTTCCCTATTAGATGGTAAGCCCCCTGAGGAGAAAAATTCTTCATTTTATATGTGTCACACATAACAGATATTTCAATAAAATAGCTATTAAATAAATACTCAATAAAATATCTGTTAAAGTAAATCTTTAATTTTCAACATCTATAGTTTTAATATCTTGGCACAATGGACAGAACATGCAAACATAGTTTTGGGTTTTTTTCTCCCTGGTACCAGGGATTGAACTCAGGACCTTGCACTTGCCACTGAGCTAAATCCCTGGCCCCAGAATATGCAAATGTAAAATGTAAAATTTCATTTAATGAAATCTGAAGGAGAAGGAAAAGTCAGCAGGCTTTGTATACTGTTAGATTAAACCAGTTGGTAACATGGTTTATTAAGGAAGTCTTGATAATAGACTTATGTGCTAAGTCTCCATGATGTCTCAGCAGAATTCACTACGCATTGAAGTAATTTATTTTTTTTGGATGGGGAATCAAATGCAGGGGCTCACATGTGCTAGGCAAGCCACTGAACTATACCCCCAGCCTGCAATGAATCATATTTTATGCTGTAGACAGTGTCAAGAAATGAAGAGCTGGCATTCAGGTTTACAAACAAAACCCACCTTCTGAGAAATATGGCAAAATCTCTTTAAAATTCACAACTTGAAGAACATGTAATAAGGTGGGTTATAAAAGCAGTCAAGCCAGGTGTGGTGACACATGTCTGTAATTCTAGCACTGAGGGAAGCTGAGGCAGGAGGATCACATGTTCAAGACACACTACAACAAGTTAGGAAGATACTGTCTCCCAAAAGGGGTAGGGGTGTGGCTCAGTGGTAGAGTGGCCCTGGGTTTAATCCCTAGTACTACCAAAAAAAAAAAGCAGTCAAGCCAAACATGGGGACGTATGCCTGTAATCCCAGTACCCTAGGAGACAGGACTGCATGTTCAAGTCCAGCCTAGGCAACTTAGTAAGACCCTGTCTCAAAAATAAAAAATAGAAAATGACTAGTAATGCAGCTCAATGTGAAGGTCCTAAGCCTTGGGTTCAATTCCTAGAACCAATCAATCAATGTAGTCAAGTGATTTCCTGGGTACTTAATTTTATCAGCTCAGCATCAAAGGACCAAAATGTCTCCTAAGAAAAGTCAAAGAGAATTGTTAGAAGAGTTTAAGATATCCACAATGTGAAAGAGAGATGGAGGTAATGAAGGTTTGTTGGGGGTTTTTTTGTGGTACCAGAGATAGAACTCAGGACCTTGTGCTTGCAAGACAGGAGTGGTGTCATTGAGCTAAATCTCTGGCCCTGAAGGTATATTTTTAAATGTTTAGCATTTCTACAATATTTATGGCACAAATATATATCAGTGATGGTGAATCTTTTAGATAGAAGTGCCCAAACTGCAACCCAAAATCCTCTTATTTATCACAAAGTGCCAACACTACAATTAAACCTGAACACTGAGGTTTTAGTTTAGAAAAAAAGCCTCATACATTAACATCTTTTGTCTTAAAAGAAAAATAATACTTATGCCATAGGTTCTCCACCACTGTCATATACAAATGTAACTTCAAGCCACTGCAATTATATGCCCTCAACAGAGGAAATGCTGAGAAATCAGCCTGCCATGAGAATCTGCATCATCGTGAGTACAATGTAAGACATGTGAATTATCCACTCCCTCAAGGTTTCCTCAGTTTCTGCATTCCTCTCACTGTTCTCGGGTGTCATTCTAGGTTTCAATGTTTTCATATACTAACAAAGCTCTTAATTTAAGTCAGCTACTTTACCCTGTGATAACCACAAAAAAACTGACTGGCTGAAATGCTGGAGGAGAAAACTAACACTAGACTTATCAAACCGATGCTTATACAATATACTTTATAGGCAATTTAAGGAATTTCAAAGGTAACATGTCTATAGTAACTTTCATTTTATGCAATGACTTTAGAGCATTATATCATTATATCAACCCTTCCTAATTCTTCAAATATCACTGCTCTTTACAAGTATTGTTTGCAGAGTTGTAGGTGTAACTCAGTGTAACTAGTACATGCAATGCCTTTAGCTTGATCTCCAGCACTATAAAACAAAATATTCACACAACTATTATTTGCAGAATTTTACTCAATCTTAAACTACTAAAGTATGAAAATATTCTAAATTCATCTTGAGTCTACTTAATAGATAAGCCTACCCTACATCTCAAGCATACTTTTTAAAAATAGCAAAAACTATGCTCATCTGAATTCCTGTCAAATCATAACTGACTGCATTGTTTCTCCCATTAGAACCCACTAGGTCCAAGAACTACTGAAATGAATGTCTTTTTCTGGCAAAAGGAGGTGGGTGGTAGAGCAGTGTGGTCTGAACACAAGGTTTTTGTCCTAGGGTTTGGCATCCTCAGGATGTAACAAAGGTAGTTTGTAAAAGTAATCCAAGAGCTCCTAGAAAAACACCAATACAAAAGCCTACAAATGGAACAAGAAAAGTACATTATTTGGTATGGTGGCAGAGCCATGGTATTACCAGTCAATATATATTACTTACTAGTGGAAGTAATGTTTTACTCAGAAACACTATCCAGTGGTCGTTAAATAAGGCATAAGCGTTGTTGTTTTTTGTTTTTGGGGGGGGGTTTTGGTGCCGGAGATCGAACTCAGGTCCCTGCGTTTGCGTAGCAGGCGGCGAAACCACTGAGCTAAATCCCCGGCCCATAAGCGTTCTTTTTAAAAATCGTAACCCCATGGCAATTCCTTTAAGGGAGATTTTTCTGCCTTTATCCAGAGCAAAGCCCCTGTACAAAGACCCAATCACGACTTCTAATATAATCGTCCTTCAATTTTTAGTAAACTTGAAAAGGAAATTTAGTTTCCTGAAGTTCTGCAGGTAGGTGAGGCCTCTTGGGAATATTCTCCAACGTAACCCAAACAGCAGGAATTCTAAACCTTTTAAGTATGCTAAAGGGGCATTTTTCCAATATGTCCCTCTGCTCTGCTATTCGCTTCAAAAACTAAGGTCTCCCTCTGCTCCTAATTCTAAGCATGAGATACCGGAGCAGCGGCATTATCCTAGTAAAGAATGAAACCCCATCCGCCTAGAATCTGACGTTACCACTCAAGGGGCCCCTTCTTCTAGGTTCATCCTCTCAAGGTCATAGCTCCTTTGCCCAAACTCACCCACCAGGACGCCCCAGACTCCAAAGAAAATTAGGGCCTAGAAAGAATACTTTCTCTCCCCTGGCTCAGTAACCCATCCACCCCCTTCATCCCCCATACCTTCGCTTTCCCTTTGCGTATAGCTTCCACCCTAAGGTTCTAACACTGCTTCCTCCCTGGGCCTCCGCAAGCCCCACCACTCAGAGCTGCCCGGTCCTCCCCACTCGGCTTCCCTGAGGGGCGGAACGCTCACCTGCTCGATGGCTAGCTGCACCTCGGGGGTGAGCTGCAGCACGGCTTCCAGTTCCTCCACGAACTCCAGTTCCTCCTCCTCCATCTTCCGGCCACCGGCTCCTGGCTCACCCCCTCCCCTATTCCCTCACCTGGACCTCCAACAGTCACCCAGATCCCAGAATAGCAACCCTCCAGTTGCAGCACTCTGACTAGCCCAGGGCCTGTCAGCCAGTCCAGCACTTCCGGGAAGCCGGGCACTTCCGGGATCCGTGGCATTCTGGGATAGCGGAGAGCCGCCTTCTGGAGGCTTTCTTGTCACATTCCGGGAATCTTCTACCACCCCTTTAGCAGTGAAGTGCCTGCTTTCCCTCCGCCCGTTCTTAAGATGTTGGGGCGCCTCCCACTGAGGTCCTGGTGTCGGGGGAGAGCCTGGCCTCCAGGCAGGAAGCCTCAGTGAACGGCAGCGCGCGACGTCGGACGGCAATCTCTGAGGTCTGGAAGCGGGCGACCCTTCAGTTCCCTGGGCCTCCTGGGTTCGTGGCAGTAGGTGTTCCCTGCCATCGTGGATTAAATGACCTGTCTGATAAATGGCTATGTGGCCACGGACATTTGAGGATAGAACAGCGTCCCCTTGGTAGAGATAAATTCCCTGTTTGTCGGGTTTCTAGGCAGTTATTTCTGGGATGACTGGAGCTCCCTTTTGGGAAGGAGGAAAACAGATTAGACAAGACAGTCCCCAACTGGGGAAATGTTTACTTTCTAAGACTCTGAATATGGGGGAGGGAGTTCTAAATCCCTAAGTCCCCGGATAAACTGTATGATCTTGAACAAATTACACCGTGTGCCCTGCCTACTCTGCCACTGGATGTTGTATGTATTAAATATTAAAAGCGCTGTACAGATTTAAACTAGTAATACAGGAACTACTAGGGTGTCTCTCTCATATGCACCGCAAAGGGAGAAAGAAGCCAGATCACCCTGTGGAACCACTCTTCCTGCAGTGAGGGAGTTGCCTCCAAAGGAAGGGTTGCTTTACCAGTTGAATATTGTGAAACCCCATAATGGAAAAAGTCCTGGCCTCCCTGATCTCTTTATTTTTAAAAATTCTATCAGAATTATTTATAGTAGAGGATGTATCTCAGTGGTACAGCGCCTTCCTGGTAAGCGCGAGGCCCTGAGTTCAATTCCCGGTACCAAAAAAGAAAAAATTATGTACAGTAAAGAAAGAATGGAAACAACATAATTTATTTTATTTTATTTTAAATTTGACAAGTAATAATGGTATAAACTATAATTTCTAACCACAAACGGATACTTAAAATATAAATCGGCTCTACAATGGAATATTATTGATTTATAAAATCACATGTTTTGAAGATTAATGACATGGGAAAAGGTGCACAGTGTATTTCAGAAAGCAAAGTGTACATTTCAGAAAGCAAAAACGTACCAAAATTTGTGTGACTATAAAATGATAGCAAAGAAATATTATTTTTCTGCATTTTCCCAAATGTCTATAATGAGCCTAGTACTTTTTTTAACCTGCAGTACTTTTATAATCAGAAATATAAATACTATTTTTTAAAAGGAAAAGGCAATTATCTCTTGGGTTTTTTTAATTTTAAAAATTAAGATATTTACATACAATAAAAGTCATTATTTAGTTTACAGGGCCATGATTTTCATAAATATATAAAATCATGTAACCACAGTCCAGTCATAGGACATTTCTACCACCCCCCACACACACATATATTCTACCTCATGCCCCACCCCATCCTCTGGGGTGACCTGATTTTTATCCCTAGAGTTTGACTTTTCCAGAATATCATATAAATTATAACTGTAATCATACAACATGTAACCTTTTGCACCTGGCTTCTGTCACTTAGCATAATGCCTTTGGTATTCACCCATATCATTGCATGTAACAGTTTATTTCTTGTTCTTGCTGAGTGGTATTCCACTGTATGGATATACTGCAATTTGTTGGGTTCTTCCCAGTTTGGGGCAATTATGAATAAAGCTACTACAAACATTCATTGTAGATTTTTGTGTAAATGTAAATTTTCATTTTACTTGGGTATATATTTAGAAGTGTGATTCTTAATTGTATGGTGTGTCTGTGTTTATAAGAAAATGATAAACTGCTTTCCAAATTGGCTGTATTATTTTCACATTCCTACCAGCAATGTATGAGTTTTGATTGCTCATAGACCTTATTTTTAATGATGATGATAACAACTAACATTTCCTAACTTTTACTAAGTGCCAGACACCATGCTAACCACATTACTGTCCCTTTACTATCCACAGCAATTTGAAGTTGCTAGTTGACATTATCTTGATTTAACAGAGGAAATAGATCTAGGTAAAACAAACCAACAGAAACTTGCCCAAGGTCCCACAGCTAAATTTGTCATTCATTCCCTCATTCAATAAATTTATTTGGGGCTGGGGATTTAGTTCAGTGGTTCCATCGCTTGCCTTGCAAGGGCAAGGACACGAGTTCAATCCCTGGTACCAAAAAAATAAATAAATTTATTTGTTGGGTGTGGTAGTGCACACCTATAATCTCATCACTTTGGGAGGCTGAGGCAACAGAATCATGAGTTCAAAGCTATCCTGGTCAACGTAGCAAGTTCAAGGCCAACCTGGACAATATAGCAATACCCTGACTCAAAAAACCCAAATAATAATAATATGTAAATTTATTGGACATTTGTTCCTTTGGTGAGGGGCATTAGGCTGGATGCTGGGGATTCAGCAATGAACAAAATAGACCAAGTATCTGCCTCCAGAAATCTATTTCCATGTAAGAAAAGGGTATTCATACAAATAATCATATGGTCAATCACAAGAGACAAATGTACATATTAAGAGACTCTGTTGATGGACTGTTGGATCTGCAGTCAGGGAAGGCTTCTCTGAGGAAGTGATTTTTGAGCCAAAGCAAAGAGTGAGGAGAGGGGGCAGGGGATAACAAACCAAAGGAATAGTATATGCAAAAGCCATGAAGATGAAAGAAAAAGGTCAGGGTGACGAGGCCTTGAAAACCAAGGGGAGAATGGTGTAAGAGGAGGCCAGAAAAATAGGCAGTGCCAGATAGTAGAAGGTACTGAAGATTGTGTTAAGGAATGCAAAGCCTTTGAAAAATTGTTAAGTAGAGGTGTGCCAGGTTCACTATGGCTGTCATCAGCCCTAGCCCCTTCATTTTTGTATCTCTGCTTCTGAGCTGCCTACATTATTGTAGAGAATCTGAAACCAGGGTGACCACGTCCAGTACAAACTGATGCTATCTTATTTCCATCAATTGTGCTTTTATTCATTCATTTTCGAGTGTCAGTTACATTCCAAACTTTTCATCCTCTAAAGCTCTCAAACTCCATTACATCCATTCTCTTTCTTTGTAGAATCACTAATAATAATGAATATAAGTTTAAGAGAGTTATGCAGTACAAAAAAAGGAGTTAAAGCAGAGGTACAGGTGCATACTAGGTGAAAAAAAATCTGCATTATGCCAGGCATGGTGGCACATGTCTATACAGTAATCCCAGCACTAGGGAGGCTGCGGTAGGAGGATCACTGCAAGTTTGAGGCCAGCCCAGGGTACATAGTAAGTTGAAGGCCAGCCTAAACTACATAGAAAGACCCTGTCTCAGAAAAACAAGCAAACAAACAAACAAAAACTTGCATTAGGATAAGTAATAACAGACTAGACTGATTGTTTATAAGTGAAAGAGGGAAACATTTTAACAGGAATAAACCTGGAAAGCAGATTATAAATAAAAACTTTTAAGATAAATAAAATGTGGAAGTTTATGGATATGAGAAATTTGAATATGAGAGTGAGGACTATGCCAGATTCTTACAGTTGAGCTGTGTTTTATTGTTTAAAAATAATTTTCTCTTATGCTGTGGAATAGAGTATAGCTGATGACAAAGTATTATAGAAAACATTTTCTACCTTGAAATCTTACCACTTGAGGCATATATTCAGTCTCTAATATTGCAGTCTAATACTTTAAAACAAAGCAAAACCAAACATTGAAGAACATATCCTTTAATAAGCAATGGAAGAAGAGTGAATTGGAAAGCAGGTGTCCAGCAGTTTCTGAGAGAGTTGTGTGGTGCATCCGTGAGGAGACATCAAAGTGAGATGGAAAAACAAACCGCCAAGTGAGAAATTCTCATAACATTTCTCTCTGTGCTAAAAAATTGTTTTAAAGATGTAAGATGTATTAATTGTAAAATAGCCTCTGTTAATGAAATCCAATGATAGCTCTAAATTTCATGTGTCTCTGTCAATTTAGTATATTTACTTGTTTATTGCCATACTGAAGATTGAACCCAGAGCATTTGCACTAAGCTACATCTTCTCCCCTTTTCTCTCTCTTTCCTTTCTTTCTTTCTCTTTCTTTCTTTCTTTTTCTTTTTCTCTTTCTTTCTTTCTCTCTCTCTTTCTTTCTTTCTCTCTTTCTTTCTCTCTTTCTCTCTCTCTCTCTTTCTTTCTTTCTTTCTTTCCATTCTTTCTTTTGACAGAGTCTCACTAAGTCACCAAGTTGCAATCTTCCTGCCTTAGCCTTTCAGAGTGCAAGGATTAGAAGTGTATTCCACCAGGTCAAGCTAAAACAGGGTCTTTATTCTATTTAAGCTTCCCTCTCAGGTTGAGTGTGTAGCTCCATACTAGAACACTTGCCTACAATGCATGAGACTCTGGGTTCCACCCCTCAGCACCGAAAAAAAATTTCAGGATGTCAGAATTACCTGGTCTATAACTACTAAGTGCCAGTAGATAACCATCTTCTGCCAACAACACCCCCATAAATTTCCAAACTACCCCCTGAGGCTCTCAAGCACAATCACATTTAGATCCTGTTGTCACAATGGGTGAACAAAAGCTCCCAAATCATCTAGATCATCTTGCAGTGGAATAACACACTGTGTGTGTGTGTGTGTGTGTGTGTGTGTGTGTGCTGACAATAATTGAACACAGGACCTCAAGCACACTAGGCAAGTTCTCTGCCATTGAGCTACGTCCCTGGCCCTCTAGTTTAATTTCTATGTGAAACCTTGCTCATAATGTTTTGTCAGTGTCTTTTTAAAGGGCTGTTTGTAGTACATGCTTTTCATATAACTGGTTCTTTTGCTTTCTCTCATTTCTGAATTTTCTGAATATCCCAGACACTAGTATTTGTTTTGAATGACATCAGAAGATTCCAGTTGTATCCTAGGTACCAGTTTTGATCCAGTTGGTACTCTGGCTCTGTGCATGCCCATTCTTGCTAAACCGATTGTAATCTCCAACTAGCTTCAGCAGCTCCCCTCTTCCCACAGATGGAGCTGGGGCACTCAGTCATGCATATATGCTAGCTACCAGCTGGTTTTAAATTAAAAACCTTCCCATTGGCTATACTGGGTGCATATTCAGTAATCCCTTCACTTACTCAACCAAGTCATAATTATAGCCCAAAATGGAAAATTCTTTTGTACAAGTCTTATATATGACAATAAATATAAAAATATTTATTTGCCAGGTGTTATGGTGCACACCAGTAGTCCCAGTACTCAGGAGGCTGAAGCAGAAGAACTGCAAGTTCAAGCATGGGAAAATTCATAAGATCCTGTCTCAGAGGGCTCACTAAATAGGGCTGGGAATGTAGGTCACTTCTCCCTGAGTTCAATCCCCTAGTACCAGAAAACAAAACAAAAAACACACCACTGGCTTGATAAAATTTACATTAACTAGTATGATCTTTACAGTATAGCTCTTTCCTTTTCTACTGAAGATGGAACCCAGGGCTTTGCACATGCTAGGCACATGCCCTACCACTGAGCTACAGTCTTTAGTTAGTTAGTTAGTTAGTTTAGAGACAAAGTGTCACTGAGTTGCCCAGGCGGGCTTTAAACATGCAATCCTCCTGCCTCAGGCTTCTGAGTAACTGGGATTACTGATGTGTGTGTCACTACACTTGACTTGGAATAGCTACTATTAATTCCTTGTATTTAAAACCCTTAAGTATCTTACAATGCTATTACCACTTCTGGCCTTTTTTTTCTGGTTCTCTGGCTTCACTCCTGCCTGCTGATTTCTGATGCATTCCCTGAGCTAGATTTGTAGCTTCCATATTTCACCTGATCTAAACCAAACTATCTAAGATAGTCCTTAATCTTTTTTGAGTATAGAATCTTTGAAGGAGCTAAAGAACTGTGTAGAGCCTTTCTCCCAGAAAAATATACATTTGGATACACTTTGCATGTAATTTTAATGGCGGTGCTTATTTCATTATTTCTCAGTGTTTTTTAGCTCACACCTCCATCTGCTAAACAAAAATTTTGTGAACAACCCTTGTTACACACAATATTCTGATAAGAGAAATAATTCTCACCTTCTAATGTTGTACTCACTGATAGGTAAATGATACTCTTTCTATCAGCCAAAAGTATTCTGCTTAGCTAACTTTTTTTTTGGTACCAAGGATTGATCTCAGGACCTTGCAATTGTGAGGCAGGCATGGTACCACTGAGCTAAATCCCCGGCCCCCTAGCAAAACTTTTTTAGGTCTACTTCAGAAAATGAGTTAAAAGTTTTTATTTCCTGAGTACTATATAATATTGCTCATGATTCTGATAATTTCCTCCACTTCAAGCCATCCCCTACTCAGTCATTGCTTTAAGAGACTACTCAGTCATTGTTAGCTTCCAAATCTTCTATATCCAAAAACTTAGACCTTTCTGCTTACAGTCACTCACACATTTTTCAACTGATTCACATATTCACTTTGCTTATTTTCAGTTTCTCTTCTTTGCACCTCACTGTCCTTGCCTAAGTACATTTGTGTGTTGCATCTAGAGTTTAGCATTTAGTGGGCAGATAAAGTAATCCCCTATACTACCTGATAGTGAATGGTTTTAGGGACTAAAACAGTTGTTTGCACAGTGCTTTGTCCATGGTAAAATGTTTCCATATAAGCTATTTCTTAGTGTTTATCATAGTCTTTGGGGTAGATAGGACAGTACAGAGGGAGACTGATGCCAAGGTCTGTTATGTTCCAGTATAGTGCTTTTGCTGTTATGACTCTAACATCCCCAAGCTAAGTCCTACTACTGTATTACTTGAAGAAATCAAAGCCATTGTTTCCCAAGAGCTTACATGATGCTTTAACACCTTTTGGGCTTTTTTACTATTACAAAAGTTTAACAAAAAATTCAATATGAAAATATATGTGACTCAATTTTTACATCACAGTAAAACCACCCCTTTGGAGAAGGGACATGGATAGCTCCTCTGAACAGCCATTATTTATACTCTTTCCAAGTCTTCTAACATGACACTATTTCCTACTACTACTATTATTTCAGTGTTGTTCTGTTGCCCACCAGTTGCCGTCTTCCTCCACACATTCATCTATCACAAGACTCATAAAGGGATTAAATCCTCACAATATTCCTCCCACATATCAGCCACCATTTAATTTTAATTGTAATTCCTTGTCCATAAAGTTTTTTATTGTGAGGAAATAAGCTTTGCTCATGGTGTCTACTGCACAGGCTCAGAGCTGCTTTGAAACAGGATTTGCATGATACTTTGACAGTTGAAAAATGATATCAAGGACACAGGAGGAAGCTTCTGGGTTGATGTGCCACCACTCCCAGTGCAGAGGAGGAGGCTTCTGGGCCAACATACCACCGCTCCCAGCACAGAGGTGAGCCACACGGGCACCAGCACCACCCTCAACCCCACCATACAAATAAGAAGACACATAAACAAGCCTCAAAACCAGACTTCCAGATCACCTACAGCAACCCGAAAGGGAAACAAGATGGAACAATGTGATACTCAACCACCTGAACTCCCTGAACTGGCAACGAAAGACTGTTCACAGAAATAATGGGAGAAAACTTCCTAAGCAGGGGAAAAGAACTTGACATACAGATAAGTGAGGCATATAGGCTTCCTACTAGCCTTGATCAAAAAAAAATATCTACATATTGGCATATAATAGTTAAGATGCCAGGGTCCTGAGATTTAGCTCAGTGGTTTCGCCACCTGCTGTGCAAGCACAAGGACTTGAGTTTGATCCCCGGTACCAAAAAAAAAAAAAGATTCCAGAAACCTAATAGAGGAACAAAGTTCTACAAGCAGTTAGAGAAAAGAAACAAATCACATACAAAGGAAAGCCCATCAGAATCACAGCAGACTTCTCAACACAAACCATCAAGGCAAGAAGAGCTGGAAGTGACATATTCCAAGCCCTAAAAGAAAATAGCCTCCAACCCAGATTGTTGTACCCTGCAAAACTATCTTTCAAAATGGATGGAGAAATAAGATACTTTCATGACAAAGAGCACCTTAGGAACTTCGTGAATACCAAACCAGCACTCCAAAGAATTTTACACAATATCCTAGGAACAGACATTGAGGATCACAAGCCCAGGAAGCCCAGCAGAATGAACCCATCTGGCATGACAAGAAATTAAATGTAAAGGGGGAGAACCCAACAAAAAGAAAAAGTCATGGTAATGATAAGTCAATATGTATCAGTTATAACCATCAATGTTAATGTTCTCAACTCACCAATCAAAAGAAATACACTGGCAGAATGGGTCAAGAAATAAGATCCAACAATAGGCTGCATACAAGAAACACACTTAATTCAAAAAGAAACTCATAGCCTGAAAGTTAAAGGGTGGAAAACAATACTCCATGCGACAGGAACCTGAAAAAAAGCAGGAGTAGCTATCCTCTTTGGAGATCAAGTGGATTTCAAACCAACACCGATTAAGAGAGACAAAGAAGGACACTATGTCCTTGTAAAGGGAACAATCCAAGAGGAAGAGATGACAATCATAAATATCTATGCACCAAACACTAGTGCGCCCAGCTAGATAAAACAAATACTAACAGACATGAAAAATCATATAAGCACTAATACAATAGAAGTGATGGACTTCAATACTCCACTGTCAGAAATAGATAGATCAACTAGACAAAAAACAAGCAATGAAATACTAGAACTCAATCAAACTCTTGAACAAATGAACTTAACAGATGTTTACAGAGTCTTCCACCCCACAAAATCAGAATACACATTCTTTTCAGCTGCACACGGGTCATTCTCCAAAATAGACCACATACTCGCTCCTAGAACAAGTTTAAGTAAGTGCAAAGGAATTGAAGTTGTTCCCTGTACATTATCAGACCATAGTGTGATGAAATTGGAGATCAACAGCAAAAGAAACCACAAGAATTTCATAAACACATGGAAATTGAACAGCACATTTCTGAATAACCAATGAGTCACAGAGGAAATTAAAGAAGAAATCACACAGTTCCTTCAATTAAGTGACAATGAAAATACAACATATCAGAATCTATGGGACACAATGAAAGCAGTCTTATGAGGGAAATTCATAGCAGTGAATACTAGGAATATTAGGAAAACAGAGCGAGCCCAATTAAACAACCTGATGCTGAACCTCAAGCTTCCAGAAAAAGAAGAGCATGACAAACCCAAAGCTCATACAAGGGAGGAAATTATAAAGATCAGAGCAGAAATCAATGCAATGGAGACTGAGAGAACTATACAAAAAAAATCAATGAAGCTAAGAATTGGTTCTTTGAAAGAATAAACAAAATTGACAAACCCTTAGCCAACCTTATCAGAAAAAGGAAAGAAAAGGGCCAAATCCATGCAATTAGGAATGAAAAGGGTGAAATTACAACAGACCCAGCAGAAATCCAGAGGATCATCATACCTACTTCGAGAACCTATACATGAATAAGATGGAAAACACAGATGAAATGGACAGATTCCTAGATAAGTATGAATTACCAAAGTTGAACGAAGATGACCTAAAAATTCTAAACTACCCAATATCAATAAATGAAATTGAAAATGTAATTAAAAACTTACCAACTAAGAAAAGCCCAGGTCCTGATGGCTTCACTGCTGAATTCTACAAGACATTTAGAGAGGAACTACTGCCACTACTGTTTAAACTCTTCAATGAAATTGAAAGGGAAGAAATACTCCCAAATTCATTCCTGGAAACAAGTATCACCATGATCCCCAAAGCAGAGAAAGACCCAACCAAAAAAGGGAACTATAGGCCAATCTCACTAATGAACATAGATGCAAAAATCCTTAATAATATACTGGCAAATAGAATGCAGAAGATCATCAAGAAGATCATACACGCTGACCAAGTGGGATTCATCCCAGGGATGCAGGGATGGTTCAACATACACAAATCAATAAATGTAATACACTGTATCAATAGAGCCAAGGACAAAAACCATATGATCATCTCAATAGATGCAGAAAAAGCATTTGACAAAATCCAACACGCATTTATGATAAAAAAAAACCCAACAAAAAATTGGAATAGACATTCTCTACCTTAATCTGATAAAAGCCATCTATGAAAAACCAATGGCTAATATCATACTAAATGGTCAAATACTGAAATCCTTCACACTAAAATCAGGAACAAGACAAGGATGTCCACTCTCAATGAAGGACCCTTGTTAGCAAGACAGACTCCATATTGCTGCTTGACTCACCTGCCTGCCCTTTAGATGAACTCAGAAGGAGGAAGCTTAGAAACCTCCTCCCCTTAGAGAGTCTCTTAGAAACAATAATTAATCAACTATTGTTTTACAAATGTTCTAACAGCAGGACGTTCTGCTTCTGTACCTTTTGCTTGCTTTACTAGTTCTATCCCATAGGGGGGGCCTAGCAACTGTTGGCCTCAAAGGTGTATAAAACATGTTTGTCAACCCCCAGTCGAGACTCGAGTCCGATGCTCGGCTGTCCGATGCTCGGCTCGGGTCCTGGCCGGTAATAAACTCCTGTGTGGATTTAATATCGGTCTCTGGTTGGTTCTTTCTCGCTGGGTGCAACACTCAACACTCATGTTCAAAATAGCTTTGAAAACAGTAGACATGGCAATTAGACAAGAGAAAGAAAAGGAATAAAGATAGCAAATGAAGAAGTCAAATTGTCATTATTGGCAGATGACATGATACTCTACATAGAAGACCCCAAGAACTCCACCAAACGTCTTCTAGACTTAATAACCAAATTCAATAAAGTAGCTGGATACAAGGTCAATGCACAAAAATCAATAGCTTTCCTCTGCACGAACAACAGACTCACTGAGAGAGAAATAGGGCAAACAATTCCTTTCACAATAGCATCCAAAATACCGAAATACCTAGGAATCAACCTAACAAAAGAAATCAAAGATCTCTTCTCTGAAAACTATAGGACTCTAAAAAGAGAGATTGAAGATGATATCAGAAAATGGAAAGACATCCCCTGCTCCTGGGTAGGAAGGATCAACATAGTGAAAATGGCCATACTTCCAAAACTGCTATATAGATTCAATGCAATCCCAATTGAAATCCCAGCACATACTTCATGGACTTTGAGAAAATAATCCAAAAATTCATTTGGAACAAGAAGAGACCTAGAATAGCAAAAACAATCCTAAGCAACAGAGACATGGCAGGAGGTATCACAACCCCCCAACTTGAAACTACTACAAAGCTGCTGTGATAAAAACAGCATGGTACTGGCAAAGAAACAGACCTGAGGACCAGTGGAACAGATTAGAAGATGCAGAAACAACTTGAGACACACTCAGCCACCTCATCTTTGACAAAGGAGCCAAACACCCTCAAAAGGTAGCCTCTTTAATAAATGGTGCTGGAAAAATTGGTTTTCAACTTGTCAAAAATTAAAACTAGACCTACATCTCTCACCATGCACTAAACTAAAATCGAAATGGATTAAAGATATAAATATGAAAACAGAAATGCTAGGCCAGGGATTTAGCTCAGTGGTTCCATCGCTTGCCTTGAAAGCGCAAGGACCCGAGTTTGATCCCCAGTACAAAAAAACCCAAACAAACAGAAACACTGAACTGGCTGGAACAGAGGTTAGGTAGAACTCTTGAAGACATTGGTGTAGGAAAAGATTTTATGAACAAAGCCTTAGTTGCCTGCGAACTAGCACAAACAATCAACAAGTGGGATCTCTTCTTACTAAAAAGCTTCTGCACAGCAAGAGAAACCACCAACAGAGTGAAGAGACAACCTACAATGTGGGAAGAAATTTTCATCTGCTGATCCTCAGACAAAGGTCTATTATCTAGAATCTATAAAGTATTTTAAAAAATCAGACCTCTCAAATTTAAAGACCCGGTCCAAAAATGGGCATCTGAAATGAACAGACATTTCTCAGACAAAGAAGTAGAAATAGCAAATAAACATATGAAAAAATATTCAATATCACTGGTCATTGAAGAGATGCAAATGAAAACAATGCTGAGATTCCACTTCACTCCAGAAAGACTGGCTGCTATCATGAAATCAACCAATAACAAATGCTGGCGGGACTCATACCACAGAGATATATGTGCACCCATGTTTATAGCGGCAGAGTTTGTAATAGCTAAAGCTTGGAAACAGCCCAAGTGCCCATCAACTGGAAACTGGATAAAGAAGATGTGGGTTTTTTTTAATAAAATGGAGTACTGCTCAGCCATAAAAAATGAGAAACTAGAGTCATTTATAGCTAAATGGATGCATACTGAGGCCATATTCTTAAGTGAAATAAATAGGACACACATGGGTAAATACCGAATAGTTTCTCTAGTGTGAAAAACTGAGAGTGTAAATAAGGATTAAAAGGATTAATAACTAATAATTGATACTTTGAAATAGGAAAAGGTCCAAAGGGGTAGGGGTGGTGGGAGGAGATGGGGAAAGGAAAGAATGAAAGCAAAAATTATGAGAAAAGAAAAAAAAAATGGAAACGAAGCGTATATAAATAGGGAAGGGTGGAGGGGTGAAGGGCACATAGGTAATGGGGAAAAAATAAGAACCAAGATACATCATGTACAGGTAAAAGCACCCAATCATAAATGTAAATGTGTTGTATACCTAAAATGTACCAATAAAAGAATTTAAGCAAAAATAAATAAATAAATAAAAACAAAAACAAATGCTGGCGGGGCTGTGGGGAAAGAGGAACCGTGCTCCACTGCTGGTGGGAGTGTAGACTGGTGAAACCACTGTGGAAATCAGTATGGAGATACCTCAAAGAACTAGGACTGGAAGTCCCATTTGACCCAGCTATTCCCCTGCTGGCTACCTTCCCCAAAGAATTTTAAAAAATCATACCACAGTGATATATGTGCACCCATGTTCATAGCAGCACAGTTTGTAATAGCTAAACCTTGGAAACAGCCCAAATGCCCATCAACTGAAGACTGGATAAAGAAAATGTGGTTTTTTTAATAAAATGGAGTACTGCTCAGCCATAAAAATGAAATTTTAGAGACATTTATAGCTAA